>NC_080203.1:55251357-55562975 GCF_030028045.1 Hippopotamus amphibius kiboko
TATAAGGATGTAACTTTTAATTTGTGACATCAATAACATAAATTTGGGGAGAAGGGCAGAGATGTATAGTAGAGTTTTTACGAGATTGATATTGAGTTGGTGTCAACTGAAAATGGATTGTTGTACTTTTGAATATTAAATATGATCCTTATGGTAACCACAAAGAAAATATGTAAAGAATATGCAGTAAGTCCCCTACATATGAACCTTTAAATTGCAAACTTTCAAAAATGCAAAAGTGCATTTGTATGTTCAGTCACAGAAGTTAATTCATGTGATCTGCATACATGGTCATGCATGTGCATCCTCTACAAATGGTTGTGTTTTGTGTACTTTACTGAATAGTACTGTATAGAGTACAATAGTACACTATCTTTATTTCAATCCCAGGATGTCCAGAAGCAAGCACAAGAGATTCACAATGCAGGAAATGTCAAGGAGATTTTCTTTATTCAAGGAGGCACTGTTAGTTTTTGAGGCACATGACCTGCCTATAGAATGGTACACAAAGGTTGCAGCAGCTGTTCAGAATGCAATCTAGTGCCACTGTGTCATCTATGATGAGAAAAAAAGAGCTACTACCCAGACATCACTGGATGGTTTTTTCAAAAGGGTAGGTAGGACTGAATGCAGCAAGGAACCAGAACCTGTGCCATCAACATCAGGTGTGAGTGAAACTGCAGCTTGCCCTCCATCTCCTATTGCTAATGATCCTTCAGCTCTACTATCTTCCACCTCCTCTCCCTCCTCCAGTCAGTAATTCTTCTTACCCGTTCACTTGATACCAGCCCCTGCGTGCCCTCTGTTGTACTGTAATACTGTACTTTTCAAGGTACTGTACTGTAAAATTAAAAAGGTTTTCTTAATTTTTTGTGTTTGTTTTTTACATATTATTTGTGTGAAAAATATCATAAACCTATTACAGGACAGAACTATATAATCGATTGTGTTAGTTGGGTACCTAGGCTAACTTTGTTGGACTTATGAACAAACTGGACTTCCCAATGTGCTCTCAGAAAGGAACTCATTTATATGTAGGGGACTTGATGTACACAAAAGGGAATGAGTAGGGAATCAAAATGTGTCATTACAAAATACTGACTAAATAAAAGGAAAGAGAGTAAAGGAGAAAATATGGGACTGAAAAACTATCAGATATACATAAAACAAACATGAAAATGGTAAAAGTAAGTACTTCTCTTTCAGTAATTCCTTTAAATGTAAAATATGCATTAGATTGTCTAGTGGCAAGGCAGGAATAGAGATGCAGATGTAGAGAATGAACTTGAGGACACCACGGGGAGGGGGGAGGGGGAAGCTGGGACATAGTGAGAGAGTAGCATGGACATATACACACTACCAAATGTAAAATAGATAGCTAGTAGGAAGCTGCTGCAGAGCACAGGGAGATCAGCTTGATACTTTTTGAAGACCTAAAGGGGTGGGATAGAGAGTTTGGGAGGGAGGCTCAAGAGGGAGGGGATATGGGGATATATGTATACATATAGTTGATTCACTTTGTTGTATAGCAGAAATTAACACAATAGTGTAAAGCAATTATATTCCAATAAAGATAAAAAAAGACATAGGTTGACTGAATGAATTTTTTAAAAACTTGGTCCAACTATAATGCTGCCTAAAAAAGATTCACTATAGACACACATAAGTTGAAAATAAAAGATGCAAAAAGTTATTTCATGTAAATAGTCACTAAAAGATAGCTGGGATGATCATACTAATTTCAGACAAAATGAATGCCAAGTCAAAAATATTATAAGAGATAGAGACACTATGTATTGGTAAAAGGTTTACTTCAAGAAGAAAAAACAATTATAAACATATTATCAGAGCTCCAAAATAATATGAAGTAATTGACAAAACTGAAAGAGAAATAGACAGCTCTACACTAATAGTAGGAGACTTCAGCACCCTGCTTTCAATAATCAATAGAACAAATATATAGAAGATCAGTAAGGGAATAGAGGACTTGAACAACACTATAAACCAACTGTACCTAATAGACATTTATAGAACACTCAACCTAACAACAGTAGAACACATTTTTTTCTGAAGTGCCTATGGAATATTTTCCAGGATAGACCAATTATTAAGACAAAAAAAAAAAAAAAAAACAAGTCTCAGTAAATCTAAAAAGACTGAAAACACACAAAATGTCTTTTACAATCATAATGGAATAAATGTATACATTAATAACAGAAACTGGAAATTCACAAATATTTGTAAAAAAAATAAAAATCTTAAATGTGTCAAAGAAGAAATCACAGGAGATATTAGAAAATATCTTGTTGCAAATGGAAATGAAAACACAACATATCAAAACTTATGGAATGCAGTGAAAGCAATGCTAAGAGGAAAATTTATAGCTGGAAACACACCAAAAAAGAAGAAAAATCTTAAATTGACAAACTGATTTTATGACTTAAGAATTGAAAGAGAACAAACAAAAGCTACAACTAGCAGAAGGAGGAAAATGATAAAGATTAGAGTAGAATAGCAAAACAATAAGGAAATCAAGAAAACCAATAGTTTATCCTTCAAAATGAACCACAATGTTGTTAAAACTAGCTACATTGACTAAGAAAATAAAATAAAAGAAAGAAGTAATAATTTACTAGAATTCAAAATGAAAGTGGGGATATTACTACAAATCTTCACAAACAAAAAGGATGATAAGAGAATACTATGAACAACTGCACACAAACAAATTTGATTATGCATATGAATTGGACATACTCCTTGAAACACACACTTTACCAAAATTAAATCATAAAGAAATAGAAAAAATGAGCAAACCTATAACTAGATGGAGGTTGAATCAGTAAGCAAAAACCACACAACCACAAAAAAAAGGCCTGGATTAGATTATTTCATTGGTGAGTTCTAAAAACAAAACAAAACAAAAAAGCATTTAAAGAAGAATTAACAGAAAGGCTCCTCAAACTCTTCCAAAGAATTGAAGAGAAGGATTACTTCTTAACTCATTCTATGAGATTAGCATTACTCTGATACCAAATCCAAACAAAGACACTACATAAAAGATAACTACAGACCAATGTATGTTATGAATATGTATGCAAAAGTTCTCAACAAAATACAAGTAAATCAAACTCTGCAGTATATTAAAAAGACTATACACTATAGCCAAATGATTTTTTTTTCAGCCATGCTGCACAGCTAGTGGGACCTTACTTTCCCAACCAGGGATCAAACTCAAGCCCCCTGAAGTGAAACAGTGGAGCCCTAACCACTGGACTGCCAGGGAATTACCAGCCAAGTGATATTTTTGCTGGGACTGTTAGGATGGTATAACATACAGAAATCAATGTAATACACAACTTTAAGAGAATGAAATGGAAAAAAAAAAGAAAACATTATCATCTTAAAGAATGTAAAATAAAAATAATTTAACAAAATTTAATACCCTTTTATGATAAAAGCACTGAATAAACTAGGAAAGGAAGGAAACTACATTGACATAATTATAGTCCATATATGAAAAGCCACAGGTAACATCTTACTCAGTAGTGAAAGACTGGAAGCTTTTCCTCTAAGATTAGAAAAAAGACAAAAATGCCTGCATTTACCACTTATTTTCAATGGAGTGTTGGAATTTCTAGCCAAAGCAATTAGTCAACAAAAAGAAATAAAAGACATCCAAATTGAAAAGAAGTAAAATTCTTTCTGTTTTCAGCTGACATGATCTCATATGTAGCAAACAATAAAGATTCCATACCATACTGTTGGATCCAATAATGAATTCGACAAAGGTTCTGGGTACAAAATCAACACACAAAAATAAGTTGTATTTCTAAACATTAAAAACAATGGACAATATGAAAAGGAAATTAATAAAAATTCTATTTATAATAACACCAAAAATAATAAAATAGAAATAAAGTTAACCAAGGAAGCAAAAGACTGTACACTGAAAACTACAAAACATTGCTGAAAGAAATTTGAAAAGATATAAATATATCGAGAGATAGCCCATGTTCATGGGTCAGAAGGTTTAACTTTGTTAAGATGTCAATACTCCCCAAAGCAATCTACATACTCACTCCAACGCAAAACCTGTCAAAATCCCAATGATTTTTTTTGCAGAAATAGAAAAAAAAATCCATCCAACAATTCATAGGTAATCTCAAAGGAATCAGAAACAAAACTATTAAAACAATCTTAATAAAGAAGGACAAATTTGCAGGACTTACATTTCCTGATTGCAAACCTTGTTACAAAGCTACAGTAATTAAACCAGTGTGGGACTGGAATAAAGATAGACATGTAGACCAATGGGATAGAATAGAAAGCCCAGAAATAAATCCTCACATATATGGTCAAATGATTTTTGATAACATGACAAAATCATTCAGCAAGGGAAAGAATAGTCTTTTCAAGAAATGGTGCTGGGAAAACTGCATGTCCACATGAAAAGAATGAGTTGGACCCTTACCTTACACCATATATAAAATTTAACTCAAAATGGATCAAAGACCTAAACATAAGAGCTAAAATTATAAACTTTTGACAATAATATAGGAGGAATGCTTCATGGCAATGGATTTGGCAAGTTTTCTTGGTTATGACACCAAAAACACAAGCAACAAAAGAAAAAATAATGGACTTCATCAAAATTAAAGCTTTGTACATCAAAAGACAATATGAAGGTAGTGACAAGGCAACCCAAGAATGGGAGAAAATGTTTGTAACTCAGATATCTGATAAAGAATTGGGGTATGAGGGAATATGTGGATATGTGTATAAAAACAGATGATTGAACTTGGTGTAACCCCCCAAAAAAATAAATAAATAAATAAAATTAAAAAAAAAAAAAAAGAATTGGGGTATACCCTGATGGTCCAGTTGTTAGAACTCCAGGCTTCCACTGCAGGGGGCATGGGTTCAATCCCTGGTCAAGGAAATAAGATCCCACATACTGCATGGTGTGGCCAAAAACAAAAAGGAAAAAAAAAAAAAAGAATTATTAGTTAGAGTATGTAAAGAACTTCTACCACTTAATAACAACAAAACAACCTAATTTAAAACTGGGGAATGTACTCAAACACACATTTATCCAAAGAAGATACACATATGTCCAATAAGCACATGAAAAGATGCTCAACATCATTAGTCATTAGCGAAATTCTCATCAGAACAACAATGAGATCTCTCTCCACATACATTAGGATGATTGTTATTCAAAAAATAATAATAGTGGTTAACAACTGTTGACAAGGAGGTGGAGAAATTGGAAAGCTTGGCACTGTGGGAGAGAATATAAAATGATGCAGTAGCTTTGGAAAACAGTTCCTCAGAATCTTAGAGAATTGCCATATAATCCATCATTTCTGCTTCTTGGTATACGCTCAAAAGAACTGAAAGCAGAGACTCAAACAAATATTTGTACATCAAAGTTCATAGCAGCAATATTCCCAATCTTCAGCATTATTCCTCATAGCCAAAAGTGGAAACAATCCAAATTCCCACCTTCAGATGAATGGATAGTCAATATTCGCTGTGTTTATATATACACCACAGATTATTTCCCAGGGATAAAAAGGAATGTATTAATGATTCACCCAACAACATGGATAAATCTCAAAAACCTTATGTTGAACAAAAGAAGCCAAACACAGAAGAGTACCTGATATGTTTTCATATATTTGAATTTCAAGAAGAGGAAGCACTAATATTTGGTGATAGAAATGAAGACAGTGTTGAGTGGGAATTGACTTGGATGAGGCATATGGGAAATTTTGTATGCTAATATTCATAGCAACACTACTTACAATAGCCATGCAGGGAAACAACCCATATGTCCTTGTTTGGATGAATAGATAATCAAAATTTGGTATATACAAACAATGAAGCATTATTTTGCCTTAAAAAGGAATGAAATTCTGATACATGTTACAACATGAATGAACATTGAAAACATGCTAGGTGAAATACATCCATAAAAGGACATATATTGTTTGATTTCACTTATATGAGGGACCTAGAAGAGTCAAATTCATAGAGACAGAAAGTAGAATAATGGTTATCAGAGGCTAGGGAGAGAAGGAAATGAGTATTTTTTAATGGGTATGCTGTTTCAGTTTGGGGTGATGAGAAAGATCTCAAAATGAATAAAGGTAATCCTTGCACAACAGTTTAAATGTATTTAATTCTGCTAACTGTTACACTTAAAATGTTTAAAAGGTAAGTTACATATTATGTATATTTTACCACACTAAAAAATTATCAAGCACTTACTATACCTTGTATCAAATAGTATATTGGGCACTGGACCCAAAAATATCAGAGTCTTTTGGGTTAAATGGAAATATATGCCTCTATTATACTCTCATACATTCTTTTCATGGTATCTTCTTGACAAGAAATTGATATTAAGAAAGGAATTAAAACAGTATATATCAATTTGATCATTTCCTGTCTTTTTTCTAGTCATACATTCTGCCCCAAGGAGAAGTTTTATGATTGGCTTATCATTCATTTACCATCAGGTTCATAGTTGTGAGGTGCTAAATTGCTTTTTCATAAGAGATATTCTTACTCTGAATTAACTGTAGATAGTTCTCTAGGGAAATAGTACTAAAGAAAAAACAATAAATTTAGAACCAAGCAACAAAAAATATAGGTGCCTTTACTGCACACAAACCCAGGATACATATGCAGGTATATAGTATTATGTTAAAATAATTATTTCTGAAGTGTATTTGGCAGAAATCAAACTGATGTAAACATGTTGTGAAACTGTAACATTAAACATCCAAGATAGAACACATAATATTAATACTATTTCAACAATTAAATATTTTAATCAAACATTACATTTTAACAACATAAAACAAATAGCACACTAATTAGGGCTAAAAGATGTTGCCAAATACAGAAAGGATGCAGTCTTTCATTTAGCAATTATAAAGTAATTATTTGCATTATACCTGATTAAGTTGATAAATTTAGGTAGTCCTCCAAAATGTGAACTAACAAACAACCTTGAAGTATGAATTATCTGATTTGACCATCCACAGTGATCAAATTAATCACTATAGTCAGTGTAGACAGTCAATAACTTTTACTTCAAGAGGAAAGAACTTAATCTCCACATGCCACCAAATGTTAATAAATCCACCTGAATCCAGCAGATGAAAGGCAGAGTGACAGAAGAGAAAATATTGCCAACCTGTTATATCATCCAAGGAATCATAGAAGCTTTTTAGGACTCACATAAGAGTATTTTCAAAATATGAGGTTCTGCCCTCTGATTTGTAACTGCAAGCAGTTTTACAATATTGCAGCAACTTTTTTCCTATAGTCTTATATTTCATGAATTAAACGATGCAGTCTTTTATTTAGCAATTATAAACAATAAGTGCGAATATGAAGCAGCACATTTTTTATTTTGCAATTCTTAGTGCTGCACATTCATCACTTTCACTTGTGATTTCATAAATATGTATAGATCCACAGGGATTGAGCTAACAGATGACACTGGGTTCTGGTATATTCATAAACATAAACATATGACATCACTTCTCCTTTGAACATACAACTTGATTTTTTTATGAGTCACTGGTTAGAAAGTACTTTGTGATTTATACTCCAAGATTTAAATTATCCTACAAGTAATAGTATATAAATATTGTGATATATGAATGTGTTAACAGAAAGTTTTTCCTTGATGTAGTATTTTCCACAACTTGGTAGTTTTTGAAGTTTAAAAAAAAATCTCTGGCTCAAATTTCACTCCTAAACTAAGAAATTCTTACCTATAGGAGAGAATCACTTTGTCATGCCATAGGCCTATTTTTTCTTAGTACATAAGGGTAAAAAAAAAAAAAAGTGCAAGCAGTGCAGAAGTTTTACAGTGGAAATAAAATCTGCCCTATATCCTGACCCTCAGTCTCTTGGTTTCTTGTGTATTTTTTTGAGCTATTCTATGCCTATACAAATATATTAGTATTTAGCCCCTTTGATTTAACACAAATTGCTGCATACTATACATATTGTCCTACACATGGCTTTTTAAAATTGAGCAAACGTTTCTTGGAAGACTTTCCATCAGTAAATATAGGCCTTCCTATTCCTTTCAACAGCAAATTAGAAATCTCCTTTTATATGTTTACCATAATTTTTTTAACAACGTCTGTACCACTATTTGCCCATTAGATGAGTTTCATATGTCAGTCTTATCAACAGAGGAAGACATGAAACAAAGATAAGAGGCATTGGATTTAGTGTCAAACATCTGTTCAAATCTTTGCTAGGCCACCTAATAACTGTGTGACTTTTTGGGAAAGTCACTTACCATGTACTTACGAAGATGAAAAGGCATTGGACATAATCCCTACCCTCAAGGACCTCTTATAAACCATTCAAAAGAAAATATATAGGTATTTGAAACGGAAAATAGTACTAGATTGCTAAGTAATAAATAAAATACATTAAAGTATCACTACCATGTTGATAAAACAATAGAGGGGCTATGTGTGGTTAAGAAAAATTATCACTGTTAGCTAAATTTATTTTTCCTTAGGGAGATAAGTTTTGAGATGGTACTTAAAATGGATCTCAAGAATGAAGGGCTTTAAATAGACATAGAAGAGGGAAAGGACACTAATTCTGGGAGGGATAATCAATTATTTATCATATTTCATATTATATTTGAGGAATTTACATTATTAACTGCATTCTCTCACTTTTTAAAAGGATTTTCTCAGTAAATTTTATTTGCAAGTAGAATATGTTTTCAAACAGTGCTTGACTCAGAAACAGACTATTACCAAAGTCCTTTCCCTCTCTATTAACCACCACACATTTCCTTACTTGAGACAGTAATCAAGCAACAATTTTTAAGTGCAACAGGAAAATTTACAAATTTTCTTTAGTGTTGTGAGATTCACAGTATCTTAAGCACACATGTCATCATAATAAAAATCCCTTCATAACAAATTGTTCAAACAGCTTAAGTAACAGGATATATATATATATATATATAGTGTTAAATAAAATATCTCTGATCTCTGATGGACTAATTCTAACGTAGTTATCTATTTAAATTCAGATGTTGGTGATACTAGAAATTACATTTTCGGTACTACAGGCTTTTTCCCAAAATCACAGCCTTTTTCTTTCTCATAGATTACAGTTGCCTAAGCAGTGAGTCAAAAATGAATCTAAGCATGTGCAGGTTTGTATACTTTTTATAGTTATGTTGGCAATGGTCCTTGTTTCCTAAGATGAATTGCATTTTTATTATGCACTTTTGGAAAAGTAAATATCAAGTGTAGCTTTTTCCAATAGAATGAACCACATACCTGAAAAAACAGTTTTCAGCTCAATAAATTTGGGGTTAAAGAAAGTTTAAGAGTATTTTTAATTCATCTACTTATTTTGAGATAATAATAAGTTACAAGCAGTTGTAAAATATAATATGGAGAGATCCAGCATGCCCTTTACCTAGATTCCCCCAATGGTAACATCTTGCAGAACTCCAGCACAATATCAACCAAAGTACTGACAGTAACACAAGGACACAAAAATAGTCCATTTACCATGAGCTTTCCTCTTTTTCAACTTATATAACCACACTCACTTCCCTCTTTTCTGCCTCTCCCCTTTTTATCCCTTACCCTTGGAAACCACTAATCTGTTCTCTATTTCTATACTTTCACAGTGTCAAGAAAGTTATACAAATTGGATTATGTAGCATGTGACCTTGTGGGATTGCCTTTTTTTTTCACTTAGTATAATACCCTGAAAATTCATCCAAGCAACTATGTGCATCAATATTTTGTTCCTTTTTATTGCTGAGTAGTATTCTGTTATATGGATGTACTATAATTTGTTTTAACCATTCACCCACTGAAAGACATCATAATTGTTTCCCAGTTGAGGCTATTATGAATAAAACAGTTATAAATTCTTCATTTCTCTGGGATAAATGTCCTAGAGGACAATTGCTGAGTGATATAGCACTTGCATGCTTAGTTTTTTTGTTTATTTGTTTTTTATGAAACTTCCATATTCTTTACCAGAATGACTGGACCATATTACATTCCTACCAGCCTTTTATGATAGTTCGTTTCTCCTCATCTTCACTAGCATTTAGTGATCTCATTATTTTTTATCTTCTCTGATAGATTTGTGATGATATTTTGGTTTCAATTTGCTTTTTCCTAATGACTAATGGTGTTGAACATCTTGCTTGTGCTAATCTGAATCTGTATATTTTCCTTGGAAAAATGTCTCTTCATGCATTTCTACTACACTGTTTTTCACTGTTAAGTTGTATTACATATTGTAGATACTTATCCTTTGTTGGATAAAAGGATTGCAAGTATTTTCTCCCAATCTGTAGTTTGTTTTATCATCCTCTTCAAGAGATTTGCAAAGCAAAAGTGTAAGCAAGTTCATTATTAACACAAAGGAATATCATTAAATTTTGTGTGTTGATCTTAAATCCTGCAACCTGATGGAAATGATGCTTTTTAACAATTCCTTGTGGTTTTCTATGTAGACAATCATGTCATTTCCAAAGAGGGACACTTCATTAGCTCTAATAAATATTTTTCTATATGCAAGATAATGTTATTGCCATATACAGATATTTTTTTCATCCTTTTCAATCTGGGTGTCTTTTATTTCTTTTTCTTGCTTTATTACAGTGGCTATAACTTCCAGTACTACTCTGAACAAAAATTGTAATAGTGGACACCTTTGTCTTTTTCCTGATTTTAGGGGGAAAGCATTAATCTATTCACCATTAAGCATGATGATAGCTGTAGATGTTTCCTAGTCACTCTTTATTAAGTTCAGAGAATTCCCCCTTGTAGTCCTAGCTTGGTGAGTATTATTGTTATAAGTGGGGATGGGTTTTGTTAAATTTTGTGTGTGTGTGTGTGTGTGTGTATCAATTGATATGATCATATTCTTTTTCTTTTTTCTTTTGACATAACTTTTTATTATATAATCTCTACATATCACCTAGTCATTAAATTCCAAGCTTCTGTTTCCCCCCAGATTTCATAAACTCCTATGCCTTTCTCAGATTTTTGTCAATAATTTATCAATATTTTACTTGACAATACTCTTTATTTGCATCTTACTTTTTTATAGTAAGAGTTCCATTTTTGTTAATGTTTCCTTTTCACTTTCTTTTTTTTTTTCACCTCTAACAGCTATATTTTCACTTATTTAATTTCTTCTTATTATCCACAGAGTCATAGAACAGGTAGGAAACAGCAGGAAAAATAAAGCATTTGCCCCATTGTCCTTAAGGATAATGGTACTTCTTGGAAGTCTTATAGGAAAAGATAAAGAACCACAAGAAAGCAGACTATATTCCCTCTGAGAAATACCCCCCTTTTAAATTCGTTTACTTCTGCACTTATTTATTATTACTTTTCAATTTATTTTTTAATTGAAGTTGATTTACAGTGTTGTGTTAGTTTCATGATGTGTACAACAAAATGATTATAGGTTATTGCAAAATATTGAGTACAGCTCTCTGTGCTATACAGTAGGTCCTGGTTTGTTCTATCTTATATATAATAATGTGTATATGTTAATCCCAAACTCCCAATTTATACCTCTTCTACCCTTTCCCCTTTGGTAGCCATAAGTTCCTTTTCTATTTATGTCTGTGGGTCTATTTCTACTTTGTATATAGGTTCATTTGCATCATTTTTAATAGATTCCACATATAAGTGATATAATGTTATATCTGTCTTTGTCTGTCTGATTTACTTCACTTAGTATGATAATCTCTAGGTCCATCAATGTTGCTGCAAATGGCATTATTTTACTATTTTTTATGACTAATACTCCACTATATGTATATATATACCACATCTTCTTTATCCATTCCTCTGTTAATAGACATTTAGTTTGCTTCCATGTCTTGGCTATTGTAAGTAGTACTGTAATGAACATTGGTGTGCATGTTATCTTTTCAAATTATGATTTTCTCCAGATATATGCCCAGGAATGGGATTGCTTGATCATATGGTAGGTCTATTTTTAGTTTTTCAAAGAACCTCTGTACTGTTCTCCATAGTGGTTGTACTAATTTACATTCCCACCAACAGTGTAAGAGGTTTCTTTTTCTCCACACTACCTCCAGGATTTATTTGCCCATGTTTTGATGATGCCCCTTCTGACCAGTGTGAGGTGATACCTCATTGTAGTTTCAATTTACATTTCTCTAACAATTAGCAATGTTGAGCATTTTTTCATGTGCCTTTTGACCATCTGTATGTCTTCTATGGAGAAATGTTTATTTAAATCTGTCCATTTTCTGATTGGGTTGTTTGTTATTGTTGTTTTTCTGATATTGAGCTGCATGAGCTGTTTGTATATTTTGGATATTAATCCCTTGTTAGTCATATCATTTGCAAATATTTTCTCCCATTCTTTAGGTTGTCTTCATTTTGTTGATGGTTTCTTTTGCTGTGTGAAAGTTTGATTTATTTATATTTATTTATTTATTTATTTATTTATTTTATTGGCTGTTTTGGGTCTTTTTTGCTGTGTGCAGTCTTTCTTTAGTTGCAGTGTGTGGGGGCTACTCTTCATTGTGGTGCACGGGCTCCTTATTGCTGTGGCTTCTCTTTTGTGGAACACAGGCTCAAGGTGCATGGGCTTCAGTAGTTGCAGCACATGGGCTCAATAGTTGTGGCTCATGGCCTCTAAAGCGCAGGCTCAACAGTTGTGGCACATGGGCTTAGTTGCTCTGCAGAATGTGGGATCTTCCTGGAGCAGGGATCGAACCTATGTCCCCTACATTGGCAGGTGGATTCTTAACCACTGTGCCACCTAGAAAGCCCCTGTGTGAAAGTTTTTAAGTTTAATTAGGTCCAATTTGTTTATTTATTTATTTTTTTCCTTTACTCTAGGAGACAGATTGAAAAAGATAATGATGCAATTGTAGGTCAAAGAGTGTTCTGTTTATATTTTCCTATAAGAGTTTTATAGTATCTGGCTTTACGTTTAGATCTTTAATCCACTTTGAGTTTATTTTTTTGTGTCCTGTTAGATAATGTTCTACTTTCATTCTTTTAGATGCAACTGCCCAGTTTTCCCAGCATCACTTATTGAAGAGACTGTCTTTTCTCCATTGTATAGTCTTGCCTGCTTTGCATTACATTAATTGACCATAGGTGTGTCGGTTTATTTCTGGGCTTTCTATCCTGTTCCATTGATCTATATGTCTATTTTTGCACTAGTACTGTACTGTTTTCATTACTGTAGCTTTGTAGTATAGTCTGAAGTCCTCTGGCTCCATTTTTCCTTCTCAAGATTGCTTTGGCTATTCTGGGTCTTTTGTGTCTCCATACAGATTAAAAAAAATGTTCTAGATCTGCAAAAAATTGCCATTGGTAATTTGATAGGAATTGCATTGAATCTGTAGATTACCTTGGGTGGTATAGTCATTTTGACAATACTGATTTTTCCAATCCAAGAACTTGGTATATCTTTCCATCTGTTTGTGTCATCTTCAATTTCTTTCATCAGCATTTTATAGTTTTCAGAGTACAAGTCTTTTGCCTGCTTAGGTAGGTTTATTCCTAGGTATTTTATCATTTTTGATGTGACAGTAAATGGGATTGCTTCCTTAATTTCTCTTTCTGGTTTTTCATTGTTGGCATATAAAAAGGCAACGGATTTCTGTATATTAATTTTGTATCCTACAACTTTACCAAATTAATTCATGGACTCTAGTAGTTTTCTGGTACCATCTTTAAGGCTTTGTATGTGTAGTATCATGTCATCTGCAGTGACAGTTTTACTTCTTTATCAATTTGGATTCCTTTTATTTCTTTTTCTTCTTTGATTGCCATGGCTAGGACTTTGAAAACTATGTGAATAAAAGTGGCAAGCATAGATATTCTTGTCTTATTCCTGATCTTAGAGGAAATGCTTTCAGCTTTTCACCATCAAGTATGATGTTACCTGTGGGTTTGTCATATATGGCCTTTATTATGTTGAGATATGTTCCCTCTATTCCCACTTTCTGCAGAGTTTTTATTATAAATGGGTATAGGATTGCATCAAAAGCTTTTTCTGCATGCATTGATATGATTATATGGTTTTTATTTTTCAATTTGTTAATGTGGTGTATCACACCAATTTATTTGTGGATATCAAAAAATACTTGGATACCTGGGATAAATCCCACTTGATCATGGTGAATGATCCTTTTAATGTATTGTTAAATATGGTTTGCTAGCATTTTGTTGAGGAATTTTGCATCTATGTTCATTAGTGATATTGGCCCATAATTTTGTGTGTTTTTTTTTTCTTTTGTGTGTGATATCTTTGTCTGGTTTTTATATTAGGGTGATGGTGGCTTCAAAACAATGAGTTTGGGAGTTTTCCTTTCTCTGCAATTTTTTGGAAAAGTTTCAGGAGGATAGGTGTTAACTCTTCTCTGAATGTTTGATAGAATTTGCTTGTGAAGCCATCTGGTACTGGACTTTTGACTTTGGGGAGTTTTTAAATCAGAGATTCAATTTCAGTACTTGTAATTGGTCTGTTCATATTTTCTATTTCTTCCTGGTTCATTCTTGGGAGATTGCACCTTTCTAAGTATTTGTCCATTTGTCCACAAATGGAGTTGGATATTTTAAAATGATTTTTGTGTGTATCAATTGATATGATCATATTCTCTTTATTTTATTTATCATCTATTGATATGGTGGATTATATGGATGCACTTTCATATGTTGAAACAACCTTGATTACCTGAAATTAATTCCATTTGATCATAGTGTGTAATTTATTTTATATATTGCTGGATTCAATCTGGTAAATTTTTTTCTCCTTTTTCTTCTTCTCCTCCTCTTCCTCCTCCCCCCTCCCCCTCCTCCTCCTCCTCTTCTTCTCCTTCTCCTTCTCCTTCTCCTTCTCCTTCTCCTTCTCCTTCTCCTTCTCCTTCTCCTTCTCCTTCTCCTTCTCCTTCTTCTTCTTCTTCTTCTTCTTCTTCTTCTTCTTCTTCATCTTCATCTTCAGTACTGTCTTTGGTTTTGGTAAAAAGGTGATACTAGCATCATGAAGTAAGAAAAATTTCCTCCTGTATTTTCTAAAAGATTTTCTGTACAATTGTTAATGCTAATTCTTCTTTAAATGTTTGGTAGAATTATACAGTGAAATCATCTGGAGCTGTAAATTTCCTTTTAGGGAACTTTTAATTACAAATTTAATTTCTTTAATGGTTATAGGACTATTCAGATTATCTATTTCATCTCAGTTGAGTTTTGGTAATTTATATTTTTTTGAGAAATTTATTCATTTCTTCTAACTTGTCCAACTTATGAACTTAAAGTTATTCATAGTTTTCTCATATTACTTTTTCAATGGCTGCAGGATCTGTAGTGACATCCCTATCTCACTTGTAATATTTGTGATGTGTATCATCACTTTTTATCTTGTTGTTTCTGTTAGAAGTTTGTTAAATTTAAGGATTTTATTGTATCACTTATGTGATTATAAAATTAAATGATTTTATTGAATATCTTTAATAATAGTTCCTTTTATCTACTAGCTTTGGGTTTATTTTGTTCTTTTTCTAGTTTCTTGAGATAAAACATTGTTTTGAGACCATCTTCTTTTCCACTGAAAGCACTTAGCACTATAAAGTTTCCCCCCACACTGACTTAACTGTATCCCACAAATTTTAATTTTTGACTGTGAATACATAGTTTCATACTTGACTTTCAATTTGAAATTTTAATAGGGCATCTTAAAATTAAAATATCCAAAATGTAGTTCTTGACTTCTCTTTTACCTCCACTGACACATTCAAAAATATGCCTGAATATGCCTCAACTCAAAAAATAGCACAATTCTTCCATCTACTAGCTCAAACCCCTATTTTAGCACTATCCTTGATCTTATTCTTTTCTTTACAACCACCCCCCACAATATGGCCTGTAATTATGTCTTGTCCACTGTTCTTCAAATTGTATTAGAAAACAATCCACTTCCCTTTATTCCACTATCAAAACCATTTGTCAAAACACTACCATCTTTCACAGAGACTACTGCAATAAAATTTCAACTCATCTTCCTACTGACATCATTGTGCCCCCACAATCTGTAGCATCTAAAGAGATCTTTTAAATATGTAATTTGGATTATGTCACATATCTGCTTAAAACTTGTCCCTTTGCACTCAAAAGTCTATTTGCTTATCAGGTATTTTACCTTCAGTTTCCTAGAAAATAGACCCTGAGTCAAAATCTTATTTGTTAACACTTTACTTAGGAATGCAATCCCAGGGAAACACAAGTGAAGGGAAAAGGAGAGTGATAGGGAAGAAAGAAAAACAGATATGAGGATGTGCATTACCAAACTGGCCAAAGTTCTATAACAAGTGTAGCTGATTACTCTGCCAACAGTCTTGTTCAATATCCTTAAACGTCTTTGGAAAGGTGGTATGAACTACTGTGTCTCAGGAAAGTTCATCTTGGGGGAAGAAGGAAGATAAATTTATTTTCCATTCTTCAAATTTTGCCCAGTGGGGCGTGAACCCACCCTACTTCTAATGTTCATCATTTAAGTTTACTAGAAACCTACAAGATAAGGCAAAATCTCCACAGGTGCATTCCAACCAGTGAACAAGAAAAACCATCCTGCTTTATGAGTTAATGTCATGCATGGTGATGTTTGACCTGCAGAAGTGGAAGCAGTAACAACTGCAAGTTGGCTCTAAAGGGGAACAATACAAGCCATTGCTAAGTCTCCTCCAGTCACAAAGCAAGACAAATTCATAGATCTGGGATAATCCTTAAACTGTCTCTAACACATGATTTATAAGGTTTTGAATAATCTGATTTCTGCCTTTTTCTTGATCAACATCTTTACCACTACTCCTCTTACATGCTATACTTTGGCTACATTGTTCCTCAAAGTAACAAAATTTGTAACTGCTTCAGAATATTTTCACTTCCTTTGCTGGCTGTGGAGAACATTTGCCAAGTATTTGTATAGTTAGTACCTTCTTATCTTTTACAACTCAACTCAAATATCATTTCCTCAAAGACCACTCTAGACTCCATAGATAAAAAATAGCTTAACAGTAGCTGCAAAATTTTAACTTGGTTTATTTCCTCCAAAGCATTTATCACAATCTTGTTTATTTATGTGTTTGTTTGTTTTTGTTCCTTCCACCCCTAGAACACAACTCCATGCAAATAATATTATTTTTCCTGTTTACTGCTGCATTCATAGTACTGATCACAGATCTGATACATCATAATTATTTTCATAAACCTCTATATTTTAAAATCATGTTAATGTTTTTCTACTGCATACATAGTGAGACACTTAGATTTCCTCTCAAGACAAAGGCACTCATTCTTTCAACTGCTAAGAATGTTGGCCACTGATGGCTTATATTGAGTCTCTGCCCAGTAATTACTCTCTGCTGAAGGAAGATGCCTCACCAAGGTCATGTCCTCTCCCTAAAGATAGCCTGCATCATATCATAAGGGTCAATGCAGGAATAAAAGGACCTGACCCTATTGCCTCATTGCACATTTCTGAGGGGCCATACCAAGCTAAGCATTCCTCCTAAGATTGGATAGGGCATCTGTTGTCACCATATCATGGTTTTACTCCTCGCTCTACTCAGTCCAGCTTCCTTCATTCTGTTCCAAGGTTGTTTCCAAGAGCAAGTCCCAATAAATCTCCTAAATGAAACTTTCTGTCTCAGAGTCTATTTCCTAGGGTACCTAATATAAGGCAGTTACTTCAGAAATATTTTTAAAATCTAGCTTCTCCATCTCAACTGCCATTCACCTAGTATCAGCTTTATCACTTCCCACTTGGATTATTTCAACATGCTCCAAATTGTTCTTTTGTCACATACACCTCTCTACCACTTTTAGAATTGTTAGTCATAATCCTCTAACGTAGTGCTTCTTAAACTTTATTGGGTCATGAAATTCTCTGTAAATATGATAAAGTTCTTGTCTGGTCCCCAACCCCACCTCATCAAATAAGTGTACTTTTGCATCTGTATATAAATTATTGCATACAATTTTCCTGGTCTAGGACCTCCTAAAACTCATCTATGGAACCTAACTTAAGAACTTCTGTTCAAAAGGCTTAGTTAGAATAATTGAATAGGCACAATAAGCAATTATTTAAGCACTCATTTTTAAGAAAAAAAGAACAGTAAAATTATTCTCTTTCTCTTCATTTACTCTTTTTTTTTTTTTTTTTGCTTCTTTTTGTTTGGCCAGCTGAACAACATTAAAAATCGTGCAAGATGGGACTTTCCTGGTGGCACAGTGGTAATGAATTTGCCTGCCAATGCAGGGCACATGGGTTCAAGCCCTGCTCTGGAAAGATCCCACATGCCACAGGGCAACTAAGCCCGTGCGCCACAACTACTTAGCCTGTGCCCTAGAGCCCGTGAGCCACAACTATTGAGCCCATGTGCCACAACTATTGAAGCCCACACGCCTAGGGCCCGTGCTCCACAACAAGAGAATCCACTACAATGAGGAGCCCGTGCACCACAGTGAAGAGTAGCCCCCACTCGCATCAACTAGAGAAAGCCCATGTGCAGCAAGGAAGACCTAACGCAGCCAATAAATAAATTAAAAAAAAAAATCATTCAAGGAGAACAGGAAACCATGATAGAAGAAGGAAGAGAACTTCAAGAAGTAAGAAAAGTCAGTGATGTTCTTTGGCTAAAAAAATAAACGGGGAAATCTCTTAGAAAAATATTTAAATATTTTTTAATTGATATATTGTTGACATAACATTATATTAGTTTCAGGTATACAACATAGTGATTTGATATATGTATACATTGGAAAATGATCACCACAAAAAGTCCAGTTAACATCCATCACCACACATAGTTTTTTTCCTTATGATGAGAAATTTTAAGATCTAGTCTCTTAGGAATTTTCAAATATACAATGCAGTATTATTAACTATAGTCACCATGCTGTACAGTATATCCCCAGGTCTTATTTATTTTATAACTGGAAGTTTGTTCCCTTTGACTACTTTCATCCATTCCATGCCCCCCCCCCAAACCCCCACATCTGGCAACCAGCAATCTTATCTCTGTATCTAAAAATTTAGTTTTTTGTTTTTGTTTCTGTTTCTGTTTTTGTGATTCTACTATAAGTGATTCATGAGGTATTTGGTATTTGTCTTTCTCTGTCTGACATTTCACTTAGCATAATGCCCTAAAGGTCCAACCCTGTGTTCACATGGATTTACCCTTATAAACCATTCAAAGCTTTTTTAAGAGGCTCTTTCATTCTGAAGGAGATTAGTAGCATGGTAGTAATCCCAATCTTTTCAAATCAATAAATAATCTGTCTGCCATCAATTAGGTATAATGTAAAATCAAGAGAATTATGTGAATGCAGATGGACTAATAAAACACCATTATAAATGGCTAATTAAATTATTTAAAATCAAAATAGTTACAGTAAACATAGCAGGCCAGGTTTGCTTACCAAGAATGAGAAGGCAGTACAATTTACTTATGGAAGTTAATACAGGGGTATATAAAGCACTGAAATGTATGTCTGACTCATAAACACTGACTCAAAATCAGTGAAAATCTAATTATTGTATAATTATATTGAGGCCCATTTCAGTTTTTACTATGGAGATGAACTCTTTCGATTAAAAAAATTCATTTCAAAATTATTCAAGGAAACCATCTTTTTTAACCTGCTGAGAAATTTTATAAGTAATGCATATCTTAATAATAACTTTAGATATTTATTTCACACATTAAGTATTGGGAAGTTCACTACATTACTTTTTTAAGCTCTTTATTGGAATATAATTGCTTTACACTGTTGTGACAATTTTTGCTGTACGTCAGAGTGAATCAGCTGTATTTATACATATATCCCCATATCCCCTCCCTCCCACAACTCCTTCCCACCTTACCAATCCCAGCCCTCTAAGTCACCATACATCATCCAGTTGATCTCCTTGTGTTATGCAGCAGCTTCCCACTAGCTATGTATTTTACATTTGGTAGTCTATGTATATCAATGCTACTCTCTCATTTCATCCCGGCTTCCCCTTCACTACCCCCTCCCACATGCCCTGTGTCCTCAAGTCTGTTCTCTACATCTGTGTCTTTATTCTTGCCCTGTCACTGGGTTCATCTGTACCATTTTTTTTAGATTCCATATATGAGTTAGCATACAGTATTTATTTTTCTCTTTCTGGCTTACTTTGCACTGTATGACAGACTCTAGGTCCATTCACCTCACTACAAATAACTCAATTTCATTCCTTTTTATGGCTGAGTAATATTCCATTGTATATATGTGCCACATCTTCTTTATCCATTTTTCTGTTGATGGGCATTTAGGTTGCTTCCATGTCCTGGCTATTGTAAATAGTGCTGCAATGAATATTATGGTACATGTTTATTTTTGGAATATGGTTTTCTCCAGGTATATGCCCAGTAGTGGGATTGCTGGGTCATATGATAGTTCCATTTTTAGTTTTTTTAAGGTACCTCCATACAGTTTTCCAGAGTGGCTGTACAAAGTTACATTCCCTCCAAAAATGCGGGAGGGTTCCCTTTTCTGCACACCCTCTCCAGCATTTACTGTTTCTAAATTTTTTAATGATGGTCATTCTGACCGGTGTGAGGGGATACATCATTGTCATTTTGACTTGCATTTCTCTAATGATTAGTGATGTTGAGCATCTTTTCATGAATTTGTTAGCCACCTGTATGTCTTATTTAGAGAAATGTCTATTTAGGTCTTCTGCCTATTTTTGGATTGGGTTATTTGCCTTTTTGGAATTAAGAGGCATGAGCGGCTTGTATATTTTGGAGATTAATCCTTTGTCAGTTGCTTCCTTGGCAAATATTGTCTCCCATTCTGAAGGTTGTCTTCTTCTCTTGTGTATGTTTCTTTTGCTGTGCAAAAGCTTTTAAGTTTCATTAGGTCTGATTAGTTTATTTTTGTTTTTATTTCCATCATTCTGGGAGATGGGTGAAAAAGGATCTTGCTATGGTTTATGTTATAGAGTGTTCTGCCTATGTTCTCCTCTAAGAGTTTTAGAGTGTCTGGCCTTACATTTAGTTCTTTAATCTATTTTGAGTGTATTTTTGTGTATGGTTTTATGAGGTGTTCTAATTTCATTCTTTTAAATGTAGCTGTTCAATTTTCCCAGCACCACTTTTTGAAGAAGCTGTTTTTTTCCATTGCATATTCTTGCCTCCTTTGTCAAAGATAAGGTGCCCATATGTGCCTGGGTTTATCTCTGGGTTGTTTATTCTGTTCCATTGATCTATATTTCTGGTTTTGTGCCAGTACCATGCTGTTTTGATCACTGTAGTCTTGTAGTATAGTTTGAAGTCAGGGAGCCTGATTCCTCCAGCTCTGTCTTTCCTTCTCAAGATTGCTTTGGCTATTTGGGGTGTTTTGCATTTCCATGCAAATCATAACATTTATTGTTCTAGTTATGTGAAAAATGCCATTGGTAATTTGATAGGGATTGTGTTGAATCTATAAATTTCTTTGGGTAGCATAGATATTTTCACCATGTTGATTTTTCCAACCCAAGACCATGGTATGTCCCTCCATCTCTTTGCATCATCTTTGATTTCTTTCATCGGTGTCTTATAGTTTTCTGTGTACAGGTCTTTTGCCTCTTTAGGCAGGTTTATTCCTATGTATTTTAGCCCTTTGCTTGCAGTGGCAAATGGGAGTGTTTCCTTAATTTCTATTTCTACTCTTCCATTGTTAGTGTATAGGAATGCTAGAAATTTCCATGCATTAATTTTGTATCCTGTTACCTTACTAAATTCATCAATTAATGCTAGCAGTTTGCTGGTAGAATCCTTATGGTTTTCTATGTATAATATCATGTTACCTACAAAGAGCGACAATTTTACTTATTCTTTTCCAATTTGGATTCGTTTTGTTTCATTTTCTTCTTTGCTTGCTGTGGCTAAAACTTCCAGAACTATGTTGAATAATAGTGGTGTGAGTGGGCACCCTTGTCTTGTTCCTGTTCTTTAAGGGAATGCTTTTAGTTTTTCACCATTTAGAATGATGTTGGCTGTTGACTTATATATGGCTTTTATTATGTTGAGGTAATTTCCTTCTATGACAATTTTCTGGAGAATTTTTATTATAAATGAATTTTGAATTTTGTCAAAAGCTTTTTCTGCATCTATTGAGATGCTTATGGTTTGTATCCTTCAGCTTGTTAATATGATGTATCACATTGATTGATTTGCATATATTGAAGAACCCTAACATTCCAGGGATAAACCCCACTTGATGATGGTGTGTGATCTTTTTAATGTCTTGTTGGATTCTGTTTGCTAGAATTTTGTTGAGGATTTTTGCATCTATATTCATTAGTGATATTGTCCTATAATTTTCTTTTTTTGTGACATCTTTGCCTGGTTTTCCTATCAGGGTGATGGTGGCCTCATAGAATGACTTTGGTTGTGTTTCTCCTTCTGCTATATGTTGGAAGAGTTTGAGGAGAATAGGTGTTAGCTCTTCTTTAAATATTTGATAGAATTTGCCTGTGAATCCATCTGGCCCTGGGCTTTTGTTTGTTGGGAGATTTTTAATCACAGTCTCAATTTCAGTCCTTGTGATTTCAGTAATGTTCTTATTTGTTATTTCTTCCTGATTCAGTCTTGGAAGACTGTACTTTTCTAAGAATTTATCCATTTCTTATAGGTTATCCAATTTATTGGCGTATAGTTGCTTGTAGTAGTCTTTCATGATCTTTTGTATTTCTGCACTGTCTGTTGTTACTTCTTTTTCATTTCTAATTCTGTTAATTGGCATTTTCTCCCTTTTTTACCTGATGAGTCTGGCTAATGGTTTATCAATTTTGTTTATCTTCTCAAAGAACCAGCTTTTAGTTTTATTGATCTTTGCTATTATTTCCTTCATTTCTTTTTCATTTATTTCTGCTCTGATCTTCATAATTTCTTTCCTTCTGCTCAATTTGATGTTTTTTGTTCTTCTTTCTCTAATTGTTTTTGGTGTAAGCCTCAGTGTTTAATGGAAATTTTTCTTGAGGTAGAATTGTATTGCTATAAACTTCCCTCTTAGAACTGCTTGCTGCATCCTATAGGATTTGGGTTGTTGTGTTTTCATTGTCATTTGTTTCTAGGTATTTTTTGATTTCCTCTTTGATTTTTTCAGTGATTTCTTGGCTGTTTAATAACATATTGTGTAGCCTTCATGTGTTTGTATTTTTTACAGCTTTTTTTTCTCTGTAGTTGATATCTAGTCTCATGGCATTGTGGTCAGAGAAGATGCTTGATAAGATTTCAATTTTCGTGAATTTTCCAAGGCTTGATATGTGACCCAACATGTGATCTACTGTGGAGAATGCTCTGTGTGCACTTGGGAAGAAAGTGTATTCTGTAGTTTTTGGATGTAATGTCCAATAAATATCAATTAAGTCGAGATGGTCTAATGTGACATTTAAAGTTTATGTTTCCTTATTTATTTTCTGTTTGGATGATCTGTCCATTGATGTAAGTGGGGTGTTAAGGTCTCCTACTATTATTGTGTTACTGTCAATTTCCCCTTTTATGGCTGTTATCATTTGCCTTATGTATTGAGATGCTTCTATGTTGGGTGCATAGATATTTTCAATTTTTATATCTTCTTCTTGGATAGATCCCTTGATCATTATGTAGTGTCCTTCCTTGTGTCCTGTAATAGTATTTACTTTAAAGTCTAATTTGTCTGATATGAAAATTGCTTCTCTGGCTTTCTTTTGACTCCAATTTGCATGGCATATCTTTTTCCATCCCCTTACTTTCAGTCTGCAAGTGTCCCTAAGTCTGAAGTGGGTTTCTTGTAGACAGTGTATATAAAGCTCTTGTTTTTGTATCCCTTTAGCCAGTCTGTTTCTTTTGGTTGGAGCATTTAATCCATTTACATTTAAGATAATTATTGACATGTATGTTCCAATTACCATTTTCTTAATTGTTTTGGGTTTGTTTTTGTAGGTCTTTTCGTTTTCTTGTGTTTCCTGCCTAGAGTAGTTCCTTTAGCAAGTGTTGTAAGGCTGGTTTGGTAGTGCTGAATTCTCTTAAGTTTTGCTTGTTTTTAAAGATTTTGATTTCTCTGTTGAATCTGAATCTGATTTTTTCTGGGTAGAGTATTCTTGGCTGTAGTTTTTCTCTTTCAAGGCTTTCAATATATCCTACCACTCCTTCTGGCCTATAGAGTTTCTGCAGAGAGATCAACTGTCATCCTTATGGATTTTCCCTTATGTTATTTTTTGCTTTTCTCTTGCTGCTTTTAATATTTTTTCTTTGTGTTTAATTTCCGTTAGTTTGATGAATATGTGCCTCATTGTGTTTCTCCTTGCTTTTATTCTGTATGGGACTCTCTGCACTTCTTGGACTTAACTATTTCCTTTCCCATGTTGGGAAACTTTTCCACTCTAACCTCTTCAAATACTTTCTCAGAGTCTTTCTTTTTTTCTTCTCCTTCTGGGACCACTGTGATTCAAATATTGTTGTGCCTAATGCTGTCACTGTGGTCTCTGAGACTGTCTTCCATTCTTTTTATTCTTGTTTCTTTTTCGTGCTTTGTGGCAGTTATTTCTGCCATTCGATCTTCCAACTCACTCATAATTCTGCCTCATTCTACTGTTTATACCATCTATAGTATTTTTAATTTCAGTTATTGTGTTGTTCATTACTATTTGTTTGCTCTTCAATTCTTCTAGGTCCTTATTAAATGTTTTTTGTACTTCCTCTACTTTGCTTTTGAGATTTTGGATCATCTTTACTATCATTACCCTGAATTCTTTTTCAAGCAATTTGCCTATTTCCTCCTCATTTGTTTGCTGTTGTTGGTTTTTATCTTGCTCCTTTTGCTGCAAGGTGTTTCTTTGTTTTCTCATTTTGTCTAATTTATAGTATTTAATATCTTCTTTACCTATGCTGCCTAGTAATAATTCCTCTTGTTTCTATTCTCTGCCTCCTGCATTGTTGTTAGTACAGTGTCTTGAGTAGGCTTCTTGATGGAATTGTCTGGAGCCTCCTTTCTGTTGTGTTGATCTGAGTCTTTTCCCTCTGATGAGCAGGACCATGTCAAGTGGTGTGTTTTAGCATATCTGTGAGCTTAATGTGACTTTAGGTAGTCTGTGTGCTGATGGGTGGGTTTGTGTTCCTGTCTTGTTTGTAGTTTGGTGTGAGATATCCAGCACTGGTAGTTGCAGGCAATTGGGTGAAGCTGGGTCTGAGACTCTGACAGAGGCCTCTTTGAGAATTCTCTGTGGTTAATCTTCTCTATGGCTGAGAACTCTCTAGTGGTGTAGCATCCTGGACTCAGTGCTCCTTCCCCAGAGACTCTGCCTTGACTTCTGGTTGAGGAATCCAGACTCCAAAGGTTACACATCCTGGCAATAAAGGAGATTAAAAAAGACAATGCAAGCCCTAGACTGATGGTAAAAGGTTAAGTAAAACAAACAAATACTGCATCAGGGAAACATGTACATGCTTGAGAAACAGAACCCAATACAACATAAAGCACTAGAACAACCTTACAGAAGAATCCCAGAATGCAATCAGACATTTAAAGAGAAAACAAACAAAAATTCAAAACAAAAACAGACAAGCAAACAGAAAACCAGGGAAATTATGAAATATAACAGGGACCAAAAAGAAACAGGGAGAAAGTATAACAAAGATCAATAGAACACCCAGATAGACTGAAGGTCCCCAAAACAAAATCAAACAATTATAATTAGAACTAACATAAAGACAAAGCTAATAACAAAAAAACAAAGCAGTGTGTCATTTGAAGAATAAAGCAAGGAAACAGAGCAGATCAATAATTTTGATCAAAGATATAATAATATAAAATAAAATAAAAAGGAATAGAACACAGAGCAAAAGAAGAGCATAGTATGACTAGAAATATAAAAAGAGAAAAAAAGTAAAATAAAATAGAAATGTATTAAAGATAAAGAAGAAAAGAAGATAGGGGAGATAAACTCAGAACTACAAAAAAGCTAGTTAGAAATAGAAATATATAAATGGGCTAATAATAAAAATAAAAGTAAAAAATAAAAAATATGTTATAAAATGTGAAGATCCCTTAGGACTAAGATTGTAATAAAAAACAAAAGAAAAGAAAACAAAACAAACAACAACAAAAAACCCAGAAGACTAGAAATGACCACAGAATGGATCAGATCAATAGAATTAATAATAATAATTCTCTTTCCTTTGGGTCTCAACTCTGAGTGTCCTTGAACATGCCTTGAGCCTCAGGCCACCTTCACCTCCCCAAAAGGCCCTCTTCTGCCTCTGGGTTGGACTCTGGATCTGTTATAGGTCCCATGGTGTCCACTTAGGCTCTTATCTGGCCCAATTCCTGTGTGTGCTTGCTACCTCAGTCTGCAGCTGCCAGAGCTAGACCTTTTTCATTTGAGAGAATATTCATTGACTACTCTGACTTTCCAAAGACATAGAGTCTACCTAGCTGATCCTGGGGATTTACTGTGCAGCATGCATATCTGATGGAAAGATTTTAGAACCTTTTCTTAGTCCCCATGTTCCTGGTGTTCAGCTGTGTTTCTGTCCTTGCTTCTGCATGTGGTGTAAATGCCAGATTCTGGTCCTGAGGCTGCTTTAGAGCTCTTTGGGTCTGCCTCAGGGAGGGTTTCCTTTATTGTTTGTCTGCAGATGCAGATGTGTGGGGAGAGAGAGGTTTGAGAGTGGCTTCTCTTCCTGCATGTGACTCAACAGTAGTGCCCTGCTTGGATTGTGGGAGCCTCAGGGATGATGCCGAATGTGCAGGAATGCTGACGGCTGTGGGTATAGGAAATCTGGCCTTAGTGTGGTTCTTTACTGGTGCCTGGCATCAGGCATCTGATGGGTAGCCCTCAGGGATTTTTTGTATTACTCTGTGACCAGCAGAGCTTCCTTTACTGTTTGTCTGTAGGTGCCACTGTGTGAGGAGAGAGAGGGTACAGTAGTGGCTCCTTCCCCTGCATGGGAGTCAGCAGTAGCACCCTGTCTGGGTTGCAGGAGCCCAGGTGGCAGTGGAGGTGCCAATTGCAGAGGCAAGCTGGTGGGCTCAGGTGTAATAAGACTGTCTCCAGAGATGTCCTTCTCTGTAGACTTCTTCTGGCTTTTGGCCATATGAACACAGGGCCAGCCCTGCCAGGGGGCTTTTTCTATCCCTTGTCGACTGCAAAAGCCAGGCCCAGAGGGGGCCTCCCTTTGTTTGTTGCAGGTGCTGAAAGAGAGGCTACAACAGTGGCTCCTCCCCCTTGCTTGTGATTCAGCAGTAGCATCCCACCACTATGGCCTCCCTGCCTTCGGTGGTAGGCATTCTCTGCTGTGGATTTCTTCACTCTTCTCCCCTCAGTCCATCTCTCCACAGCCAACAATGGTTCTTACCCTGAACCAGTTCTCCAGTTCCCACATTCCAGCTCCCAGACCCTCTGTACAGATGTGAACCCATGTCTCATTCCAAGACATGCAGAGCCATGGTACGGACCCTTTCTGTGTTTCTCACTCTTTCCTGTCTGCCACAGATCGGCTACTTCACCCTCTTTGAACAGTCCTGAATGCCTCCCTTCTGAGCAAATCAAATTCTCCATTGGAGGAGGTGTTTCCCCATCAGATAAGTGGGTTTCCTTGAATTCAGCAATCTCTCCTCTGTTTCAGCTCCCCCCCACCCCAGGGTGTAGGACACGACACTTTCCTTTCTTCTCCTCCTCTTTCTCCTTTTCTTCCCCCTCTGTCCTACCCAGTTATGTTGGGATCTTTGCAGTCCATTCTGGTGTCCAAGATCTTCTGCTAGTGTTCAGCTGGTTTTCTGTGGGAATTATTGCATCTTTTGATGTATTCCTGATGCATCTGTGGAGAGAGATGCCCTCCATGTCCTTCTACTTCACCACCATCTTTTTCCTCCCTCACTACATACTTTAAATCAATTAGCCCATTTAATCTTCACAACTACCCTGAAAAGTAGTTTTATACCCCATATTACTGATGAAGAGAGACTAGGTTATTATACAATTAGCCTAAGATCACACAGGTAGTAAGCGAAGCACCAAGAATTAAACTCAAGGCTACTGTATCTCTATAATGTAAAAAAGTCCTTTAAATTGATATATACCCTTACACACATTCCATTGTATCACAGTATATCATAGTATGTATTTTTATGATCCCAGTATCAGTTAACCATTGATTTATAATGAAACATTTCAAAACTTAGTGGCTTAAAATAAAAATCATTTATTTGTTCACAATTGTGTGGGTCAGCAGTTTGGACTAGGCTGAGCCATGGTAGTTCATCTCTGTTCTATAAAGTGTTATTAGTTGGACACAGTATTAAGTGTAGGGCCACAAGTGGTATAGCTGGAATGACTGATTTTATTGGCTCTCTCTTCCCACATAGTCTCTCATCATCCAAGAGAGTAGCCTGGTCTTGGTGGAATGCAGACAGCATTCCTAGAGGGAGAGAATGGCAGTTTTAAGGCCTCCTGAGGCCTAAGCTTAGAATGTGCACCACATTATTTCTGTTTCATTCAGTTAGGCAGAGCAGGTCACAAAGCCAGTCCAGATCCACAGAGTTTAGAGCTAGATTCCATTTTTTGATGAAAGAAGATTAAACTAATTTGTGATCATTTGTGATTTACCAAATTCCCATTGGTAATAATAGGGAAAGCTTATTATTACTGATTACTTGATATTTAATGTAGTAATCAAAATAAGGATTCTTGAAATGATCAAGATGAAAACTAAGAAATGCTATTTTTGGTATATTAATATGACAGACACAAATGTATGAGGATGAGTCAAAAATTATCTGCACTCTGGCTGTAGAATTTATTTTAATTAATTTTTAGGAAACACAAATACATCATTTTTTTTGACATAATCTCCTTGCTTTTCAATACACTTTGTCCATCTGCCAGCACGCTTTCGTATTCACTCATTAAAAAATGTTTTAGGCTGAGCTGTGAGCCATGAATGCACTGCTATCTTCACTTCTGCCCCAGAAGTGAATCTTTGGCCTCGTAGGGCTGCTTTTATGGGACCAAACAGGTGAAAGTCTGATGGAGCAAGATCAGGGCTAAAGGGAGGATGCTTTAACACCTGAAAATGAAGTAATCCACGAAAGGCTTAGGTTTTGAAAAGTTTGTGCAAGATAGGTACCGAAACAGCTCATGGAAGAGCATAAAGAGAAGTGTTTGGATATCTGCAAACAAAATTTGGACCAAGTACTCTAAGGAAGGTGAAAGTTTCTTAAAGAGAATCATTACTGGTGATGATACATGGATTCATCACTATGAGCCTGAGAGTAAATGGCAGAGTATGGAATGGAAACATCCTCAATTGCTGATCAAGAAAAAGTTCAAAAGACAACCATCAGCTGGAAAAGTGATGCTTAACAGTTTTCTGGGATTCTCAAGGTCCATTGTTGGAACATTATCAGGAAAAATGTTCAACAATGAACAGTGCTCATTACAGTGAGATGCTTATTGAAGAGCTGAAGCCTAAACTTTGGATTAAACACAGAGGACTGCTATCCAAGGGTGTTGTGATCTTGCATGGCAATGCACGTCTTCACACTTCTTCCTACATTGTTGACGTTCTGCAGCCTCAGTAGTTGTGGCACACTGGCTCTAGAGTGCATGGGCTTTAGTAGTTGTGGTGGAAAGGCACAGTAGTTGTGGATAACGTGCTCTAGAGAGCAAACTCAGCAGTTGTGGCACACGGACTTAGTTGCTCTGCGTCATGTGGGATCTTCTGGGACCAGGGCTCGAACCCCTGTCCCCTGCATTGGCAGGTGGATTCTTAACCAGGAAGCCACCAGGGAAGTCCCCCTAGTGTCTTATTTTTGAGGCAACTTGTGAACATTCATCTTTTATGATGAGTTTCTAATATTCAATTTAAAAAAGGGCATAGGATTTCAATTTTATCACTGACTTCTGATATAGTTACAAATTATTTAATAATTCTTCATCTTCAGAATGCCCAATTGAATACATTGAGGGAATACATTCAGGCAACAGAAAAAAAAATCAACAACTGTTGCAACTATCTTACCATGTTAGATAAAAACATGCCTTTCTCTAAATACTTTAACCCTAGGAGATTCATTCCAGTAGGTCAGAAAAAAGCAACTGACAAAAATCAGGGTTAAAGGAAATATAACTAATTTTCTTCACATAATGTATAAAATGGTTAAAATATTAATGTAGAAATATCATTAGTCTTTATTTCCCTGTTAGAAATAGTTTTCTACTAAAATAAATGAAAACATTTGGTACTAAGTAATTTAGCTGTTGGCAAGCCAATATTGCTTTGTTTGTTTTCCAATAATTATGACTAGGCATTCAAATGATTTCTTTTAGAATTTTTCTTACTGAGGTTAAAAAAGAACTTTTTTTATAAAGTCAAATACTGAGCTTTCTTTTCAACCTGAGTATTGACCTCCTCCTTTGTCTAACAGAGAGCAGTAACTTCTACATCACAAGAAAAATACCAAGCATGGGATAATCAAACTGATAAATTGCTGTATTTGTTCTTTATTTATTGACTGTCAGAGTATAGTTAAGATCCAATTAAAGTCCAAAATAAAAGAAGAGAAAAATTAGTCATAGATCAACAAATACACAAAACTTCTTGTAGAATGTAAATAGAGAGGTTTGGCTGTGATGTCTTGTGCTTAACCATCTGTGAAAATATATATAAGCTACCTTTTCACTCTACTTTAATGAACAGGTTTTACTTTGCAGAATGATTATACCTTGAACTTGATTAGTGTTGGTAATTTCCAACAGAAATCATCCATTCCCACAATACACGTCCTTTCTGGTGACAGACACTCCAATAATTTACCTTGGTTTTTGTTATCTAGAATAGTTAGTACCAAGAACATAAAGAGACTAGGTGAAGACTCTTGATGCAAAATTTTTACTTTTTTCAGGAAAAGTAGTTTACCAAAAACCATCAGGCATTTTGCAAACTTAGCCTGGATAACAATCGTATAGTGAGAGTAATAGAATTAATATTCATAGAACACCAGGCCCTATACTGGGAACTGGGAACTGGGAATATATATATATATATATTATATATATATATATATATATATAAAATATATATATATAATCACATTTTAATTTAATTTTCACAATCCTCTGCCATAGGAATTACTATTTCTATTGCCCAAGCAAGATAATTGAGGTTCTGAGAATTCAGTAAGTTACAGAACTAAGATTTAACTTAATTCCCTTTCAAGACTTAGGGGGTTTATGTGATAAAATTAGATCAAAGTCTAAGGGATCAGGATTCACATGGGGGCTTTATCCATGGAAAACATCATAAAGCATGCTATGACTCCATTCATGTTAACTTAAGACTCAAAAGAAAATTAAGAGAAATCTTACCTCCATACCCCACTGAGTTCTCAAAACTGACAAGCACACCCTCTAAATCTTTGAATGCACATTCCTATATATGTGTCTTTGTGTGCGTGTGTTATCTCTTTTGATGGAGCAAAGCATTTCATTAACTATGAATGAAGTATCCATAGGGAAAATGAAGTGATTGTGATAAGAATCAGATGATGTTTCTAAATTTTTAATTTATTTAATTTAAGATGTCATATCTTTGTATTACTTGAATTCAATTCATGTACTGAATTCAAACAGTTCTTTAAGGTTAAAAAGAAGATAAAAAATATTTCCTAAAGTATCCAGATAATAGTGTGGCAAAGGTCTTAAAAATTATAATTACCTAAATAACTTTGTTTGTTCACTGCTGTTTACACACAATAGAGTAAATTATATTTAAACATATGATTCCACTTGTAAATTATTATTTATTTTATGGCTTTTCTCAAAACACATATAATTCCAAATGCCAACTTTACATATAGAACTTGCTTCAATAGCACTTACATTTTGATATTTTAAGTGTCAGCAGCCCATCTTTGATGAGCAGCTTAATAATTCTAAAACAGCATGTACATTTATTTTTTTAGAAAAGGAAAAATCAGTTTGCAAACTCTTGTCAATATTTCATTCTACTGCATACAAAGTGGATATTGTTAAAAATGGTAAGGTGATAAATGCTAGCCAGTATACTTTTCAAAATTATAATGCTCTAGTAAATTTAACTATAATATGTTTAAGCTATTAAAAACTCACTTATGCCCAAACATGAAAAGAATATTAATGTTAGTACTAGAAGGTTGAATATGAGCATCAGAATGATGCTCCTTTCCTGTAAACATTATATCATATGATCAGATGGCCTGCTTTTTGCAGAAGAGATTTTCTATTACCATACAAAATACTCATGGTATAACTGAAAATGCATTGAATTCAGAGTGAGAAGACCTGAGTTGTAGTTTAAGCTTTTTCATCATTCTATATGTGTCACCTGAGGTAAGTTAGTTAGCTTCAGAAACTGAAGAAATTTGGGAGGTATGGATAACACCACATTAGGTGATCATTAAATCAATTTAGTGGACTGTAATGGACATTTTTGAAGAAATAAATAACAATACAGCAAAGTAGAAAATATTTAAATGCCTACACATAACAAGAACATGTACTGTGTGAAAGTGCTCTTTCAGTTATATAGAAGCCTTGTGGTTTGCCAAAGTGCATGATCAATTTTTCTCCAAAAAAAAATTTGGTTCAAATGTTGAAACACCAAAAGGATATGTGAAAAGGCTTATTATTCAATATTCTGTGAATAGTAGGACGGATATGCAAATGGATCCAAAATAGCTTGAGTGGAGGGAAGGGCATGTGGCTTTGTTTTTTATTGTGATTTGGGGGTGGGGCTAAAGTGAGGGAAGTTTGCACTTCCCTCTGGCACCAAAGGAGAGAATGTGCCTGTTTTTTTTAACCACTTTCCCAGATTTGGAGAAGAAAAGAGGGCTTGGTTGGGCTTTAAAGTTCTCATGGTCAAACATCAAAATGGTCAGAATTGTTATTGCAACAGATATGCATGTGTATACCTGGTCACTTCTTATTGAGAAGTGCTATCAAAAATATGTATATATAGCTTCTATTCTTGAGCAGGCTTCATCATATAATATTTAGGAAAATGAGGCTAATAACATTTTTACATGTTTGAACTTTGGAAGGGATATTGTGAGGGTAGATTCCTAGTGTCTGTGTTTCCCACTTACTTTTATCCTCATGAAAGGAACTTCTGCAAGTGGGAAGAGGCCCTCCTTACTAACAGGTACACAGGTCTTACTTACACAAGACCTATGGTGTGTCTTGGCCATTGCTCATATTAAAATTATTTTTCAGGAATAATTGAGTAGGCATGTGATTCCCTCTCAGCCCTATGTAGATGAAATGTAAGAATATCATGTGTAAAAATATCATAGGACAGCCTGGGAAATACATATGTATCAGGTAATATATCAAAACTTTCAGCCAGGGATGACACTCCCTTTGGGAAGTCATACTATTGACCCTGAAGGACATCATTTTCTGAAAAATGTTCCTGATTTGCAGCAGCTCCAATTGTTGTAGATGACCCTGCACACATACCTTGGAGAAACTGGTATTTTGTGGCCTCTTCCTCCTTAATATTCCTCAAAGTAAGTGCCTGTTGATACCAAATATAACATTTTAAAGCATCTCCATAACATTCATAATAGCATTAATAAAAACAATCAATATATCAGATATTCAGAGTCACTGTGTAATATGCCTTACTGTATAAATTATAGTTTTGTTGATAAAAACCATAATGTGTTCTTTTAAAATTCTTTATCTAATGAAAGATTCTTCTTCCTAATATATTCTTATACCCTAACCAATTGTAACCCAAATATTAACCAAAGTATTATTGCCAGTAAGACCTAGTTAGAATGAACTTGAATACCAATCTATGTCTTATGGAAGTTTCAAACTATCTCCAAGAAATCTATGAATTCCTAGAGGACCTAGGTTCTCAGAGTTACCATTAGCTCCAGGCTTCTACTTCTGATGAAATACTTTTGTTTACAAATTATCTCTTAAAGTGCTATTCCTTCTATGCCTATTTTGCATTGCTTTATATGGATAAAGAAACAATCTTCGTGAGAATAGCAGGTTTTAATAATGGTTTTATGGAAAAGTGTTTCTTGCAGGGGGATTACAATGTTGCAAATAACTTTTATTATTAACTAAACTCCAAAATATTATTCAGATTATTTTAGTTTATTTTTTTTAATTTAAGATCCTCCTATGTTAGGCTCTTATTCCGTATACCACCTTTATTAAATGTTCATGTCTGTAACAATTTTTTAGACTTTGTTTTTAATAACTTTGACAGTTTTGAGGAGTACTGATCAAGTATTTTGTAGAATACCCCTTTATTTGGGTATGTCAGCTGTTTTTCTTATGGTTAGACTAGGGTTATGGGTTTTGGGAGGTAAACTACCATTTTCAATACATATCAAAGTACATACTATCAAAATTACATCACTGATGGTGCTAACCTTGATCAACTGGCTGAAGTTGATTTTACCATATTTTTCCACTATAAGGTTACTTCTCCCTCCTTCCTTTTCCACTTAGAAAGCCATGCCCACATTTTAAGGGTGGGAAGGAGGTCTGCTCCACCTTATTGAGGGAGCAATATCTATATATGTAACAACTCTGGTTTGGCTCCTCACCACTCCAAAGTCAAAAATGGAGAGGCAAGTGTCAGTAGAAAGGAAAGGTGCTTTATTCAGAAAAGCCTGCAATCTGGGGAGAAGGCAGATTCATGTTCCGTGACCAACTCCAAAGTTTCTGTTCAGCCATGACAATTTTTAAAGGGAAAAAGTGGAAACAATCTCAGGTCATCATTAAGGTAGGAGGTCAGATTCTTCATCACTTTTGCACTGTTTGCAGACCTGCTAACTTGTTCTGATTGTCCTTTGGATGCTATCCTGCTACATCATCTGCCTGCAAATTTGCTAAGAGTGAAGCTGGGGGTAGAGTGTCTGTCATTCTTTAACTACTTAATTCTTCATTCTTACTCCTATTATCCAGGAAAGGAATCGACAGGTTAGGCAAGGCATTGTGTACATTCAGTAGAGCAGAAATCAGGAGTTAGGTTTAATGTTACCTAGTGATCTCACTTTTATAATTAACATTTAAGGGAAACAGAAATAGACAAACAGGAAAGGGGAAAAGAGCTGCTTTCACACACATACATTATATGGAATTCTGCTGTATGGGAGATAAGTCTTTTCTCCCTAATTTATTAATCTATTTATATCAGTATGGACACATAGATATGCTACCTTATTTATTTTATTGCTCAAATTGTTCCAACTTTGGCCATTTGGAGCTCTTTCAGTTGGTTCCTATGTCACTGTGACATAGCCTCATCATTGTAGGTTTTTTTAAGCACTTTCTTGCTTTCTGACATTATAAGATGCCCTAGGCTCATTTTGTATGTTTCTTATTTCCTTCCCCAGTTCTAGAATTGGCCATTTCTACAAGGATCTTGATTCCTTTTATTGGAGAATGGAATTAGAAATCACTATCTGAACACTGGATGTGCTTCTTGCTACTGGGGTTTCATTGCTTCTAAGCCCTCTTAGCAGGCAGAGCTAGGAAATGTATGTATATATACTAAACTGTGTATATACATCTATCTAATAAATAATATACATAAATATATATCCAACTATATCTATATTGATCTTGTATATATAATGAGTTAAACGTGAGTTTATACTGCTGTCTTCAACTCTAAATCAGTCCTAAAAGGCTCATTCTAGCCTTCTCTCCTTGCTTATGCATAATATCTCACTTGCTACCATGGAAAAAATCTGGCTTCCATCATCCACCAATCATTTACTTATTTGTTCACTTCCAGTATACATATGTATTGGTTTTGGTATCGATAACTCTTATACACATGGGAATGACTTTTCCAATCAGAGTACAGTGCTTATGTGCCATTCCTTTGTCTTTAGTCTTATAGGTTCTATACATTTCCAAAGTTACTCAGGTGAGCATCTTTTCCCCCACCCTCTTCAGTCAGGTTATATTATACTTTTGTAATGCAGTTAGATCCTATTGTCACAGTTTGCATTTTATTCTGGTATACTTGCCCTTCTAGTTGATGTTTTAAAATTTACATACATTAGGGTTTACTCTTTGTTCTGTAAAGTTCTATGGACTTGACAAATGCATAATGTCATGTATCTACCACTAGATACACGACAGTATCAACTCCTTTTAAAAATCTCCTGTGATTTACCTAGTCCCTCTCCTCTATCTCAAATTCTGGACAACCAGTGATCAGTTTACCAACTCTATAGTTTTCCATTTTCCAGAATGTTATATAAATAGACTCATTTAGTACATAGGCTTCTCATACTGGATTCCTTTACAGAGCAATAAGAATTTACAATTCCTCCATATTGCAGATTGGATTAATAGCCTATTCCCTTTAAACAGTGAATAGTACAACATAGTATGGATGTACTAGTTTGTTTAGCCATTCATCTATTGAAGAGCATTTTGGTTGCTCCCAGTTCTTGGTGACCATGATTAAATGCTATAATTATTCATATGCAAGTTTTTGAATACACATTAGTTTTCAAGTCAGTTGCGTAAGTACCAAAGGGTTTGTTTACTGGATTGCATGGTAAGACTATGTTTAACTTTATAAAAACTGCCCAGCTGTCCTCCAAAGTAGCTGTACCATTTTGCATTCCTACCAGAAATGAGTGAGAGCTCCTGTTGTTCCACACCCTTGCCAACATTTGGTATTTTCGGACATTTGGTATTTAATTTTAATAGATGTGTAGTGATACCTCTTGCTTTAATTTATATTTTCCTAATGGCAAATGATGTTGAGCATCTTTTTATGTGTTTAATTGCCATCTGTATATCTTCTTTTGTGAGCTGTTCAGGTATCCCCCCTTTTTAAATGGGTTATTTATTTTCTTGTTGTGTTTTAAGAGTTTTTTTAATATATTTTGGATGTAAGTTTGTTATCAGAGCTATGTTTTACAAATCCTTTCTCCCAGTCTGTGGCTTATCTTTTCATTTGCTAACAGTATCTTTCACAGAGCAGAAGTTTTAATTTTAATAAAGTCCAGCTTATCAATTTGTTCTTTTACGTATCATGCTTTTGTGGTTATAAGTAAATACTCATCACTAAAGCCAAGGTCATGCAGATTTTCTCCTATATTTTCATCTAGAAGTTTTATAGTTTTGCATTTTACATTTAGATCTATGAAAAGTGCATGCTGCAGTGGTATTTCAACACTATATAGAACTTTTCCATTAAGTATTTGAAAAGCCTCATTTTTAAAGTCTTTGACCAGTCTATCACAAAAGCTATTGTCTACATACTTCACTCTACATATATAATAACTTTGAACCATCTGCCTAGTTTCTTTCTTTCCTTTTTATGTTGATTTATAACATCCAAAAGTTATAGACCACTTATCATGTGGCAGTCATTGCTGTAAGCACTTTCCAAGTAGTAAATATTTTGATTCTTACTAAACTTTATGAGTTAATTGCTATTGTTTTTCTCACATCACAGAAATAGAAACTGAAGAACAAAGAGTTTAACCAGCTTTTCCATGGCCATATACCAAGTTAATTGTAGAGTTAGAATTTAAACCCAGTCCCTTTTCTTAACTTCTCCTATATAATAAAAATTAGATTGTATGGAACAGTATGAGGTTTCCTTAAAAAACTAAAAATAGAATTACCATATGACCCAGCAATCTCACTACTGGGCATATGCCCAGAGAAAACCATAATTCAATAAGACATATGCACTCCAATGTTCACTGCAGCACTATTTACAACAGTCAGGTCATGGAAGCAACCTAAATGTCCATCGACAGATGAATGGATAAAGAAGATGTGGTACATATATACAATGGAATATTACTCAGCCAAAAAAAATCAAGAAAATTGAGTCATTTGTAGAGACGTGGATGGACCTAGAGACTGTCATACAGAGTGAAGTAAGTCAGAAAGAGAAAAATAAATATGCGTATATTAATGCATATATGTGGAATCTAGAAAAATGGTACAGATGAACCAGTTTACAAGGCAGAAATAGAGACACAGATGTAGAGAACGAAGATTTGGACACCAAGGAGGAGAAGCAGGGTGGGTGGGTGGAATGAATAGGGAGATTGGAATTGACATATATACACTAATATGAATAAAATAGATAACTAATAGGAACCTACTGTCTAGCACAGGAACTCTACTTCACTTCCCTGCACAGTAGAAACTAACAGAACATTTTAAAACAACTATACCTCAATAAAAATTATATTATGATAACATAATAAAGCAATAACATTTTAATATAGCTAATATAATAATAAATATATAATTTCAAATATGATAATGCAAGATAAACTTTTTCAGTGAATAAGTGTGTCAGTGATTAACTATAATTTTTCTGGTCATACACAGCATTTATGAGAATTGACTATATTCTAGATCATAAAGCAGGTTTCAACAATTTTCAGACTCAAATCTTACAGAAATATATTCTTTGACCACAGTAAATTAAAGCTATAAATCCACAACAAGAAGCTAATATAAAATTCCCCTATGATTGTAACATAAGTAATATACTTTTAAAGAACTTATGGATTGGACTTCTTAGGTGGCACAGTGGGTAAGAATCCACCTACCAATTCAGGGGACGTGGGTTAGATCCCTGCCCCAGGAAGATACCACATGCCACAGAGCAACAAAGCCCATGTACCACAACTATTGAGCCTGTGCTCTAGAGCCCATGAGCCACAACTGTCGAGCCCATGTGCCACAACTACTGAAGCCCACATGCCTAGAGCCCATTCTCTACAACAAGAGAGGCCACCCCAATGAGAAGCCCATGCACCACAATGAAGAGTAGCCCCCACTCGCTGCAACTACAGAAAGCCCGTGTGCATCAACAAAGACCCAATGCAGCCAATAAAATAAATAAATAAATAAATAAATAAATAAATAAAAAATTTAAAAAAAGAACTTATGGATCAAGGAAGCAATCATAATGTGAATTGTAAAATATCTTTACCTGAATGATGATGGACATATGACTTCTAAAACCTTGTGGGATAGAGCTAAATATTTGAATAGAGGGAAGTTAAAAGACTTAAATATACATTTTAGAAATGGATAAAGCTGAAAATCATTTATTTAGGCATCTAACACAAGGAGTCATAAAAATAACAAAATTAAAGTCAAGTGAAAAAAAGAAAACTAAAGAGCATATTTTTGTGAAACAGAAAACAAATGAAAAACAATACTGAAATTTGTATCTTTGGAGAAATTTACTGAAAGTCCTAGTGAGGATAGATAGGGGAAGAAAATAGAAAGCTCAAATATCAGAAATTGGGTGTATAGCTCAGTGGTAGAGCATTTGACTGCAAATATCAGAAATGAAATTTTAAAATTATATTACTACATAATAAACAGAGATTGAGAAGATCATAAATTGTGGACTTTATACCAATTAATTAGAAAATTAAGCTAAAAATGGGAAATTTATAGAGTGTACAACTTTCTACACGGTGTACAAGAAGGAATAGAGAATAAGAATAACCCACCAACTACTAAAGGAATTGAAACTGTAAATAAAGTCTTTCCCATGAAGAAAACTCTTAGCCCAAATGGTCCCACTAGTGAATTATGAAATATCTAAAGAAGAAATAACACCAATCACAAACTAGTCCTAAGAACAGAAAGACCAGAAACACTTTCCAAATGAACCTGTTTTATTAAACCCTGTTTATATCAAAACCCTTTAGGGAATTTACATGATATGACAATTACAAGCCAACCTTAGTTTTGAGACTAGATGCAAAATTTCACAAATAAGATATACAATAATGAATAGCAATGCATCGAATAATACAACAATCACTTAACAAAGCAGAAATTATAGGCAATACAAGGAAAATAGAAACACACTAATAATAGCTGATTTTAGTACATCTCTCAAAGCTAAAGACAAATTAAGTTGGCAATAATAAGAAAGAATTTAGAATAAACAACACAACTAATAAAAGAGATTTTATGGATATATTCCAAACAGTGTGCCCCAGTAATAGAAGATATGTTTTCTTATATAGTGCACATAGAATATTTACAAAAATCAACAGGATATTAGATCATTAAAAAGTCTCCATAAATTCCACAAAGGAAAGGCAGTACAAATAATATTCTCTGATTACAATGCAATAAAATTAGAAATTATTACAGAAACAAAAGGGCCTTTCCAGTTGACAATGTATAAATGTGAGTGTAAGTAATTTTTGAGTAAAATATGAAATACAACCCAAATCTACCTGTTAAAATGGACCATCAGATTGTATTATAGGAATTGAGCTATGTACTTTAAAGAACATGGATTATTTGGAAGAAAGAAATGGAGAAAAGATACTGAACAAATATTAACTGAAAGAAAGTTGATGAGTTATGTTAATATTGTATTAAATTGAATTGAGACAGAATATTGTATTAGAAAAAGTGATGAGAGGAATGATTTACCAGAGTTCAATTTTAATCTTATATACAGTTTATAAAGAATAGACTATAAAAATATGAAGCAAAACTACAGTATTACAAAGAGAAATCAACAAATCCACAAATATAAAGATTTTGACATATTTCTTTCAGAAATTGATTGATCAAGCAGATGAAAAATAAGTATAATTTAATAGATTTGAATATTATTTTGCATGCTTGATTTAATTGATTTATAAATCACTAATGATGATTCCACCAATGTAAAGGGCCTTTGTTAAATATTCATGGCCCCTCTTTCCTCACCCCTTTCCTTAATCTTCCTAAGGTGAGATCAAATGACATCTGATTATTGACTTTGTGTAAAGAACTGGGTAAGCATAGGCCATACTTTTATTTTATTTTCCTTTAGGGATCCAACATGCTTCCAGAGGGCACACATCTTCTGTTCCTCTGCCCACACAGGGTAGGAACTGCAGTGTTCTATTATTGGTTGATACTGAATGGGTAAATCTCATTCTGAGGTTCAGCATTAGGAAGCTCACTTTGCCCTAGTCACTAGCCATATTCTCTTATATCATGTTTACCAAAAACAGAAGTTATAATTTACTAACAATGTGGTTTTCTCTTCATCTTTTAAAGGAAGAATGAATGCTATATATTGGACCTTCCCAAGGTCCCTATAATAATAATTAGGGAATACACAATGCTTTCAAGCAAATATACATTACTAAAATAATTGACCTTGAGCAAGATCACAAAGTCTAAAGTTGCTATTATACAAACTTTATTTTCTAACTATAATGGAATTAACTTAGAAACCAAATATAAAATGATTTCAAAAACTCCCTTATCCATCTGGAAGTAAGAAGACACATTTTATGTATCTTATAGGCCATAAAATAAATCTCAATGCAAATTAGAAAAATATGTAGAATACATGTGAAAAATATCTTTCCTGATGGAATGCAGTTAATGCAGCATATAGGAGAATCTGTATCTTTACATTTTTATGTTATAAAAAGAAAGAGAATTTGAAAATTAATGATTTAATTGTCCAACTCAAGAAGTTAGAAATAGAACAATTGAGTATACCTAAGAAAATGGAAGAAAGAGGATATAATACAAGAGTATGACTCAACAAAACAGAAAAATAAAAACAAAAAAATTGCCTCCAGATAAATGATTCAAATTTGAATTTCATACTACATATTATGATATGAAATTTAAAATGTCAGGCTTTTAGCTTCAAATCAAATCAAAATTAATAAATATTCCCACATTTAAATGTGTACATCTTTAAATTTTTAATCTTCAATATCAAACATTTTTGCATTATGATACCTGCTTAAGAAAGTTTCCGGGGGGTGGGCAGGTGGCGAAGGGGAATCTGGGACAAAGTGAGGGAGTAGCATATACATATATACACTACCAACTGTAAAATAGGTAGCTAGTGGGAAGTTGCTGTATAACACAAGGAGATCAACTCGATGATGGGTGATACCTTAGAGGGCCAGGACAGGGAGAGTGGGAGGGAGTCGCGGGAGGGAGGGGATATGGGGATATATGTATAAATACAGCTGATTCAGTTTGGTGTACCTCAAAAGCTGGTACATGAATGTAAAGCAATTATATTCCAATAAAGAGCTAAAAAAAAAAAAAAGAGAAAGTGTCCAGCAGGTGAGATATATATATATATATATATATATATCTCCCAGTTAGTGTATTTGTTAAGCTTTGTTGTCCTCTTTCCACCTGGAGTTTGAAATCATTTAAAGCCCCTTTAGATTGAGTTAATAGTGCTCCTGGGCAAATAAACAAGATTTAAAGTAATTAATTACTAAAATAAAAGAAATTTGACTATATTTTTACTGTAGGAATGTAAAGAGAATCATACTTATCTGTTTTCCTGTGGAAATAACATATGAAAACAGATCTCTATATTCTCCAAATTCTGAAATAGACAGTGAAAACAAACAAAAAGCACCAATGCATACATTAAGGCCACACAATTTAAATATGTACAGTATATTTATTTTAGGTTGGGTCCTCTAAAGCAGACCCTGAAATGCAAGATTCTTTTTTTTTTTTTAAATAAGTTCATTCTCAGGCTACCTGTTCGATAGTGAGGGAGGCAGAATAAGGAAAGGAAAGAGCTAGACAAAGACGTCTTTTTAGATGAAGCTTAGCCTCAGTCTGATTCCATGGGGTGATCTGGAGTGCAAATTTCACCTCAGAGTCATGCCACCTCTGCTTGAGGAAAGGGGGTGAAGCTTTTGCAGGCCTGTGCTTTTAACTAGGGGGTGACCTGGGTGGAGGGTATAGGCTCCTCTGATGGAGCTGGTTCCAATCTTTCAAGGGCGATCTTGCAGTTAAGGTTTTAGGTAAGAGGTGTTAGTACAGGCAGCAGATGGTAAGAGAGATTCCCAGATCATCAACAAAATCTGCTACAAAGCTAAAGAAAATTCAGTAAAGGGAAAATATATTAAAGAATGTTTAACCTACAAGAAAAGAAAAAAATGGGAATTAAAATGATAAGGCAACATCTCTACTTTTTACCAATTATATTAGCATACATTTTAAAATGATAATTTGCATCACTGAAATGTAGCAAAGCAGGTGCAGTCATGAATTACTGACATTATCATAAATAATTAGAAGCATTTCAGAACAGTATATATTGAGAAACAAAATATTTAAAAATTCAACCTAATAATTTCACTTTTGATATTATTGGCTTTAATCAGTAATCTAAAATATGGAAAAGATAATGTGCATGTGATTGTTCATCACTGTGCTACTTATAATAATGTAAAATGGAAAGCAATTTTGTCTTCAACAACAACAGAATCACTAACTAAATGTTTTGTACATTTACTGTGCACTCTGTTTTGGGGGGGTACTTAGTTCACACAGAGCTTGTGGGATTTTAGTTCCCCACCAGGGATCGAACCGGGGTCCCTTGGCAGTGAGAGTGCAGAGTCCTAACCACTGGAATGCCAGGGAATTCCCTGTGTAGACTATTTTCAAGCATTGAAAAATGCAGTTATGTAGCTTAGATTGCAAAATGGGTGTTTATTGCTCAAAGTGAAATGGAAAAAAAAAAAAACAGCATGTAAAATTACAAGTGTACTCTGTTTTCCAAAATGTCAGTGGTTATGTGTAGGTGAGTTATTATGAGTGATCTGTTCTTGTTTCTCAAATTTTCTTTAATGAAATTTTATTTCTATTATTTAAATAAATTTATTTTAAAACAAAACAGGAAATTATCTTAGAAGTTTAATTTCCTGAACCCTTCAGAGAGAGATTAAAGATTAGTTCATAAAACTTCAAAATTAGTTGTTTAAACCAGTAGGCATAGTGCTAAGCAATAATGAGGAACAGAGTCCCTTCTAGGTCCAATCTACCACTTAGGGAGTTCTCACTCCACTGAGTGTTCCCATTACTCTCTCAGAGTAGTCTCATTCATTTAACCATTCAAAAGCACTTCTACAGTTCTACTATATGCAACATATTATGATCACTGTTAGAAATGCAAAGAAAAATAAGAGGGATTTTACCTGTGAGGAACTTACAGATCAGTGGAGGGGAAACAACTAAAATGGATTGAGGGCCAGAATAGAAATAGGACTAAGTATTACTGGAACAAAAAGAAAACAGCAAGGATACTCACATATGTTTCTGAATATCTGTGATTCTGTTATTCAGTGTCTCTATCATTGCATGTTTCTGGTACAGCAGTTCTTTAGGGTGTCTCTCACTTGGCAATTCTGTGAGTGTATGACTCAATAAATAGCTTTTGTAACTTGAGGTGGCTCTAATTCACTTCACAATGTTCAAGTTGAATTAATTAATTTCCCCCCAATATTCTATAGCTACTATAGATGATTCTGACTCTCTGGGTTTTTTAAAAATATTTGTTTTCTTTCCATTAATATCTCCCATGAAATGGTATAAAGATACTGTTAGACTAATTCCAAATGAAAAACAGACACAAAAAGAGCACCACTATATCACATAGGAGTTTTTGTTTATAAGTAATAGGAAACTTAATACAAAATAACTGGCTTGAGCTGTGTGGAGATGTGTATTCAAATATGATTCTATCAATCTTTCATTTGCTTCTCTGTCAGAAACAGTTCATGTTTACTTTCAAATAATTTCAGCCTTTTATTCAGGAAAATCACATGGGGGAAAAGCTCAGACATATGGACTACTATTTAAACACAAAGAAAGTTATATAAATTGCCCAGAAGTTTTATACAGTACAACTGTAGGTACAATAGTTAAATTTCAATCAGCAGGTTGTTTAAATTATTTTACTTACTATGTTAAATAAATTATGTAAAACATATCATCAATTATGTAATTACAAGGGCCAATATGAATGGGACTTGTGTTTTACACTTGTGTACATTGAACAGACTGTTAACGTTCTCTTCAATAATGCTTAAATCTATAGTGGTTATAAAGAGAAAGTGTTGAATGTTTTACATATGTTTATCTCAGATAATGATATATATTATTTCTGTAATGAAATGTTCTAAAATATGCTTTATATTCTTTTTGATTAAAAGGAACTAATTTTAAATGCAAAAAAAAATAAATTTAAAAAGTAAATGGTATATATGGGATTGCTGTCAAAGCCAAGAACATGTGCCTGATGCACAGTGAGGCCAAACAAACCAAAACATTGGAGTTTGGAGCAGAGAAAAGTTTATTGCAGGGCCAAGCAAGGAGAATGAGTGGCTCACGCTCAAAAGACCAGAATTCTCTGATAGGTTTCGGGGAAAAGTTTTTATAGGCAAAATTTGGGGAGAGGGCTGCAATGTGTGTAACCCTTTTCTGATTGGTTAGTGGTGAAGTAACACACTGATGTTTCAGGAATCTCAACCCTCAGCCTTCTGGTTCCAGCCAGCCTTGGGTCCACCTACATGTGCTCAACCTGAAGTTACCATCTTCCATGTGGGTGGGGATCTTAGTTCCTTTAGAACTCAGAGATATGTATTAAATTGTTAGACACATTCCCAAGGAGGAGTCAGGCCCATGCCCCATGCTGCACTATTGTTTCTTTCTATATTCCCCCCCTTCCCTGATTAGCAACTGTTTGAATCTGCCCTGTGGAACTCAGGGAAGGCCTAAAGGCTGAAAGTCTTTTTCCTGCAAACAAGGAACAGGGAGGGGGGTCATGGAAAGTCTTTTATGCCCGGGAGGGCCCCACAGGTTCCTGTTTGCTTTCAGGGATAGAGAGGGTGGGTTTTAGGGTTGGTTAGATCTGGAGATTTATGATGCCATGGGGATTGCAGCTCTGTTTTTCTTTAATTATCTTGGCTCTTCCCTTCTCTTATGTTGACTTTATTTGGGGGCAGACTACTCTCATACCTGGGTGGCTGACAGCAGCTCCCAGATTTACATGCTTTCTTATTCTCATCAAGGGGAAAGAAAGAAGCATGTCTCTTCCAAATATTGAACAAAAGTTCTGGACCTCCCACTGATGAGACTTTCTCAGTCATGTGCCCACACTGAACAAATAACATTAGCAAAGTAATTGACAAAAAAATTCAGATTCCATTGCTGGGACTAGGTGCAGTGTTAATGCCACCTAAATGGAAGATGCCTTAGAGGACTGGGGTGGGGAGGGTGGGGGGGACTCGAGGTGGGGGGAGTCAAGGAAGGGAGGGAATATGGGGATATGTGTTTAAAAACAGTTGATTGAACTTGGTGTACCCCCAAAAAAATAAATTAAAAAAAAAAGCTGTGATAAAATAGGGATAAAATCATGTTAAAGTGGTGACCAATCTGTCCAATAGAAAGTGACATATATTCTGATACATACTAAGTACTAAGCAAGTTTGTTTTACTTTAATTTCCCTTACATATCTAACTCTTTCAACACTAAGGAGAAAAAAAGTCATTTGTTTTCATGCCAGGAAAAAAAAAAAAAGAAAAAAGATCTTCAATGGGAATAAAATCCTTCATAACTTATGACAAAAATTTTGTGCCTTTATTTATTAATCTAGTGTTTTCCTTGTGTTTTGATGCCAATGCATTGCAAATGCAAGAGAAAAAGATTCTGAATATAGGTGGAAAAGGGTGTGCGGCATGGTATTTCCCAAACGGAGCATATTTTGAGTCTCTGCTATCCACCAGTGTAGAAAGTCTTTTTCTGAGTAGGATTTTTAAATTTCCTTTGCAATCTGTGCCCTTAACCAATATTTTTTTTTCTCCTTACTAAATCAAATTGAGCCTTGGCATTTTGAAGTTCCTGTGTTAAATATTTTACAATGTTATATCATGGTCAATAGTGTCAAGTGAACACTCTCATGCATCTTACAAATAGCTAGCAAATCTATGTTATATAAGAGAATGCTTATAATACCATATCTTTACTCAACATCTATTTTCCTAGAGTTTCCTGCTGATTTGCTCTGAAATCATTAAGAAAAGAGTAGTCATTAGTTAGCTTGTACTTTTATTTTCTTTATATAGTGCTTAAATGTGTCACTTATGATTTGCTCGAGGGCAAAATCAAATGAAGTATTTTTTTTCCACTTTTCCTGACGACCCAAATCTGAAAACTTCAAGTCTATGCAAATGTAGTATTTATAACAAATTATCTTAGGCAACCACCTTCTGAAGGAGATGTGATGAATTTCAGCCTTTAGGAATTTTGAGCTATTAGGAAGTCTGGCATAGCACTAATAAAATACGAACACTTATAGTCAAATCTTATTTCTGATGCTGCTAAATGGGGACTTACAGCTTAACATAATAGGCAATTTAGCATATAAATGTATCCCATAAAAGCAAGATGTTGGCAGTTCAAAACAATAAATGTTAACCTTCGGGCAGGCTGTTACTGAGGTGTTAAAGGCCCCTGAAACTTTAATGAACTTGTTTATACTAAGAATTTCCTACACTAAGTATCTTGCCTGAATTTATCCACTCCCAATCTCATGCCAAATTACAGAAGGAGACACTGAAAAACTTAGACCTGAAGTAACTGACCTTTTCATTAGATTCTTTTGGCAAAAGTTTTATTTTAACCTTTTCCCTTAACTTTGATGTTTGCATCTGTGATCTATTCTGGTAACTCTCTAAGTACATTCTAGTGGCAATCTATTTCCCAGGACTAAGAAGAGGCATAAAATGGTCTCTCTTAACTTGGAGAGCCATTTTCAATGCAAGTACATGACAACATTTTTTATAATCTAAATAATACAAGGATGGCTTTATTTCTTTCTCATTTTTCTAAGCAGATACAGGTAATGCCAGTTGCTCTAACCCTCAGGAGAGAGGAAACTATCTTGACATTGGAATTCATTGAAAGGGGAACCAGTTTAAACTGATTGATCAGGTCTCTAGAGGAGATTCTTCCATGTGGATAGAAAATCTTAAAAACTCCATAATATCAAGACAAAAAAGTCCAGACTCTCTGAAGCCATTCATACTGTTGACCAATAATTTATCATCAAACTTTTGTCTTGCTTTCCTGAGACTTCACCAGCCTATTAGTTCTCTTAACAGCATTGCTGATCTTTTCCTGTATCTTTAGCTGACTCCTCTCCCGTGGTCCCCCAAGTCTTAAAGTTAGATATTCTCCCAATTTTGCCCTAGTCCCCCTTAGCCTTTGTTTTCTCTTCCTTTATTTAGGTTTCTTCCATTTATTCCTAGAGAGTTTTAGTTATACCTGTGTAATTGACCCCAAAGTCTGTGTATCAAGTTGTCCTTATCATTTGAATTTCAGGTGTAATTTTAACTTCCACTGCTTTTGAATACTTAGATAGGTTATTAATAAACTTAAACCAAAACTTAGCATATCATCTTTTTTTAAAAAAAATAGTGTTAGGATGAACTGGGAGATTGTGATTACCATATACACGTTATTAATAAGAAAAAATATCAAATTGTACACTTTAAATATATACAGCTTATTGTATGCCAATTATAGCTCAATAAAAGTTCTTAAAAAATAGTGTTATAAGAAAACCACAGGCCTCAAATGGCATCGCTTGTGCCCATTATACCAAATCTAGATTTAATACCTGATCTAATTGCAGTTTAAATGTAATCTTAATGGATCAGTTTGAAATTTTCTGTCATGTACCAGTAAGGTCATCTGTCATGTGCCTCTCCATCCCCCAGAGGAAGAAGAAGCAATCTGCATGGTAAATTCCTTGCTTTTTCTTCCCCCACAAAAAGTAGATGCCCTGGCATAAAAATAGTCCTTTCTTTTATTTTGTTAATGGTTTCCTACTCCACCCTCCTTCTGCCTATAAAAATTTCCCATTTTGTACTCAGAAGTCTCTTCAAGTTGCTAGATGGGATATTGCCGAACCTATGAATCACTGAATAAAGTCAATTAGTTCTTCAAATTTACTTAATTAAATTTTGTGTGTTTTTTAACACTAGTAAATAATAAAATATCAGGAGATTTTCCAAGTGCTTTACATAAAATAAGGCATTAAATTCTGACAACAACCTTTTGAAATAGGTACTATTTTTACCATCATTCCCATTTTACAGATTAGGAAACTGAGGCACAGACAATTTCAGTGACTGTTCGTGGTCATACAGCTGGTAAATAGTAGAGCCAGGATTTGAGCTTGAAAATCTTGCACTAGGGTCCTTGTTCTTAACTACTTGGTTTTGCTGCATGGTTTCCCTTCCCATTTTCTATTGATTTTACCTCTATTCTCCTCACATCATCCCTTATAATCATTTTTTGTTTTACTTTTTCTTATTATTCCCCACCCCTCTTCCCAAGTCAGATCAGTTGCTAAATTAACAAGTCTTGTATTCCTACCACTTCCGGTTTGTTTTTGTTTTTTGTAAGAGAGTGGACTCAATTTGTTTTCCTGACTCCAGCCTCTCTCCATTCTAATTCAGGAGTGGGGAGATTAATTTTATTACAGCACAGATCTAATGGAGTTTCTAACAAGTTTCTTTCTACTTACAGAAAAGGAGAAACAAAAACAGACTCTTCAAACTGAGATTCATGATTCTCCACAATATATGGCTCCAACCCACTTTTCTAATCTTATTTATTATGTTTCTAATACATGAGATCCATTCCACAGCCACGTTGAACTGTTTGTTTCTCTTTGGTAATCTCCTCATCTAATTCTATCCCTAATTTCACATTTATTCATTTTGTAGTCTTTATGCACAGCAAATATAACCTGTCTGTTAGTCCCTGCCTTTCCTAATTACAGCTCATCTGCTAGCACTATTGATCTCCAATATATAGGCTCAATCCTGTCCATTTTAGGGGCCAGAACCAAAGAATCCTATTGTTATATGAAGAATGCTATTCTGTGGTAAAAATATAAACAGAAAACAAATAACTAGGAAAAGAAATATAAATGACCATTAGCAAACAAGATATTCAATATTGTTTGTAATAAAAAATCAATATTAAAACAATAGCCAACATTATATGAGATAGTCAACTTCATAAATTTCTGATGGGTACTATTTATTTTTTTACTATATCACTAAAAATTTTATTCAGCAACCCATCTTTGTTGGTTTTGTTGTTACTGATGTTTAAAAAATTCCCATTATGAACTAGCTTGGTCAATAAACTACAGTTTCTAGCACACATAGGGTAAAAATGGCATGGCTTAGAATTGCGCACATCTTTCATGATCTTTCCACCACCTTCTGCATCCACTCTGGTCCCCAGACCCTGACCTCCATCTATGCTTCTTGCAATGATATCAATATAACTCTCACCATAATTCTCTAGAAATGGGCTTCAAAGGTGTGAAGTTGCAGGAGCTTTCCCCTATACACACTCCCTTTTCATAGCAGGCTTCTCAGAACGTAGCAGGCTTCTCTGAAGTCTGTCCCAGGAGAGAGCTCAGCATGCATGGGCTGTATGTTAAATCAACAGTTATTCAAGTCAATCAAAGCCTTTTCTGCATCTTCCTCAGGATGAAACTTGGCATACATGTTTACAACTTGGTGATCTCCAAGGTTATCACAGATGTTCTTCTCTTGAACTTAACTGTATTTTTCTATTTCTGTAAAAACCTCCTCAAAAAATTCATCATAATATACTGGCATTCCAACATCACTCATAGCACAGCACAAATTGCCAGCAGGAAACAAAGAGTTTTGAAGGTTACAGTACATGTTCAAGCAGGTAATGGTCTGGTCGGTTTATTGTGCAACTGAATGGATATGTCTTCATGAGGACATACTACAATTCTGAAATAAAATGAATAGTTGACTTTGTCTTTCTTGGAGCTGAACATGGAGACCAAGTAGTCTGCCACTTCCCACCAGCCACTGCCAAAACTGCTGCCTGCACAGCTGACCTTTTATGAAGGGAATTGAAATTGGCACAACCTTTGAAGAAAGCAAGAGATCAATTTAAAACAACAACCTATAGTAGAAGACAAATAGAAAAAACATAAATATCCATTGCAATAGCAATCACTAAGTTAAATATGGTATATCCACTCTATTGAATTATTCATATTTATATGTACTGAGATAGAAAGGTCTTTAAAATATATTGCCAAATGAAAAAGAAAGGTTGCAGAATGATGAGCACCATATTTGTATCAACATATACAGATAAAATACCCAGTACTCTGTATTACTATGATTACATTTATTGACACAAAATTACACCAGAAAACACTCTGTAATATTAAAATTGTATTTTTAAAATGCTATGAGCTTTGTCGCGATTGATCTTATTCTAGGAAAATGTTTTGGGTAGATAATCAGAAAATACACAAAAATGTATATAAATTTATGTGTGAATTATAATGTGGTAATTCTAGGATCCAATATTAGTATAATATTAAGTAAATTTTGGTGCATTCATATGGTGCTTTGAAAGTCATATGTAAATGTTTGTAATATAATGTTATATAAGTAAAGTAAGTTGTAGTTTATATCTCTAGTGTCAAACACAGGGCCTGGTATTGACAAGTGAATGTTCAATGAATACATGTGCATATATTATAATATTAATTGGAAAAGGAAAATATAGCATACTTGCTCAGAGTTTAGAAGGAAGTTGACTAAAAATTCAGCAGTGATTATTGATGGGTTACGGGCATAAGAATATTTTAAATATCACCCATGAACATATTTCTTCCACAAATGGCTATTTGTTGTGGTAGAAAGAAAAACAATCCCCCAAATATGTCCACATCCTAATTCTTGGAACCTGTGAATATGCAGTCTACCTGTTAGAAGGGACTATACAGATGTGATTAAGATTAAGTGCATTGAGGTAAGGATATTATCCCAGATTATCGAGGCAGGCCTCACCTAATCAAAGGAGTCTCTAAAAGGAGATAATATTTCCCAGCTACGGTCAAAAAAAGATGTGTGTCAGTGTAAGTGTCAGAGAGATTTGACATTAATGGTTTTAAAGATGAAGGAAGGGGGGTACAAACCAAGGAATGTGAGTGACCTATAGAAGTGAATTATTTCCTAGAGCCTCCTGAAATGAATGCAGCCTTGCTGACACCTTGATTTTAGTTCAGTGAGACCAATGTTAGATTTAAGACCCCCAGAACTATAAGATAATAAACTTGTGTTATTTTAAGGCAGTATGTTTTTGTTAATTTGTTATGGCTACAATAGAAAACAAATAAATTTGTTGAATACAAATTCAAAGTATAGATACACACACACACACAAATCATCTTTAATACCACACTCAGATATAACTACTATAGCATTATGATAGATAGATGATAGATAGATAGATAGATAGATAGATAGATAGATAGATGATAGATAGATAGATAGATGATAGATAGATGATAGATGATAGAAAGATAGATGATAGAGCATTTTCCTTTACAAACATAAGACATCTCAGTAAAAGACAACTTCATTCTTCCAGTTGCTCAAGTCAAAATCCTTGGGATCAGTACTGACTTTCTTTTTTTTTTTTTTCTCTTATACACCATGTTCAATTAATCAGCTCTATATGTGTAATAATCTGACCATTCTCACCATCTCCAAATACTATCCAGTCCAAGCCACCATTAGCTCCCACTTTGATTTTGATAGCCTCTAAATCTTCTCCCTGCATCCATACTTGCCCTACTAGTCTATTCACCATATAGCAGCCAGAATTATCCTTTACAAATATCTATCACTCACCTTCTAAAGATATCCTCTCTTTCAGATTAAAAGCTAAATTCCTTAGTTGCTTATGAGTCCCTAGAAAGATGTAGCCCTCAGCTGCTTCTCTGATCTCATTTCTTATTGCTCTTTGCTCTCAGTCACTCCATTCCAGCCATTAATACCCTCCATTTCCCCCCTCCCCAAGACTAATCATGTTCATGAAACAGGACTTTTCCAATCTCTGATTTTTTTGCCTAGAATGTTTTTCCTAAAGATATCTATATGGCTCAATTTCATTTCCCTTAGGTTCCTACTCAAATATCATCTATCCCAGTGGATTTCAATGACCTCCCTCTATAAAATAACACTATATTCCCCATATTGTCTATCCCATATCCTGCTTTATTTTTCCTCATAAAACTCATCACTTCCTGAAATAAATTATATATATTTCACATATTGCATATGAAGTTTATGTGCCTTTTATTTTGTATGTATTTTATAATGTTTTATAAGCTTTGGTATGTGTTTTCTTCTTTTTCCAGGGTATAGAACACTATAAATAACATCAATATTTTTCTCTTATGTTTTTGGAAGCACATGTATATGAAATAATCTCTTCCTAACTACTTCCATTAGGGTACGTCTTTGAGTTCAAAGCTGTTATGTATATTGCCACTATGAACACTCATTGGTATGCCTCAGTGTAGGGTTTTGGGGGTTGTTTGGCATTTATCTTTCTTTGTGGTCTCTGAGCTTCCTGTATCTGTGGTTTGGCATCTGACATTAATTTGGGGGAAATTCTTAGTCATTATTGTTCAACTATTTCTTCTGCTTATTTCTCTCTTTTTTTCTCCTTCTGGTATTATCACTATGTGTATGATACACCTTTTGTAGTTGTATCACAGTCCTTGGCTATTCTTGTCTGTTTATTTCAGTCTTTGTTCTCTTTGCTTTTCAGTTTTGGAGGTTTCTTTTGAGATATTCTCAAGCTCAGAGATTCTTTGCTCAGCCGTGTGCAGTTTACTAATAAGCCCATCAGAGATAATTCTTCATTTCTGTTACAGTGTTTTTAATCATTAGTATTTATCTTTGGTTGTTTCTTAGGATTTTCATCTTTCTGTTTACATTGCCCATATGTTCTTGCATGTTATCCACTTAATCCATTAGAGCCCTTACCATGTTAATTATAGTTGTTTTAAATTCCTATTCTGACAGTTCCAACATTCCTGCCACGTCTGATTCTGATGCTTGCTGTCTTTTCAAATTGTTTTTTGCCTTGTCAGTATTTATGTCTTGCAATTTTTTTGTTAATAGCTGGAAATGATGAACTGGGTAAAAGGAACTGCCATAAATAAGACCTCAGAAATATGGTGGTAAGGTTTGTGTGTGTGGTAGTGGGGTGGGGAGTGGGTGCTCTGTAGTATTATGAATAGGTCTCAGTCTTTAATGAGTGTATGCCTCTAGACTATGAACTTCATAGTGTTTCTGTATTTTTCTCCCCACTTAGGTGGGACAGGATGGCTAGAGAGTGGGCTGGAATTGCAATTCGTCAATTATCCTATGGGTTTTGCTATCCCAGCACTGGTTCCCTTATTGGCTTCTGCTCATGAGTCTCTGCTCTGTTCAGCTGTGACTCCTTGTATTCATTTGTCTGTCTCTCCAATTTAGGAGGCAGCAGTGTGCCCTGTGTCCTCTCTTCTCTTCTAGATCCAAGGAGAGTTATTGATTTTTCAATCTGTTCAGCTTTTTACTTGTTTTCATGGAGTGTCAACTTCCAAACTCCTTACATGCAGAGCTAGAAATTGAAAGTCTCTAAAGGGCTTTAAAATTTACTCCAATTGTTTTATATCCCAATATCATCATCTGTGAGTTTTTGTTAATTTCCTTTCAATAACATAAAAGTATCAAGAATTACTTTTTCACAGAGAGTACATGGGTTAAATATTTTTAAGTCTTTGTGCTTCCAATAAGTCCTTTTGGATATCTTCACATGTGAATGAAAACTTGATAAGGTATAAAATTCATGGGTGATAACTTTCACTCATCCAAACTCTGTAAACCTTGTTTTATGCATCAAATACCTGTATTATTTTAAAATAATCTATTTGTATAACTTTATAACAGTACTATACCATTTTGATGATAGTGGCTTTATGATACATTTTAATAGCTGCTGAAGTGAGCCCTCACTATTTGCATTTTTTATTTTATTGGATATACTCAGGCATTTATTATTTTATATAATCTTTTAAATTATTTTAAACCAATTTCAAGAATTACAGCCCCAAACACTTGTCTTCTAAATGAAAATGCATTAAATTCATAAATTAATTTTGTCAGAATTAATATTTTCATAGCACTTACTTTCCTTCCAAAAAAACATGACGCTTTTCTAGTTGTTCTGATACGATTTTATGTTCTTCAATTTGATTTTTTAGTAACAGTTTTATTGAAAGATAATTCATATATCATACAATTTACCCATATAAGTGTACAATTTAATGACTTTTATTATGTTCACAGAGTTGTGCAACCATCACTACAATCAATTTTAGAATATTTTCATTATCCCCCAAAGAAGCATTATACACTTTAGCTATCTTTTGGCAATCCTCCCCATTTACCCTAGCCTAAGGGACCCACTAGTAATCTCTATCTCTATGAATTTGCCTATTTTGGATATTCAATATAAATGGAATCATATTATGTGTGGTCTTTCTTTTGTCATTGGTTTCTTCCACTTAATATAATGTTTTCAATGTTCATGAGTTGTGGCATGTATCACTATTTCATTTATTTTTGTTGCTGAATGATATTCCATTGTAGGGACATACAATATTTGGTTATCCATTCATCAGTTGATAGATGTTTGGGTTGTTTTCACTCTTTGGCTATTATGAATATTATGAACATTCATGTACGAGTTGTCATGTGAACATATGTTTTTATCTCTCTTGGGTATATAACTGGGAGGGGAATTGCTAGGTCATATGGTAAATCTATGTTTAAGCTTTTGAAGTACTGCTAGACTGTTTTCCAAAGTGTCTGCACCATTTTACATTCCTTCTAGCACTGCATAAGAGTTCCAATTTTTCCACATCCTGGTCAACACATCTTTTTTATTATAGCAATTCTATTGGTTGTGAAGTAGAATTTCATTATGGTTTTGATTTGCATTATCCTAATGATGACTGATGTTGAGCATCCCTTCACATATCTGTTGACCATTAGTATATATTCTTTTGAGGAATATCTACTCAAATTATTTGCCCATTTTAAAATTCCATTATTTGTCTTTTTATTATTAAGTTATAAGAGAGATAATTTGCAAATATCTTCTACCATATTCTCTCCCATTCTGTGAGTTGTATTTTCACTTTTTTGATGGAATCATTTGAAATACAAACATTTAATTTTTTAGTTTAATAGACTGTGATGAAATCCAATCTATTTTTTTTATGGGCTAGGTCACAGTAGGTGCAGAAGAGTTCCCTTTAGTAAAAGAGAGCTCACTCCATTGTGTGAATACTTTTAAAACCTCTGCTTGTATCATATTTAATAATGTTTTATTAGCCAAAACAATTCACATGACTAAGGTGAAACTCAAAGGTAGAAAGATAAACTTAACTCCTTAATGGGTGGAACTGCAAAATATTGTGTCTTATTTTGGCAAAATCTATCACATCCTTAATTAAGTGACACTTCTACTGTGATGTTACATTCCACAGCTAACAACCAGGACTCTGAAACTTGTCTAATCTCAGTTCACAATACTTTTTTGAACACTAAAAGTTGGGATTTTCAGTTTGAGTCAAACATACAATTCTATTGCCTTTGGCTCATCTGTAACTTGCTCATCCTATTACCTGCTACAAAGAATCCAGAATGCTTTCAGACTGAGCCACCCCAGATATAACACTTTTCTATCACCATACTTTTTTTAGGACATCTAACTTACGCTAGCTTGTCTTATATTTATTTATACACTTGTCCTTGCTACTAGATCATAAATAACCTTGAGGAAAGGGATCATGTATTACTTCTCTATCTCTGATCATCTTGCACAAGACCTTGTCTCTTGTCTTTTCTCTATATTTGTAGAAATCACTGAACCAGATCCAAATTCTCATTGCATTTTTGTTTGTTTAGCCTTGCCACACTTCCAGGTAAAAGATTTGGCTATATAGATGTTCTGTAAGTTATTTACCACAATTACAGTTAAGATCGGGCTATGGTTGTTATTGATTTCCCGTATTTATGGAAACTTCATTCAACAAACTGATCCAGTAAGAACATCTGACCACTGCATTATTAAACTTTATACACTGCTGTTTTATGTATTTATTTGCAATAATCAGCTCATTGTAGCTTATTCAGATGAAGGGCATATGGAAAAGCTTTAATGAATGGGTTTCCAATTCCATTTTTCTTAAGGGAAATTTCTTCATTATTGGTTGCTGACCTCTCTCTCTCTCTCTCTCTCATTGTTATTACTCTTTTTTAATGAACAAATTATCCCATCTTTGGCTAGTATGAGTCCCTTCAAGTTGACTTCTGTGGGTTTTTTGTCATGACCCTATTAGTTTTTGATAGCTTACTAGCTTTTAGACATGACGAGATGTTCTAAACTCATTTTGTACATTTCATAATTCATACTGAAATTGGCTATTTCTCCAAGAATTCCTTCTTTTAGTAGAACATGGTATTTATAGACCACTCTTTGATGCTAGGAATGCTCATTGAAACTGGATTGGTTGTTGCTGTTATTTAATTATCTAAGACCTTTATACAAAATTAAATAACAGGTCTGAAAAATGATGAACTTCATCTTGTCTCTAACTTTAATGGCAATGTTTCTAAAATGATAGCATTAAGGATAATGCTTGTTGCATATTTATAATATATTGCCTTAATCAAGTTAATGAAGTTCTCTTGTTTACGTATTTTGGTAGGTAACCTTTCTCAGGTTAGGTGAAGTTTCTATGTTCTGAAAAAAAGTTTTAACATGAATGTGTATTGAAATTTAATTGAATGTTTATGTCTATTATTACAATCATGTAGGTTCTTCTGAAATCACTTTATAAGACATATTGGATTAATATATTTTGTGACCTAAAAGATTTTTGCTTTTTGGAAATAAACTTAAGTTGGTCATGATAAATATATATTTTAACATGACAGAAAAAATTTTTGTATTTTTGTGGAATTTTTATACCTATATTCATAATTGACATTGGTCTGTAATTGTCTTTCTTGTACTGTTTTTTTCTCTTGAATAAATTAGGGCTATTTTTTTCTACCCCATGAAAAAGTTTATATTATAAACATTTTGTGTGCTCTTTCAATTATTGATTAAATTCCATTGATTTTCTATTTCATTTTTGGTCAGTTTTATTAATTTATTTTTTAAGGTATTTGTCTCATCTAGTTTCAAATATTGAATAAATTTGTTCATAGTATTCTCTAATTTTTAATACATATACTGTCTTACTAGTTATACTCCCCTTTTGTCTTTATTTTTGTCTGCATCTTTTCTTTCTTACTGATCAGTACTTCTTTCTATGTCTTTTCAAAGAACAGGGTTTTGTTTTCTTTTTGTAATTAATTACTTGTTTTTATCTTTATAATTTTTCCTTTTCTTTTATATTTAGGTTTAGTTTCCATCTTCATGACTTTAAGTTGAATGTTTTAGTAATGTATTTTCAAAATTTCTTTAAAAATTAATGTTTCTATAAATTGCCCTCTAAATAACAATTTAGCTACATCCCCTAGATTTTTTTGTAGTGCCTATTAGCATTCAGATTTAAATATTGTGTAATTTCCAGTATAATTACCTCTTTAACTCACAATTTATTGAGAAGGACATTTTAAAGTTTCTAAATATTTTTCAACTATATTCATATTGTGACATTTACTTGCATTTGGGTCAAAGAATGTTATCTGTATTATGTAGGTTTTATGATTTTTGTATTTCATTTTGACCATTACATGTTTTTCATTTATGTTCCCTGTGTACTGTTCTTGCAATATATATATTCTGTATTTGGAATCCAGGGTTCATTCTCTCTCTCTCATATATATATATATATATATATATATGTATATGTGTATACACATATGTATACACATTTGTGTATATGTGTATATATTTTACATATGTATATATATATGGGTGTATGATGTGTATGTATATGTATGTATTAGATCAAGCTTGTTAACTTTGTTGCTCCAATCTTCCATATCTTTACTAATTTTGAATGTTTCTTGTTTGACCTATCATATTAAAAAAATGCCCAGGTAGGAGTAATATTTTTGTACCTAAGGAAAGTTATACTATAGGATTTTTGCTTACTTAAAATATGATATGAAAAGTTTTTCAAAAATCAGGAAAGAATGAAAAGATGCTCAATATCACTAATCATCAGAGAAATTCAAGTCAAAGCCACAATGAGGTATCACCTCACACTGATCAGAATGGCCATCATCACAAAATCTGGAAACCACAAATGTTGGAGAGGGCGTGCAGAAAAGGGAACTCTCCTGCACTGTTGGTGGGAATGTAAGGTGGTACAGCCACTATGGAAAACAGTTTGGAGGTTCCTTAAAAAAACTACAAATAAAACTACCATATGATCCAGTAATCCCACTCCTGGGCATATACCCAAAGAAAACCATAATCCCAAAAGAAACATATACCATAATGTTTATTGCAGCACTATTTACAATAGCCAGGACATGGAAGCAACCGAAATGCCCATCATCAAATGAATGGATAAAGAAGATGTGGCATATATATACAATGGAATATTACTCAGCTATAAAAAGGGATGAGATGGAGCTATATGTAATGAGGTGGATAGACCTAGAGTCTGTCATACAGAGTGAAGTAAGTCAGAAAGAGAAAGACAAATACTGTATGCTAACTCACATATACGGAATCTAAAAATGGTAGTGATGAACTCAGTGACAAGACAAGAACAAGGATGCAGATGCAGAGAATGGGCTGGAGAACTCGAGGTTTGGGGGGGTGGGGGGGGAAGGGGAAGCTGAGAAAAAGCAATAGAGTAGCATAGACATATATATACTACCAACTGTAAAATAGATAGCCAGTGGGAAGTTGTTGTATAACAAAAGGAGTTCAACTCGAGGATGGAAGATGCCTTAGAGGACTGGGATGGGGAGGGAGCGGGAGACTCGAGGGAATGTTGGGGGAGAGTCGAGGGAGGGAGGGAATACAGGGATATGTGTATAAAAACAGATGATTGAACTTGTTTTTCCCCCAAAAAATAATAAATAAGTAAATAAAATTTAAAAAAATAAGGAAAGAAATAGAAAATTGGTGAATTGATACATATTTTTAAATTATTATTGAAATTTTATGCAGTATATGGTAATGGTATATGCTATTAATTCACAATTTTTTATCTAAAGCTTATACTAAAATAATTGCAATATCAATATTATTCTTATTATTGTTATCATCATCATTAACATGATTATCATCATGATCACTGATACCATTTATTGTCTTATTGTATAGACACTGTGCTGCATACTTTATATATAATTTTTTTTTTGGCCGTGCTGAGCAGCATATGGGAACTTGGTTCCCAGACCAGGGATCGAACCCATGCCCCCTGCAGTGGAAGTGCAGAGTCTTAACCTTTGCATCGCCAGAGAAGTCCCTATATACGCTTTTAATTCCTTATGAAAGTCCTCTGAAAAAGCTACTAAGACAGCTGCCATTTGTAGATGAGGAAACTAAAGGAAAGAGGCTATATAACATTTTCTAAATCAAATAGTTTTACATACCAGAGCTGGGATTGAGAGCACATGTGTCTGATTTTAATGTTCTTGCTATTTGCTTCTATTCTCTATACTTCAGTGTATACCCAACTTGGTTTTTCACCTTTACTCACGAAGATCATCTTTCCATTTATAGCTATTGTGCTGTGTGTGTGTGTGTGTGTGTGTGTGTGTGTGTGTGTGTGTGTGTCTGTCTTTTCCAGCCACAGGCACTTTTCCTTTCTTTGATCCTGATACATGAGTGTGGTTCACACAAACCAGTCTGAACTGTTCAAGCTGTGCTTTCCTTGTATGGCTGGACACAGAGGTAAAACTGCAGAGAACACAGATTTTCAAGCTCCTTCTTTCTGCCTACCCGGAAGTTTCCTTCAGGCTGTAAGCAACTCAATGAGGTCCGTATCAAGCTTAGAATGGTGACCTGAAGTTACAACAGAAGAAGTAAAAGTTTTAAATAAGGAGTTTGTTTCAAAGCTGTTCCTCTCTACTTCTGTAAGCAATCCCAAATAAGAAACTGCTTTTCTCCCTTAAGGTAGAAACATCAAACCTCCACAATCTAGGCAAAAAGTAAGATCCTAACTCTTTCAGGGTGGGAAACCCTAACCTCAGATTGCTGCTCTGCAAACAAGAGAATAAAAATCCAGCCTCAAAATTTCTGGATCATTAAGTTTTGCATGTGAGTTTTTCACACTGAATTTGACTTCTATGTGCTTTCTTGAGTTTAAGATTATGTTTACCCACTAACATTGTACACATTTTGCTCATTAGCATTATTCTTAAACAAATCCCATGTGACCTTTGACAAATATGTTTTCAATTCCTTATCTCACACTAAAATAAATATATCTATAACTTGAAATATTACCAATCCAAGAATATGTGTATGTTAATAAAAAGCCCAATGTTTAGAGGCAAAAATATGTAATTTCAAGCATTAGCTTCTCTATAAGCATTGATCTTTCTCCTGACCCTTGAATTGTATCATTCAAGGGCATCATTCACAAAGTTTATTGACAAGACCATCCTCCCAAACCAGACATAGCACCTTCAGTTGCCATTAAAATTTTTCTTTCTGTACCTTGCTTACAGTTGCTTTACATTTGATCACCAGGGGTTAATTACTTCATTTTCCTTCCACTAGCTGTTCCATATACAACCTCTCTCTTTATGGAACTGTGAAAGAGTAATAAACAGAAACATCAATTAAAGAGAATCTGGAGATGAGAAGGGGGAGGATAGCAGAGCCCAATGGAAAGAAGAAAGATTCCTCTTCTTTCCTGGCAGCAACTGAACCCATGAAAAACTGGACTCTTTGTCTACTATAATCCTCCCAACTTCCTTTTACCCTCTATAAGTTCTTTTTATTAAATTTTTATTGGAGTATAGTTGATTTACAATCTTGTGTTAGTTTCAATTGTACAGCAAAGTGAATTAGTTATACATATATATGTATCCATTTTTTCAGATTCTTTTGCAATATAGATTATTAGAGAATATTTAGTAGAATTCCCTGTGCTCTACATTGTGTCCTTGTTAGTTTTCTATTTTGCATATAGTACTGTGTATATGTTAATCCCAATCTCCTAATTTATCAATTCCCCCCATGTTTACCCTTTGGTAACCATGAGTTTGATTTCAAGATCTGTGAGTTTGTTTCTGTTTTCTAAATAAGTTCATTTGTATCATTTTTATTAGATTTCACATATGTGATATTGTATGATATTTGTCTTTCTCTGTCTGACTTACTTCACTTAGTATGATAATCTCTAGATCCATCCATGTTGCTGCAAATGGCATTATGTCATTCTTTTCTGGCTGAGTAATATTTATATATATGTATACACACACACACACACACACACATGCACACACGCACACACACCATATCTTCTTTATCCATTCCTCTGTGGATTACTAAGCCTCTAAAATTCTCCTCCCCTTGCTGTATGGGGACTTGAATGTGGTTCATCATGGTTGCAGACTTTGAATTGCAATTCTTAGTTAATCTGGAATAAACCTACTTTTGCTGGAGAAATAGCTGGCAGTCTGTTTTAGGTCAACAGAATTGAACAGCTTTGTTTCAGGATGAGTGGATAAATATGTATTATAAGTATTCACTATTGATGAGTCTATATTATTACTGTTTTCTCATGGAAGGTGCAGAAAAGCTGTTGAGGAGACTGGGAATATTAGATGTAATCTAATTTAGTGGGTACAGTCTTGGGTATTGAAATTAGACAGATGTATATGAAAACTACTGGCATATCTCAGAGATATTGTGGGTTCAGTTCCAAACTGCCACAATAAGGGGAATATTGAATACATATTTTTGGCTTTCTAGTACACACAAAAGTAATGTTTACACTATACTGTAGTCTATACTAAGTGTGCAGTAGCATTATGTCTAAGAAAACCAATGTACATACCTTAATTAAAAAATAGTTTGTGGCTAACAAATGTTAGCTATCATCTGAGCTTTCAGCAAACCATACTCTTTTTGCTAGTAGAGGGTCTTGTCTCAGTGTTGATGGCTGTTGACTGATTAGGGTGGTGGTTGTTGAGGTTGGGGTGGCCGTGGCAATTTCTTAAAATAAAGCAACACTGAAGTTTGTCACCCTGATCAACAATTTCCTTTCAAAAAGATTTCTCTGTAGCATGCAATGCTGTTTGGTTGGATTTTACCCACAGTAGAACTTCTTTCAAAATTGGAGTCAATCATGTACTGCTATATTTAAAATGGATAACCTACAAGGTCCTACTGTATATCATGGACAGCTCTGATCAGTGTTATGTAGCAGCCTGGAAGGGACGGGGACTTAGGGGATAATGGATACATGTATATGTATGGCTGAGTCCCTTTGCTGTGCACCTGAAACTATCACAACATTTTAATCGGTTATACTCCAATATAAAATAAAAAGTTAAAAAAAATTGGAGTCAGTCCTCTCCAACCCTGCCATTGCTTTCAACACAGTTTATGTAATATTCTGAATCCTTTGCTGTCATTTCAACAATCTTCATGGCAACTTCACCAGTAGTAGATCCCATTTCCAGAAACCACTTTGTCTGCTCCATAAGAAGCAACTCCTCATCCATTAAAGTTTTATATTTGTAAAAAAAATAATAATAAGAAAGTTTGAAATATTGTGTAAATTACCAAACTGTGACACAGAAACATGAATTGAGCAAATACTGTTGGAGAAATGGTGCCAACAGTCTTGCTTGACTCAGGGTTGCCACAAATCTTCAATTTGTAAAAAGCAAAAACAAAAATAAACAAACAAACAAAAAACAGTATCTTTGAAGCACAATAAAGGGAAATACAATAAAATAAGTTCTGCCTGTATAGCACTTGTCCTTATTTAGAGGTATGATATTGAACAAATCATTTTAACACACATTCTCATAAGAAGGTTAAATAAAATAATGTATATAAAGCACTGGGCAAATAGTAAGGACTCATAAATAGTAAATGTTAACAAAACCAAAGCAACCCCAAAGAAAACTTGAGAGTGCACTTGGAGAGTGCACATAGTCCTGTTGAGAACTAGATTGGGTCATTAATAAACTGAACTTTATTTTCCACAGCTACGATATATTTGTAAACTATTTTTTCTTTATAAAATGAGGACTTTAGGTAATAACTACAACTCAGACTCTAAAGCAAAATTCCCTTGATTTTATGAGTTTGATTTTTCATGTAAACTCTCTGTGTCAGAACTCTGCTAATGTTTAGGTCACATGCTAGGCTTCTTGGTTCAGTTTTGCATTCTTGATCATTCATTCAATAAATAGCAATATCTCATATCTACTATGTACCATGACTGTATTATTTGTGACTAAAGTGGCATAAGATATTGCCACTGCTTTTAAGGTATGCACAGGTTTAGTAGAAGAGGCAGATATGCAAACAACTAATGATAACAAAAGTTATGTGTATGCAAATAACTTATAGCAAGTGCAAGTAATAAATATTACAAAAAAAGGTTGACCTGAGTCATGATAATACTTAGTGCAGAATAGTAAGATTCATAAACTTTATTTTATGTACAATATTAGGATGATAGAGTAAGATATAGGGAGAAGGGTGCCAACTTGACCTCTTCCTGCAGTGGGATGTAACAGTGCCATACAGTGTTTTGTCACTATTAGCTGTTTGATTATGACCCCTACTTTTCTCTTCTGTAAATTGGGGTAATAAAACTTTTATTTCAATATTTATTTTGAGGACTTGTTCTTTCGCCCAACAAGTATTTATTAAATCATTATTCTGCCAGGCAGTGTGGTAGGTAGTGGATTAAATAAGGCAATGTAAATAATGCACTTGATGCATGTCAGGCCTTTAATAAAACAATGATATAAGTGGTAATAATCAAGTAATAATAACAGTTATAATTTATTGAATATATCCTATGTGATACATATTGTATCACTTTTTAATACTGACAATGACCAATGGAGATAGTTAGATGTATTTGAAGTGCTAGTCTAGCACTTACCTTCATTCCATGGAAATGTTTCCCACAACTTTCAATATCAGTATTAATATTATTCATTATATTATTATACAAAATTATATAATAAAGTTATATGTTATAACTAGATTCTTATATATTAATATATAATTGATATTATTAATATTAATGATATTTATACCATATTAGATAATATAATATTTGTATTATAAATATTAATATTTCCCTTATATGAGTGAGTTAACAGAAAAGTAAACTTTTCTCCCTAAAGTAATAGGCTAAAGCACTGGTTTGTTGAAGCTGAACCTATTATTTCTTCTAATGGAACATGCTGCTTTAGCTAAACAAAATTTTTAGCCTTTTAACTAAAGACATACATTCAAATTTAAAGTTTAATTTTGTATTTAGGAGCATAAAATTTGGAATAATTGTTAGTAGATAATTTTTAGCAAGTTCCTACTGATTCTTTCTTGAATTTGTTGTTTAAATGGATGATCTAAAGGAAAAGTAACTGGACAATATTATAACCTAACCCAACATTTTTATTGTTTTTAGCCAATATCATCTTGTTTATTGGTCTGGATTTTTTTACGTATCTTTAAGTAAGAAATTCAAATTAATTTTTAGGTAGAATAAAGGTTATTTAACATTTTAAAATGCATTATCTTTTGAAATTCTTGTCCTGAAGTATACTGCTACTAATCTTTTCATATGTAGACAAGTCAAAGCTTTCATACAGTATATTTATTTTTTTAAAAAAATACAGAATGCTATTAGTGCAAGACATTCATATTGAGTTGTGTAAGATAATTTTAATTAAATTATGATTTCAAGATAAATGAAAGAGTATGTCAATATCAAATATTTGCACAAGAAAAATTAAAGATCTTCCAAGACTTCTAAGGATTTTCCCCTTACTATTAAAACACTGCTGGAAATAAACCATTGTCCAAGGTTTTCTGAAAAATTCATTGTTGTTGAATGGTTGTAATATTTAAGGAAACTAATTAAATGGTGACACAAGATTAATATTAAATCCCAATTATTACAAAAATGAAAAAAATATCAGCAATCAACTTCATTTACCAAAATTGAAATGTCATCACAAAATATTCAGAGTTCATGTGATTATGAACAATAAAAACATTAATTATTTGGAGCATAAGTTTGCAAATATTTTCTGTGTAGAGTCTGATAGTAATTATTTTAGGCTTTGTGAACTTCATGGTCTCTGCCAAGCTACTACTCACCTCTGCCATTGTAGTGTGAAAGTAACCAAACACAATGCATAAACAAATGGGCATGGATGTGTTCTAATAAAACTTTTCTTATTGACACAGATTTGAATTTCATATAAAATTTTTTCTGAGCTTGAAAAGTCAGGTTTTCTTTTTATTGAAGTATAATTAATTTACAATGTTGTGTTAGCTTCAAGTGTACAGCAAAGTGATTCAGTTATATAGTTATCTTCTTTCCATTATAGGTTATTACAAGATATTGAGTATTGTTCCCGTGCTATACAGTAGGTCCTTGTTGTTTATTTTATATATAGCAGTTGGTATCTATTTTATAATATAGTGGTTTGTATCTGCTAATCCCAAACTCCTAATTTATTCCTCCTCCCACCCCTTTCCCTTTGGTAACCATAAGTTTGTTTTCTGTGTCTGTGAGTCTCTTTCTATTTTGTAAATACATTCATTTTTATCATATTTTAGATTCCACATACAAGTAATATCATATGATATTTGTCTTTCTACCTCTGTCTTACTTCACTTAATATAATAATCTCTAGGTCCATCCATGTTGCTGCAAATGGCATTATTTCATTCCTTTTTATGGCTGAGTAATATTTGTTTGTACATATATAACACATTTTACTTATTCATTTATCTGCTGTTGGACATTTAGGTGGGTTCCATGTCTTGGCTATTGTAAAGAGTGCTGCAATAAATATTGGGGTGCATATCTCCTTTCAAATTATAGTTTTATGTGGATAAATGCCCAGGAGTGGGATTGCTGGATTGTATGGCAACTCTATTTTTAGTTATTTTTTTTTAGGACTATATATTTTTTTTAATTATTATTTCATGCTTAATTTTTTAAATTAATTACTTAATTTATTATTTTTTGGGAGCACACCAAGTTCAATCATTTGTTTTTATACACATATGCCTGTATTCCCTCCCTCCCTCAACTCCCCCCCACCCTCCCTGTCCCAGTCCTCTAAGGCATCTTCCATCTGCAAGTTGAACTCCCTTTGTTGTACAGCAACTTCCCACTGGCTATCTATTTTACAGTTGGTAGTATATATATGCCTATGCTACTCTCCCACTTCTTCTCAGCTTCCCCTTCCCCCTCCACCCCCCCAAACCTCGAGTTCTCCAGCCCATTCTCTGCATCTGCATCCTTGTTCTTGTCTTGTCACTGAGTTCATCACTACCATTTTTAGATTCCGTATATGTGAGTTAGCATACAGTATTTGTCTTTCTCTTTCTGACTTACTTCACTCTGTATGACAGACTCTAGGTCTATCCACCTCATTACATATAGCTCCATCTCATCCCTTTTCATAGCTGAGTAATATTCCATTGTATATATATGCCACATCTTCTTTATCCATTCATTTGATGATGGGCATTTCGGTTGCTTCCATGTCCTGGCTATTGTAAATAGTGCTGCAATAAACATGATGGTACATGTTTCTTTTGGGATTATGGTTTTCTTTGGGTATATGCCCAGGAGTGGGATTACTGGATCATATGGTAGTTTTATTTGTAGTTTTTTTAAGGAACCTCCAAACTGTTTTCCATAGTGGCTGTACCACCTTACATTCCCACCAACAGTGCAGGAGAGTTCCCTTTTCTGCACGCCCTCTCCAACATTTGTGGTTTCCAGATTTTGTGATGATGGCCATTCTGATCAGTGTGAGGTGATACCTCATTGTGGCTTTGACTTGAATTTCTCTGAAAATTAGTGATGTTGAGCAACTTTTCATGTGTTTGTTGGCCATCTGTATGTCTTCTTTGGAGAAATGTCTATTTAGGTCTTCCGCCCATTTGTGGATTGGGTTATTTGCTTTTTTGGTATTAAGCTTCATGAGCTGCTTGTATATTTTGGAGGTTAATCCTTTGTCCATTTTTTCATAGGCAATTATTTTTTCCCATTCTGAGGGTTACCTTCTAGTCTTGCTTATGGTTTCTTTCACTGTGCAAAAGCTTTTAAGTTTCATGAGGTCCCATTTGTTTATTCTTGATTTTATTTCCATGATTCTAGGAGGTGGGTCCAAAAGGATCTTGCTTTGCTGGATGTCATAGAGTGTTCTGCTTATGTTTTTCTCTAGAAGATTTATAGTGTCTGGCCTTACATGTAGGTCTTTAATTCATTTGGAGTTTATTTTTGTGTATGGTGTTAGGAAGTGTTTGAATTTCATTCTTTGACATGTAGCTTCCCAATTTTCCCAACACCACTTATTGAAGAGGCTACCTTTTTGCCATTGTATATTTGTCTCTCCTTTGTCAAAGATAAGGTGCTCATATGTGTTTGGGCTTACCTCTGAGTTCTCTATTCTATTCCATTGATCTTCCTTTCGATTTTTGTGCCAGTACCACACTGTCTGGATCACTATGGCCTTGTAGTATCGCTTGAAGTCAGAAAGCCTGATTCCACTAACTCCATTTTTCCTTCTCAAGATTGCTTTGGCTATTTGGGGTCTTTTGTGTTTCCATATATATCATAAGATTTCTTGCTCTAGTTCTGTAAAAAATGCCATTGGTAATTTTATCAGGATTGCATTGAATCTGTAAATTGCTTTGGGTAGTACAGACATTTTCATGATGTTGATTCTTCCAATCCAGGAACATGGAATGTCCCTCCATCTGTTTGTGTCATCTTTGATTTCTTTCATCAGTGTCTTAAAGTTTTCTGCATACAGGTCTTTTGCTTCCTCAGGCAGGTTGATTCTGAGGCATTTTATTCTTTTTGTTGCAATGGTAAATGGGATAGTTTTCTTAGTTTCTCTTTCTGCTCATTCGCTGTTAGTGTATAGGAATGCAAGATATTTCTGTGCATTAATTTTGTATCCTGCTACTTTACTAAACTCGTCAATTAGTGCTAGCAGTTTTCTGGTAGAGTCTTTAGGGTTTTCTATATATAATATCATGTCATCTGCAAAGAGTGACAATTTTACTTCTTCTTGTCCAATTTGGATTTCATTTATTTCTTTTTCTTCTGTGATTGTTGTGGCTAAAACTTCCAAAACTATGTTGAATAATAGTGGTGAGAGTGGACACCCTTGTCTTGTTCCTGTTCTTAGAGGGAATTCTTCCAGTTTTTCCCCATTGAGAACGATGTTGGCTTTTGGTTTTTCATATATGGCTTTTATTATGTTGAGGTAATTTCCTTCTATGCCCATTTTTCTGGAGAGCTTTTATCATAAATGGATGTTGAACTTTGTCAAAAGCTTTTTTCTGCATCTGTTGAGATGATCATATGGTTTTTATCCTTCAGTTTGTTCATATGATGCATCACATTGATTGATTTGTGAATATTGAAGAATCCTTGCATCCCAGGGATAAACCCCACTTGATCATCGTGTATGATCATTTTGATGTGCTGTTGGATTCTGTTAGCTAGTATTTTTTTGAGGACTTTTGCATCTATATTCATCAGTGATGTTGGTGTGTAATTTTCTTTTTCTGTGACATCTTTGCCTGGTTTTGGTATCAGGGTGATGGTGGCCTCGTAGAATGAGTTTGGGAGTGTTCCTCCTTCTGCAATATTTTGGAAGAGTTTGAGAAGGATAGGTGTTAGCTCTTCTCGAAATGTTTGATAGAATTCGCCCATGAATCCATCTGGCCCTGGGCTTTTGTTTGTTTGGGAGATTTTTAATCACTACCTCAATTTCCGTACTTGTGATTGGTCTGTTCATAGTCTCTATTTCTTCCTGGTTCAGGCTTGGAAGATTGTAATTTTCTAAGTATTTATCCATTTCTTCCAGGTTATCCAATTTATTGGCCTACAGTTGCTTGTAGTAGTCTCTCATGATCTTTTGTATTCCTGTGGTGTCTGTTGTTACTTCTCCTTTTTCATTTCTAATTCTGTTGATTTGCATCTTCTCCCTTTTTTCTTGATGAGTCTGGCTAATGGTTTATCAATTCTGTTAATCTTCTCAAGGAACCAGCTTTTAGTTTTATTAATTTTTATTGCTTCCTTCCTTTCTTTTTCATTTATTTCTGCTCTGATCTTTATGATTTCTTTCCTTCTGCTCACTTTGGGGTTTCTTTGTTCTTCTTTTTCTAATTGTTTTAGGTGTAAGGTTAGGTTGTTTATTCAATCATTTTCTTGCTTCTTAAGGTAGGACTGTATTGCTGTAAACTTCCCTCTTAGAACTGCTTTTACTGCAGCACATAGGTTTTGGGTTGCTGTGTTTTCATTGCTGTTTGTTTCCCGATATTATTTGATTTCCTCTTTGATTTCTTTAGTGATTTCTTGGTTGTTTAAAAGTGAATTGTTTAGCCTCCATGTGTTTGTATTTTTTGCCGTTTTTTTTTTTCCTGTAATTTTTATCTAGTCTCATGGCATTGTTTTCTGTGAAGAGGCTTGATATGATTTCATTTTTCTTGAATTTTCCGAGGTTTGATTTGTGACCCAGGATGTGATCTATCCTGGAAAATGTTCCATGTGCACTTGAGAAGGAAGTGTATTCTGTCGTGTTTGGATGGAATGTCCTATAAATATAAATTAAGTCGAGATGGTCTAATGTGTCATTTAAAGCTTGTGTGTCTTTATTTATTTTCTGCTTGGATGATCTGTCCATTGATGTAAGTGGGGTGTTCAAGTCCCCCACTATTATTGTGTTACTGTCGATTTCCCCTTTTATGGCTGTTAGCATTTGCCTTATGTGTTGAGGTGCTCCTATGTTGGGGGCATAGATATTTACCATTGTGATATGTTCTCCTTGGATGGATCCCTTGATCATTATGGAGTGTCCTTCCTTGTCTCTTGTAATAGTCTTTACTTTCAAGTCTAATTTGTCTGATATGAGTATTGCTACTCCAGCTTTCTTTTGACTTCCATTTGCACGGAATATCTTTTTCCATCCCTTTCCTTTCAGTCTATATGTATCCCTTGGTCTGAAGTGGGTTTCTTGTAGGCAGCATATAGAAGGGTCTTGTGTTTGTATCCATTCAGCCAGTCTGTGTCTTTTGGTTGGAGCATTTAATCCATTTACATTTATGGTGATTATTGACATGTGTGTTCCAATGACCATTTTCTTAATTGTTTTGAGTTTGTTTTTGTAGGTCTTTTCCTTTTCTTGTGTGTCCTACTTAGAGAAGTTCCTTTAGCACTTGTTGTAAGGCTGGTTTGGTGGTGCTGAATTCTCTTAACTTTTGCTTGTCTGGAAAGCTTTTGATTTCTCCCTCAAATCTGAATGAGATTCTTGATGTGTAGTGTATTCTTGGCTGTAGGTTTCTCTCTTTTAGGACTTTCAGTATATCCTGCCATTCCCTTCTGGCCTGCAGAGTTTCTGTAGAAAGGTCAGCTGTTATCCTGATGGGTTTTCCCTTATATGTTGTTTGTTGTTTTTCTCTTGCTGTTTTAATATTTTTTCTTTATGTTTAATTGTTGTTAGTTTGATTAATATGTGCCTTGGTGTATTTCTCCTTGGGTTTATTCTGTATGGGACTCTCTGTGCTTCTTGGACTTGGTTAATTATTTCCTTTGCCATGTTGGGGAAGTTTTCCACTATAACCTCTTCAAATATTTTCTCAGACCCTTTCTTGTTTTCTTCTTCTTCTGGGATACCTATAATTCGAATGTTGGTACGTTTAATGTTATCAGTGAGGTCTCTGAGACTGTCTTCTATTCTTTTTATTCTTTTTTCTTTTTCCTGTTCTGTGACAGTTATTTCCCCCATTCTATCTTCCAACTCACTTATTTGTTCTTCTGCCTCAGTCATTCTGCTGGTTATAGCATCTAGAGTATTTTTAATTTCAGTTCTTTTGTCATCCATTGCTGTTTGTTTTTCTGAGTTCTTATGAACTCTTTCTTCTACTTTCTCTGTTTTGTTATTGAGATTTTGTATGATTTTCACTATCATTACTCTGAATTCTTTTTCAGGCATTTTTCCTATTTCCTCCTCATTTATTTGGTCTTGTGTGTTTTTTTTTTTTTTTTTTTTTTCCTGCTCCTTTGCCTGCATGGTGTTTCTTTGTTTCCTCATGGTTGTCCAATCTTTTGTGGCTGCTTGTCCCAGTGATAGAGGTGTTTATAGAAGACTGTCCAAGCCTCAGACTAATGTCTGAGTGTTGGGTTAAACAAATACTAAGTCTGGGGAACACATACATTTATAAGACACACAATTACTGAATCCATTAGGACATAAGGCTCTGGAAAGACCTGACAGAAGAACCCCAGTATGCTCTCAGATATTCAAAGAGAAACCCTACAGAAACTGACAACCAAAACAGATCAAAAGAGAAACAAAAGCCAAAAGAAACAAACAAACAAATAATACCTTATACATACAAACACTAATCCATGGAGATTTTCTAAATTTGGATCAAATATAAAAAAGAGCTAGAGTACCACCAGGCAGAATGGAGATTCTCAGAATGAAATTAGAAAATTGTACTAAGAACTAAGATAAAGACAAAAACCTAATATTAAATACCAAGGCAGTGTGTCATCTGGAGAATAGAGCCAGGAGTCTGAGCAGACCGATAGTGTTGCTTATAAGTATGTTATGTTAAAATAGACTAAAAATGTATGGAAGACAGGGGAACAGAAGAGTGTAGTGTGATTGGAAATATGCAAATAAAAAGAAAGGATTAGAAATGTATAAAGGATAGGGATGAAAGGAAGTTATGAGAAATATATTGTCCATACTACCAAAAACTTGGCTAGAAATATAAATATATAGAAAGGCAAAAAAAAAAAAAAGAAAAAAAAGCTAGAATAAAAATATAATTAAAAATATATTATAAAACTTGTAGATCCCTTAGGACTAAGATCATAATTAATAAAGGAAAAAAATTAAAAAAAGGAAAAGAGAGAAAAAAAAAATCCAGTACTGATCCCAGAATGGACCAGTTCAACAGAATTGATACTAATATTTGTTTCCTTAGAGTCTCAGCTGTAAGTGTTCTTCTACTCACCTTAGGTTTTTTTGTATTATTCTGTGACCAGCAGAACTTCCTTTATTGTTCATTTGCAAGCATTGGTTTGTGGGGAAGGAGAGGGTACAATAGCGTTTCCTTCCCCTGAGAGTGAGTGAGCAGTGGCACACTGTTGTTTCAGTCAGGCTTGGAGGTGCCTGTTGCAGAGGGATGCCGGTGGCTCAGGTGTAAATGAAAGTCTCAGAGTTGTGCCTCTCTCGTTTTTTTTTTTTTCCCTCTTCAGCCTCCCTGCTGTCAGAGTTCCAATGGGTTTTAATCTAGCCCCACCTGAGGGCCTGAGGGTACTTGTTATCCCTGAGCACCTTAGGTGGTCCACAGAGTGTCTCCACTGCCCATTGCAGGCACCAAAAGAGAGAGAGAGGCTATGCCCATGGCTCCTCCTCCCCGCCCATGAGCCTGCAGCATCCAGCTGCCATCATGGCCGGGCAGCTCTCAGGAGCGGGCACTCCTCGCCGTGGACCTCTTCCCTCCTGTCCTCTCAGTCTGTCACCTTTCTGGCAACAATTTTTCTCACCCTGAACCAGCTCTCTGGTTCCCACACTCCCGCTCCTGGACTCTCTGTTCAGCTGTAATCGATGTCTCAGTCAGGGAACACTGAGCTGTGGTCTGTATGTTACTCACTCCCTCCTGTCTGCCACAGCTCCGCAGTTTCACCCTCTTTGAACCATCATAGATTCCTCTCTACCACTTATGTTGGGATCCTTGTAGTCCTTTCTGGTGTCTGAGGCCATCTGCTGGTGTTCAGCTGGTTCTCTGTGGGAATTATTGCATCTTTTGGTGCGTTCCCAATGCATCTGTGGAGAGGGATGCATTCCACTTCCCTCTATTTCACCACCATCTTTTTCTCCTATTTTTATTTTTTTAAGAAACCTCCATACTATTCTTCATAGAGGCTGTTCACAAAAGATTCAGCTCATTCCCTTCCTTCACACAAAATATTTTCACTACAATCTCAGGGAGGGCAACACGAAAATCTCATCTAGTGCCTATTTCAAGCTCTAAATCCAAAATACCTGAATTAGGCACAGTTAATCTCTATATCAGATCCAGATGTGACTCTTCCTTAAGTGAAGAAAAAATATAAAGAAAAATTATCTGCTCCCTGAACATACTCAATTTATGATCATTGAAAAGAGACAAGATAATACCAAAAACCATCTTCATTAGGAAGGGGGAAGGATGGGAAACATACACATGTTGGTTGTTAAAGCTTCTACCTAGAAGCAATACATATATATATATTATATATATATATATATATATATATATAATATATATAATCAGTTTTGCTCATATTTCATTGACCAAACCAAGCCATGTGGCCATACAAAATTTAAGTTAATGAATTTGAGAAAATGCAATTCTAATGTGACCCAGGATGGAAGGGAGTCTGAAATAGGTAGTGTAGAACACTAACGATTACTGTAAATTATATATAAGGATATCTGAAACCACAATATCAAAGTAAAAAAGGAGAAGTCTCAATAACGGTTTTTGTTTTCTATTCCCTGAAATGCAGATCTTACTTGTCAGGCTTTGAGTACGTCCAATCTTTTAATCAGACCACAAGGAGAGAAAATAAGTTTACTTCATTATGTAAGGCCAGGCAGAGGTGACTTTTGCATGGCATTTTTATATCCTGCATTAGAGGTAGTGTAGACAAAAGATGAGGAGTTGTGATAATTACAACAAAGGAAACATCAAGTTTAGAGTACATCACAGATTTACTTTTCATCTTTAGAAGATCCTCATATTTTCCTCTTCTTTGCTTTATTATACTTTGTTTATATTTCAGAATTTTCAAACTGTATAAAACATAACACTCTGCATAAAAATCATCTCAGATCCTTGTTATGTATGCAGCTATTGGGCCTTACTCCTTATTAGGTCTGTGGTGGGTCTCAGGAATCTACACTTTTAAAAAGCATTCCTGATTATTCTGAAGCTGGGTGTTCTATGCAAACCTCATTTATAAATGAATGAAACAGAGTAACTAGATTCAAAGTAATCCAAGAATTTCTGAATTATTTTGCAGTGAAAATCTATACTAATAATAAAATTCATATTCTATATACATAAATAACTTAGAGAGCATGGCATAATTCATGCTAATATAGATGAATCAGTTTTGAGTAAAGTTAACTCCTTACTGAAAAAAAATACATCACACTTTGAATCTGATATACTAGCTGTTGAATTAATATGTATGTAATATTGTTATATAATCTGCTAAATTAGATGTCTTGTTTGAATCTGATACATCACCCCTTGAACCAGAAACCAACCTTCTAAATTAGATACATAATTTGCTGAAACTAATATATAATACAGTAACTCAACGTTACCACGCACTAATTCATGAGTATAGAAATACATCTATTCTCAGGGTGCATATATCTTTAAAGAACTAGTGCATGCCCTACATCATTCTTATTTCAGATTTTACTTGAGGAAGCCCTTAGATATATATTTTTTGATGCTTTAAGAGTTTGATCAATTTTCTTCTACTTGGTGTGTTTAAGGCCACCAGTTGTCTCTAGAAAGAGAAGGTATATCTCTACATAAGTTATGGAAATATATATTTTTAGCTAAGGAATCTAAACAAATACATTATTTAGTGAGTTCTATTTACTGTTGCTACTTCTGTGCTATGCAAAAACCATATCTAAAGTGTAGAAAATGAGCAGAAACTTACCTGTTAAATGAGGTCTACTTAAACTGATAATATTTTGGTGATCTGTAAAGATCCTCTAGGTAGGGATGTGACTGGTTTAAAACTCAGATTTTATAAGAATGTTGCTATTATTTGATCAATATATTTAAATATATGGATATTTTTATAGTGGTGAAAATCATATTTGAAATAAATATGATTGTAAATTCAGACTTACTGCATTTGACTAGAATACAATCTATGCACTATATCTATTGGCATCTGTATATCATGCTAATGATCTTCCAACTATGTAGTCTATCTAGGTTTGCATAAATCTCAATAGCATCCTATTATTCTTGTGTGACTTTTGGTAGTGTAAAAGATTTAATTGGTGTATTTAAATAAAATGATTATAACAAATTTTCTCAAATATATCACATGCTGTATAATTATTCCATCACAATCAACGTTTAATAATTTGTTTTTTGTGAACTATTTTATTTTATTTATTTTTTAATTTTTATTTATTTATTATTTTGTGGGGTACACCAAGTTCAATCAACTGTTTTTATACACATATCCCCGTATTCCCTCCCTTCCTTGACTGCCCCCCCCAAGTCCCCCCCACCCTCTTGTGAATTATTTTAAAACATCATTTTGTATCTCAAAATCTAGGGTTATCTTATTTTTTAAATTTGGAGGTGACCTTAAACATTATTTTAAATGGGAAATGTGAAAAACTTTATGATGAAAAAATATTTTTAAAGCAAGTGAAATAATTTTACCTTACTGTACCCCCTTTTCATTTTTGCTATAGCTTACTTTTTTCTAGAAAAAATAAAAACACAAATAAGCCACCTTAATATTAAATCATAAAAAATTCTCATGACTCAGAGATTATCATTGTCATTACTCGGATATCTCCTATGAAAATGCATACATTGAAAATATTCTTGAAGTCATTTTAGCAGGCATCACAATCTGAGTTTCATTTGAAGCGTTAAAAATTTGCATGTCTATACTTAGCAGCTTAGTTGCTTCTCATGGCATCTTGTGAGTTAAAATTGGAAAGGCTGGTATTATCGTTTCCATTGTGTAGATGAAGAAAAGATAAAGATATATCTTCATGTTAGTATATTGGAAATATCTTAAGTAGGTTGTTTGATCTGTTTTAAAAAAACCCTCATATATGATTAAAGTTTAAAACTCGAAAATGAATCATGCCTATTTTTTTTATTGAGACAAATACTCTTCTTTCTTCATCAGGTTTCATGCCTTTTAAAAAATATTCTACTTAGTTAATTTCTCTATAAATGTGACAATAATGACTTTCTCCTCATCTTTCCTGAATTAACTCCATAAATCAACCTTAATTTTACCATAACTCAATCTCATGTTCTAGAAATTCTCTTCAAGCCTATGGATCCTCTGAGCTCCTCTTATATTCCTTGAGAAATGTAGTACTGGATCTATATCATGAATAGGGAAAGTCAGAGGCATGAGAGATTAGGATCCAAAGTACTAGTGCAAATTTTCATCCACCCCTATGGGTTTTTTTCCACAGGAACTGGCAGAGAGTAGAGAGTAGGTAGTACATAATCTATCTAGATTTGAAGTAAAGTACAGAAGAAGACTGATATAGAAAGAAATGAATCAGTCAAACTTAAGATAAAAGCAAAGTCAGATCCATACAGCCAAAGCTTTCTTCTGTTAACCTTCCTCTTGGAAGAGAATTACCTGTTTTGCTTTAATCAGTTACTTTCTTGTCCCATTCTTTAACATTCAACCTTAACATTGAAATTTTTGTTTGAAAAATTCCCGAATTCCCAGAAGATAAAATACTACAGAATACTTAAGCATAATGATAGGGCAGCTGGAAAGAGCATTCAAATAAGAGTCAGAAAACCTGGTTCCCACTGAGAAACTTATAACTATATAACTTCAGGGAAGTCACTTCATCTTTCCTGGCTTCACCTACTAAATAGAATTAGACATCTAATCCTCCCAAACATTGTAAGATGTTATGAAGATTAGCTATGTTCCATTAGGTAATTTTAAGTTCTTAGAATATAAGGGAGGAGGTATATAAGTACAAGGACTACTTTTTAAAGTTACATGGCAAACAAACATTTACAAAATGGAAACAGACTCACAGACTTAGAAAAAAACTTATGGTTACCAAAGGGGAAAGGTGAGGGGGAGGGATAAATTGGGAGTTTGGGATTGACATATACACTCTATTATATTTAAAATAGATAACCAACAAGGACCTACTGTATAGCACAAGGAACTCTGCTGAATATTCTGGAACAACCTAAATGGGAAAAGAATTTGAAAAAACAGAATAGATACATGTATATGTAAAATATATATATATAATAAACACTTTTATAAGAAAAATAAATTTTTAAAAGTTACATGGCAGAAATAATAAAATATATCACAAAGCTTCAGTCTAAAATCAAATTTTCATAAATTCTATTATTCTTTTTTCTGAATTGTTATAAAATTCCTCATCTTAATTTGTACTAGAAGGAGTTATTGATTGAGAGACTGAATAAGCACCTGTGTGACTAGTACTCAGAGATGGAGGTGGTGTATGGTAAAAGACAAACCTGGAGAAAGAGAGAGACCAGTCAAACAAGGTCTTGCAAGCCATGGTAAGGTTATTATTCTTTAGCCTAAGAAATAATTGAAAGTTGTTGAAAGGTTTTAAGCAGAAAAAAAATCAGATTTGCGTTTTTTAAAGTTCATTCTGTCTGCAGTGTGGAAAACTGATTTGTAGTGGACAAGAGTAGATACAGTGAACTTTTAGTTAGGAAACCATTGCAGGAATTTGGGTGAGAGGTGATGGGGAACTTTTCTTGGATTTTATTAATAGAAATGATGAAAAGTGGGCCAAATACTAGTTTTCTTGAAGTGAAAGAAGTCAGGGTGATCAGATATAGGACTATCACAAAGATAGATATCAAGTATCAGTATTCTGATCAGTGTGGATAGTTGGCTCATGTGTATTCATTATAATGTAAATAAGCAAATAAATTAAGAGAGAGCAGTGCATGTACCAATGATGACAGGTTTTAATGAAGCAAAGATTGTGACTAATGTAATACTGAGAAACTGATGCTCATAAGAAGTAAGAAACCAAAAATTAATTACTAAATGGAAATATGAAATTAAATGACAAATATATACTAATACAACAATTTCAATAAATATAAATGAGATATACTCCTTAATAAAACAAAAAATATATAGTTTTGAATAAAAGAGAAACAGGATCCAACTGGATGTTGTTTAAAATTACATAGAATACTTGAAAATAGAGGAAAGGAAATGGAAATACCAAGCAATATGACAAAGAAAGCTCAGTGTGGGTTATTAAGTATCTGAAAAAAACTAGAATTTAGTCAAAAAATAAAAAAATAAAGGAACAGGAAGGATGTTATGTTGCGATAAACAGAACTATTAAACAAGAAGATATATCTATTATAAATATATACCCCTAACAGTGCAGACTCTATATATGTTCACTACACAGTGACAGAACTTCAGAGGACCAATGATAAATCAATTCAATTGGTGACTTTAACACATCCTTGTAGAAAAACTTAAAAATAAATATGTTTTATATATACTCTCTGTGTGTGTTTGTGTGTATGTGTACACATACAACCCAACAAAAACCAGGAAAATATTTCCAGGCATGCACAGAATACTTAAAATAATAGAATACATATTTAGTCATACAGAAAGCCTCCATGAATACCAAAAGATAAGTAAAGTCTGATAACTTGAAAATCAATGATAATAGAAGAATAGCTTAGTATCACAAGTTAGAAAATGAAATAACATATTCATAAATAACCTATGGCTTGCAAAGGGAATCGTAAGAAATCAGCAAATATTTTAAACTGAGTGATAATGAAAATGCTAATTGTAAAAATTTGTAGGTGACAGACAAGTAATTATTAGAGGAAAATTTGTCATGTTTGTATTTTATAAAGAAACAAAGATGGCTATGTTATATCCCACTGCATGTCTTACTCTCTCATTCTACTATTATTAATAAAATAAAGTTTATGAATCTTACTATTCCACACTAATCATTATAATGATTCAGGTAAACCTTTTTAATGATATTTGTCAAGAACTTCATCTCCATCTACTATTTTTCCCCTTGAAATCTCTCTTTCCCCAGGAACAAAAAGTAAATTAAACCTCTGACCTTTTAAACAAATTGTCTGCCTTTCCTTCTCCCCCTTTTCCCCATTTATTAAAAGTCTGAAGCAAGATTCCTTGTCTCAATCTGTCTCCCTCTGCTATGGACTCTTTTTCAAACTGTGTCATATTAATCCTTACTATTTTCTCAACATGTCAGGAACAAACCCAGCACCCCTTGTACCAGTCCTCCAAATCCTGGCCACATTAGCAAATCAATCTGATTGCTGGTTATGTTAACATTGTGCCCTGTATACAAGCCCTGACCAAGGAGGAGCTTGCACAATCCTTAGTAAAAATACACAGCTTCTATGTTTTGCAGCATTGGAATAAGATTATTTTGAGCTGAAGGCAAGCAAAAAAATGAAGATACAGGAAAAGCTCTCTTCCCACCTCCTATCTGCCTAAATGCAGGCATACATTTCCATTATTAAGGTGTCTCTATTTTATGGAAGAACAACTTTGTCACCAGAGTTCAGATGGCACTAAGATGAGTAAGCATAAACAAAACCTTAGTAAATAACCTTATCTTCCATTAGTTCCTCCATATATTTACCTTCCCATAATTTCCTGCCCATAGAAGTCCAAATTACTTTTCCTTTGTCTGATCACTTCTCCACAATTTATTGCCCTTTAAGATTATTATATAAGTCACCTTCCCTTCCCTCCTCTGAGTTTAACTGCTTCTTTGGGTCTTCATTTCTTCCTAGGAAGACCTCTGTGCATGTGTGTGTGTATATATATATATATAAACATCAAATAAAATTTATATAACTTTTCTCCTATTCATCTGTCTTTTGTCAGTCTAATTTGTAGGCCCTGGGCCAAAACACGGGTGTAGGAAAAATACTTTTTTCCTCCTTTACAACTGACTAAGTCAAACAATTTTAAAAATGTATATAGACTATATTCATATCTATACTCACTCATATTGAGCATACAGAGCAACAAATAACAGCTTAGTTCTAAAATAAATACTGTCTTAAAACAAGTGTAATTTTTTTTCTTGAGTATATGTTATATTTCCAGAGACTTCAATATAACTAGATCATGGGTCAACAAACTAGTCCAAGGGCCTGATCCAGTTTATCAACTGATTTTATAATTAACATTTATTGGAACAGAGCCACACCCATCCTTTATGTATTGTATGTGATGCATTTTTTTTGATTAGAGTGTAAAATTTGGTATTTCTTTTTCTTATTAGTAATGCATATATGGCATTCCCAATCTCCCAATTCCCCCCAACTCTCTGTGATGCTTTTATGTTAAAAAAGCAGAGTTGACAGAGTTGAGTAGTTGTAGTAAAGCCTCAAATATTTACTATCTGGCCTTTTACAGGAAATGTTTCCCAGTCTCTGTAGTAAATTAGATCATCAAGGTCTCTAAATACGAAATCTTATTGATGTGAAAGCTTATAAAACCTCTATAATAAATATTTGTTTGGCCTCTTCCTATTCATTGGCAGAAAAATAATTTATTCAAACATACAATGGAGTAAAAGTGAAAATAAAAATATTACCATATGTCTTCAAAATTTTCTCAGCTGCATAATGTATATATATAATAAATAAGACAAGCCTGCAAATAAATATGGTCACTCATACATAAAAACTGTTTGTAGCAATCTAATTAAAACATTACCTGTGTGAGTTGATAACTAAAAAAGTAACTGCAGAGAATATTACAAGTTGGTCTAAACGGTATTCTTTGTTGCTCTAGCATTCTTATGAATGTTAAGTTTAGAATTTATACAAAAATTCAATATTTTACCAACTTTCATAGCCTTCTCAGGAATCTCTCAAAGAATTCTCTCAGGCTTTTGTTGGAAAACTGTGGTTCCATATCAAAGTTTTGTCTAATATCAATTTCTTCTATTCCTCCTTTCTCATTTTGGTCTTAATAAGATTGCTTGTTTTTAATTATCCCTTCTAAGCCAAACACCACAATTTACATATTTTCTCTGGTTTTAATTATGCATATTTTGATGCCTTCCCATGCTTGTCTGAAACTTGTTCGGAAGACCTATACTTATCTTTTAACACATATTCTTGTTTCTTCAGGTAGGATTATATGGCTGTGAACTTCCCTTTTAGAACTTCTTTTGCTTTATCCCATAGGTTTTGGGTCATCATGTTTTCATTGTCATTTGTTTCTAGGTATTTTTTGATTCCCTCTTTGGTTTCTTCAGTGATCTTTTGGTTGTTTAGTAGCATGTTGTTTAGCTTCCATGTGTCTGTATTGTTTACAGTTTTTTTTTCCCCTGTAATTGATATCTAGTCTCATAGCATTGTGGTTAGAAAAGTTGCTTGATACAATTTCAATTTTCTTCAATTTACTGAGGCTTGCTTTGTGACCTATAATGTGATCTATCCTGGGGAATGTTCTGTGTGCACTTGACAAGAAAGTGTATTCAGTTGTTTTTGGATGGAAAGTCCTATAAATATTGAATAACTCCATCTGTTCCAATATGTCATTTAGAGCTTATGTTTCTTTATTTAATTTATGTTTGGATGATCTGTCCATTGGTGTAAGTGGGGTGTTAAAGTCCCGCACTATTATTATGTTACTATTGACTTCCCATTTTATGGCTGTTAGCATTTGTCTTATGTACTGAGGTGCTCCTATGTTGGGTGCATAAATATTTACAATTGTTATATCTTCTTCTTGGATTGAGCCCTTTATCATTATGTGGTGTCCTTCCTTGTCTCTTATAATAGTCTTTATTTTAAAGTCTATGTTGTCTGATATGAGATGAAAAGACAACCCTCAGAATGGGAGAAATATTTGCAAATGAAGCAACTGACAAAGGATTAATCTCAAAAATATGCAAGCAGCTCATGCAACTCAATATCAAAAAAATAAACAGCCCCATCCAAAAATGGGCCAAAGACCTAAATAGATACTTCTCCAAAGAAGACATACAGATGGCAAAGAGGCACATGAAAAGATGCTCAACATCATTAATCATTAGAGAAAGGCAAATCAAAACCACAATGAGGTATCACCTCACACCAGTCAGAATGGCCATCAATCTAGGAACAATAAACACTGGAGAGGCTGTGGAGAAAAGGGAACCTTCCTACACTATTGGTGGGAATGTAACATGATACAGCCACTATGGAAAACAGTATGGAGATTCCTCAAAAAACTAAAAATAGAACTATCATATGACCCAGAAATCCCACTACTGACATATACCCTGAGAAAACCATAATCAAAAAAGAGGCATGTACTACAATGTTCATTGCAGCACTATTTACAATAGCCAGGACATGGAAGCAACCTAAATGCTCATCAACAGATGAATGGATAAAGAAGAAGTGGCACATATATACAATGGAATATTAGCCATAAAAAGGAATGGAATTGAGTTATTTATAGTGAGGTTGATGGACCTAAAATCTGTCATACAGAGCAAAGTAATCCAGAAAGAGAAAAACAAATACCATATACTAACTCATATATATGGAATCTAAAAAAATGGTACTGATGAACGCAGTGGCAGGGGAAGAATAAAGATGAAGATGTAGAGAACAGACTTGAGGACACAGGGAGGAAGGGACGAAGAAGCTGGGACAAAGTGAGAGAGTAGCATTGACATATATACACTGTCAAATGTAAAATAGATGGCTAGTGGAAAGCAACTTCAGAACACAGGGAGATCAAGTTGATGATTAGTGATGACCTAGAGGGGTGGGATAGGGAAGTTGGGAGGGAGGCTCAAGAGGGAGAGGATATGGGGTTATATATATAAATACAGCTGATTCACTTTGTTGTACAGTGGAAGTTAGCACAACAGTGTAAACAATTATACTCCAATAAAGATCTGGAAAAAAATTCAATAAAAATTGTGTGAGTCAAATTCACTCCTCAAAATAAATATTACTACTTTGGATTTTAGGAGTCTTAACCTTCCTATTAAGAATATATAATGCCCAATTCTTAGGGTCTCTGTCAACATTTTAGCTTCAGTTCCTACCACTTCCATATAGAACTTGTTACCAGACTCAATGGATCTGTCACTTGGGGTGCTTAGTCAGTGAACACAAGTACTTTCAATTAAAACAGAAGAATTTATTGCTCATAACAAGTATGGATACAGGGAGATAGTTCTCAAAGCACCGTTTCCCCAAACAGCAAGATCAGGGAAGTTTTAAGCTAAAGGTGAATGCTTATTCATGAAAGGTTGAGTGCAATCTTCCATGTAAAGGTGGAGATCTAGGTGTGCTTGTGTAGTGTGACAATATGCTCAAACATATGTTTCATGTTCAAAAATGTCAACAATACCCACCCTGGGGGCAGATATTTTAGCCTTAAAATGAGGCAGTGATTACTCTAGGTTGACAAAATCTAGGCATCTATTTTAGTCAAGTCACAGGATCAGCAAAGGTTAGTATTATCATTTATTACACTCCAGTTAATCAGATGGTTGAGTGCTTGAGGGGGTTTGGATCCTGCAAAATAGCTCAAGAAGCACCTCAAGTGCCTCAGGCTGATCTTTACCTTTGAAACAGAACTTGGAGACTTTATGACTGATTGATTATCTTTTCTATGGTTACTTCTCTTGCCTGATGACAGTTGTTTGTTCCTGCATTCTTTGTTTTTTATTTTTTAATCATTAACCACTGAAACCTATTCTTGTTCAACATGAAGACCTAAGAGGCATAGTTCACCCATTTCCCAATCATCAGTAAAGAGAATACAAAGGGGTTCTGAAATTCATGCTGCAGTTCTCAACCAAAGCTTGTCTACTGTGTATTACAATTTCTCTTATTGCCTGGTATTCTACTTCTGCAAGATATGACATACTTTGCGTTAACCCCACCCTTTCATTATTACTGTCTCACTGGCAAACTTACATTCTAGACATTCAGAATTATTTGCAGTTTTTGCTCTCACAAAAGCTCTTTCACAATGTTCCACTGCTCTCTCTGTTAAGAAAGTATTCCCTTGTCCACTTCCCTTCCCCTCATCAAATTCCTAGTCATCCCTCAAACCTGAATTCTAATTTAACATTCTCCACGAAGCTCCCTTTGACCAGGCCCTCACTACCAATGAATCAGAGTTGGATTGTATCTCTTTGTGATGTTCTCATATTTCATAGCACTAATCAATCCATATCTTAAATTCTAATGATATCAAACAGTTAATGCTAATGCACTAGGCACTTACTGTAAATAATTTATACATAGTAATTCTTTTATCTTCTTAAATCCACACAAACTAGGTACTTTTTATTAGCCTCATTATTTTGGATAATGAAACTGCAGAAGAGACAGCCTAAGTAACTTTCCTAAGATAAGAGAACTAGTTAGTGGCAGAATTCCAATTGGACCCAGGGAGCCTTCAGTCAAAGTCTATGTTTTTAATAACTTTTCTACACTGCTGTACTTGTCTACCTTCCCTTCTAAAATATAAGGGTAATGTTCTTGTCACTTTTATCACCAAACCCACTCTAGATACTAGTACACAGCAGACCACCAATAAATGCTTTTTGAATTAATCAATGAGTGGATGGATATTTGTGAGATCAAGGACATATCTGTCTTGAATCATATGATGTTATTATAAGAAAGAAATTCACACATGCTAAAAAGAAGTTAAAATTTGGCATTGCCTATGAGAGTCATAGACAGGCCTCCATTGTTTCTGATTTGAACACTAGAGAGTCTTTACAGATAATCTTATTTTTTAACCTTGTGGGAGTGAAATTTTGTTATAATTTTCTTAATATATCACCAATAAATCTTAAACCCAATGTATCAGCAGAAAAATCTCAAGAGCTTTGTAAAAACATATATATTCCCAAGTCATTACATTAAATTTGGCAATGACTCACTGGCTATGACACAAAAAGCACAGGCAACAAAAAAAAGTACACATTGGAATTCATCAAATAAAAATAACTTTCTGCACATCCTTTTATCAATAAAGTCAAAAAGCAACCCACAGAATGGCATAAATATTTGCAAATCACATATTTGATAAGATGTTTATATCTAGAGTATGTAAAGAACTCTTACAACTCAAAAACACCACCAACAACAAAAAAGCAAACAACCCAATTTAAAAAATGGGCAAAGGAGTTGAGAAGACATTTCACCAAAGAAGATATATAGATAAATATTAAGCCATGAAAAGATTCTCAAAATCACAAATAGAGAAATGCAAATCAAACTATAATGAGGCTCCACCCATATCCATTAGAATGACTATTACAAAAATAAAAACAAAAAAACAACAAAAAACAGCAGAAAAGAGAAAATAGCAAGGTTTGGTGAGGATGCACAAAAATTAGAACACTTGTATGTTGCTGGTGGAATGTAAAAGTGTCATTACTGGGCAAAACAGTATAAAAGTTCTTCAAAAAATGAAATTAGAATTATCATAGGATTCAGCAAGTCCACTTCTAAGCATATACCCAAAAGATTTGAAAGGAGGGATAAGAGCAGATATTTGTACACCAATACTCATAACAGCATTATTCACAGTAGCTAAAATGTAGAAACAACCTGTGTCTATCAACAAATGAATTGATAAACTAAATGTGGTATATACATACAAAGGAATATTTTTCAGTCATAAAAAGGAATGAAATTGATATATGCTACAACAAGGATGAATTTTGAAGCCTAAGTTATGCTCAATGACATAAGCCAGATATAAAGGCCAAATATTATATGATTCAGATTATATGGACTATTTAGAGTATTCAAATTCATAGAAACAGAAAATAGAATGGTGGTTACTAGGGCTAGGTGAAGGTAAAAAGGAGAGTTGTTTTTTTTTTTTTTTTTTTTATGGGTACAGAGTTTCAGTTTGTAGGTGATGAAAATTTCTGGAGATGAAAGGTGGTGGTGGTTGTAGAACAATGTGAATATACTTAATGACACTGAACTGTATACCTAAAAATGGTTAAAATGGTAAATTGTATGTTCTGTATATTTTAACACAATAAAAAAGTGATAACATAAGAAATGTGTAAATAACCTCTTGTCCAGTTGAAATATTCCAGAGATAAAATTTGAGAACTATTGGAATTGATTGATGGATAGATATCACTTAGTAACTATGCATTCACTTATTTAATATTTCTTAATCACCATGGTGCCTAAGAAAATATAGAAAGTAACATTTGACATGTACTTATGGCCAATGTTCTTTTTCAGGTCATAAATTTGAAACTTATCCTGATCCAATATCTGATTAGGTTCTCCAGGATAACTTTTTTTTTCCAAGTCAGGGAAAAGTTCTATTTTATTGGATCATCCTGAGAATGGCTTTAAAATTCATTGACAGAAAGAAATATTTTGAATGTCCAGACTTCACATGATCTTAAATTGAAGTACAAGTGTTTCAATTTGCAAGTAAAACCAAATACAGAATCTTGTAGACAAAACTACTTGCTTCTTTGGTGGCAATTTGGTAATAATCGTCTCTTTTCAGTTACTCTTCAAATATTCTTTAGAAGAGATGTTAATACCTTTGAGCTTTCCTCTTACCTCTCACCTCCATGTGGCCAATAATCTTGGGAATATTAAAGTCCTAAGCCACAGCAATAATAATGATCACAGCTTATTTTTCTTCATCATGGCCTATATAAAACACACCTCAAAAATTTATGAACTGGAAGTAATATTTTATTGCAATTTATAGTGATATGGATTAGTGATTAGTTTACAATTAATTATGGAATTTGAAGATCCAGTTTATTTTTTTGAATTTATGTAGCTCCCATGCAATCCATTGGGGCCGAATACACTGAATGTGTATGTAAAGCAATTTAAAAGAATCAAAGCATTTTTACTCTACCACCAAAAACAAACAGATGAACAAACAAAATACTCATACACCATATAAATGGTATGTATGCATGTGTATATATATTTCTGAAAAGCTCTTACAGTATACTGATTGTACCAATTTTTATTTACTTCTGATTTTTCAATGATGGCATTAGGAGGTCTTTTCTTCCAAAATTATTATGTATAATGTTGTCAAAGCTGCGGCAAGTTTATACCAAGATAATTTGTCTAATTACATAGGAAATGTTAAGTAAACATGAAAAATTAACTATCCCACTTGTCCAAACCAGTAATGTACAAACAGATTTGAGTAATAGTGTTTAACCAGCATGCCTAGAGTATAGCATTTTTCTTTTCATCTTAGTGTCTAAATATTGAGCAAATTCAAAACTGGAATATCTGCTTTGTCCTTACCAATAACAGAGAAATGTTTGAGGATCTAACTGTCTCATGATTATCAGATTTGTAAATTATTTCTTTAAATGTTTTTTTATGTATATCTCACTAGATGCATGTCATAGAATTTTCAGTAGCTCACATTGGAGTCCTAAGCAGATATTTTCCTGGATTTTCCTACCTTAAAAGGTGCAAATATACAAATTATCCTAGATGTGTAATTATAGAACTACTAGAAAGTAATATATGCTAAGATTTTGAAAATTAAGCATCTGATGGCCCACAGATATTTGAGGTAGTATTTTTATTGTAACTTTGACAAGAACTGAAATGAGTTCAACAAGCTATATTTGTTCATTTGGCAAAAACAATAAAGCAATATTATGAAACATACTTTTTCAAGCTAGGGATATTAAACATACAACTGTAGCCTTAAAATTTTCTAAGATGTTTATATTGACCCATTTGGGAAAAAAAGAAATAAAGCCAAGTATGTCATTAAGACCTTGAAAGGTGGGAAGTAAGGTCATGAAAATGAAAGATTATTGACAAAAATAACAATCAGCTAAAATTGATTTTTAATGATAGAATATATACAAGTAAATATAGATAATCTGTAAAAATACACTGGACAATTATGTATTCAAATTATTGACAGGGAAGGTGGAAATTTTGCTAAGCCCTATTTAATTTACATATTTGATGATTTCTGAAGTTTTTATGATTTCCCAAGTTAGTTGGCAATATAAATGGACTGACTATATTAGCATGATAAAGTATTTCAATTGTAAATTCTATAACATGTTGCTCTAACTAGTAAATTGCAAGAAAATAGAGATTGATATTGGAAAGGGATGCATCCTACAACATTTAAAATTCATCTTAGTGTGAGTACCATTATCATCTATAATATCCTTTTGAAGAGATTTCTTAAATTTCTCTCCATGGTTATCTTCCCTTAACTAATGGGGCCAAGTTTTGTTATGAGAGAGACAGGAGTGGGTGTTATAACCATGAAAGCATGGCAATATAGACACACAATTAGAACTACAATAGGTTCCACCATACTCTTGTAGATGAATTTTATGAATATGAACTAAAAATCTTCCAAATGCTAAACACCCCATTGATCCAACTTAAATTATTGCTTCATAGAAATGCATACACCACACACACACACACACACACACACACACACACACACATGCACATGTGCACACACACACACTATCCTTGTTCCTCCAGGGTACATCATACTTCAGATAAGTAGTAACCTGGTTAGAAGATGGAATTATTCTGAAATTCACTATGATTCTGGACTCTGGAGTAATTATGTTCCCTGCTTTTCCTGGGACCTAAATCATTTACATTTCTCCTCAATTTTGCTATCAATTTTCATCATTTTATGTTACAGTTGCCTTTCCTCTGATTGAAAATATACTAGTGTCCCTACTGCACACCATATTACACTTCATCTCTCCTGTCCACATGGTCATTGTGATTGTATGTCAGAGTCTTGTCTCACTATTACTTTAATGATAGTTCATCACCATTTCTCCTGTTACCTATTTCACTACTACCACAGAGATTATTCAAATTGTAATTGTCCCTCAGTGATTAGAGTTTTTATGTTCTCTCAAAAGTGAACATATCCTTTTATCTTTACAAATCACGTAGCCTGTGGTTCACACTTTGAGGAATATTTGAATAAAGTGTATTTGAAGAGCATCATCTGACATAAGCTCCTTCTTTAGTGTTTGATCAAACAGTGACTCGGTGTGGTACATATATCCTGGCTCTTTTCTACATCCTGAGGAGTTTCCTTCCTACTCAAATTACCCATTTTATAATTTGGTAATACTATGATGGTGAGTCAAAAATTATCTGCACTCTGGCTGTAGACTTTATTTTAATTAACTTTTACAAAAGACAAATACATCATTTTGTGCCATAATCTCCTTGCTTTTCAATGCAATTTCTGTCAACAAGCTTTCATATTCCATCATTAAAAAATGCTTTAGTCTGAACTGTGAAACACAAATACACCACTATCTTCATTTCTTCATCAGAAGTGAATCTTGGTCCTCATAGGTCTGCTTTCAGGGGACCAAAAAAGTGAAAGTCCAATGGAGCAAGATCAGGACTACAGGGAGGATGTTTCAATACCTCAAAATGAAGTTATTGCAGAGTGTTGACAGTGTGGGCAAAAGTGTGAGGATGTGCATTGTCATGCAATAACACAATGCCCTTGGATGGCAGTCTGAGTTGAATTCAAAATTTAGGCTCTAGTACAAACATTCTGAAACCTAAGTCTGTCATGGATTATTTCATAAGCAGAGCCGTGGCTGATTTGCAAATGATTTCCTACATAATCCACTGCCTCTCCTCTATTTGATGGAATCATTTCATGTGTACGCTCAATGTTGTCATCAGCCATGGACGTGGACGGCTGTCTGGCTCCTTCTTGATGGCTAACACTTGTGCGACCTTCCTTGAACTTCTCTATCAATTCATACACACTTCTTCATGACAAAACACTTTCTTCATATTGTACACAAAGTCTTCAATAAATAATGGCACCAGGTACACCCTCAGACCACAAAAAAGGAATCACTGCACGCTGTTCTTTTGTGTAAATCACAAGTGGGGCATCCATTGTTGCTCATACTGCAGCTACAAATGAACTGATGTAACATATTCACACCTGCACAGCAGTGACTGGGGAGACGGTAGCCTTGAAAAGAAAGCACTGATAAGACAGTGTGGCCAACAGAAGTTATTTTTTTAAGGACTTTTATTGAGATGTAATTGACATACAATAAACTGCATGTATTTAAAGTGTGCAATTTGATATTTATTTATTTTTATTAGTAAAGTATACATGGCAATCCCAATACCTGGGTTCATCCCACCCCAACCCACCCCCCATCGTTTCCCCCTCTTGGTGTCCATATGTTTGCTCTCTACAAGTGTGTCTCTATTTCTGCCTTGCAAACCGGTTGATCTGTATCCTTTTTCTACATTCCGCATACATGTTAATATAAGATATTCATTTTTCTCTTTCTGACTTGCATCACCCTGTATGACAATCTCTAGGTCCATCCTTGTCTCTACAAGTATCCCAATTTCATTCTTTTAATGGCTGAATAATATTACATTGTATATATGTACCACATCCTGTTTATCCATTCATCTGTTGATGGACATTTAGGTTGTTTCCATGACCTGGCTATTGGAAATAGTGCTGCAATGAACATTGGAGTGCATGTGTCTTTTTGAGTTATGGTTTTCTCTGGGTGTATGCCCAATAGTGGGATTGCTGGGTCATATGATAATTCCACTTTTAATTTTTTAAGAAATCTCTGTGCTATTCTCCATAGTGGCTGTATCAATTTACATTCCCTTTTCTCCATACCCTCTCCAGCATTTACTGTTTGTAGATTTTCTGATGATGCCCATTCTAACTGGTGTGAGGTGACACCAAAATGCATAGTTTTGATGTGCATTTCTCTAATAATAAGTGACTTTGAGCAGCTTTTCACATGCCTCTTGGACATCTGTGTATCTTCTTTGGAGAAGTGCCTATTTATGTCTTCTACCCATTTTTGGATTGGGTTGTTTATTTTTTGATATTGAACTGTATGAACTGTTTATATATTTCAGAGATTAATCCTTTGTCCATTGATTTGTTTGAAAATATTTTCTCCCATTCTGAGGGTCGTCTTTTCATCTTCTTTGTAGTTTCCTTTGCTGTGCAGAAGCTTTGAAGTTTCATTAGGTCCCATTTATTTATTTTTGTTTTTGTTTTGATTACTCTAGGAGGTGGGTCAAAAAAGATCTTGCTGTGATTTATGTCAAAGAGTGTTCTTTCTATGTCTTCCTCTAGGAGTTTTATAGTGTCTGGCCTTACATTTAGGTCTTTAATCTGTTTTGAGTTTATTTTTGTGTATGGTGTTAGGGAGTGTTCTAATTTCATTCTTTCACATGTAACTTTCCAGCTTTCCCAGCACCACTTATTGAAGAGGCTATCTTTTCTCCATTGTATATCCTTGCCTCCTTTGTCATAGATTAGGTGACCATAGTTTCTTTCTGGACTTTCTATCCTGTTCCATTGATCTACATTTCTGTTTTTGTGGCAGTACCATATTGTCTTGATTACTGTAGCTTTGTATTATAGTCTGAAGTCAGGGATTCTAATTCCTCCAGCTCTGTTTTTTTCCCTCAACATCACTTTGGCTATTCAGAATCTTTTGTGTCTCCATACACATTTCAGGATTTTTTATTCTAATTCAGTAAAAAATGCCATTGGTAGTCTCAAAGGGATTACATTGAATCTTTAGGTTGCTTTGGGTAGTATAGTCATTTTCACAATATTGATTTTTCTAATCAAAGAACATGGTGTATCTCTCCATCAGTTTCTGTCATCTTTGATTTCTTTCATCAGTGTCTTGTAGTTTTCTGAGTTCAGGTTTTTTACCTCCTTAGGTAGGTTTATTCCCAGGTATTTTATTCCTTTTGTTGCAATGGTGAATGAGATTGTTTCCTTAATTTCTCTTTCTGATCTTTCATTGTTAGTGTATAGAAATGCAAGAGATTTCTGTGTGTTGATTTTTGTATCCTGATACTTTACCAAATTCATTGATTAGCTCAAGTAGTTTTATGCTGGCATCTTTAGGATTTCCTACATAAAATATCCTGTCACCTGCAAACAGTGGGAGTTTTGCTTCTTTTTTTTCCAATTTGGATTCCTTTTATTTCTTTTTCTTCTCTGATTGCTGTGGCAAGGACTTCCAAAACTATGTTGAATAGTAATGGCGAGAGTGGACATCCTTGTCTTGTTCCTGATCTTAGAGGGAATGCTTTCCGTTTTTCACCATTGAGAATGATATTTGCTGTGGGTTTGTCACATATGGGTTTTATTATGTTGAGGTAGGTTCCCTCTATGCCCACCTTCTGGAGAGTTTTTATCATAAGTGGGTGTCAAATTTTGTCAATAGTTTTTCTACATCTATTGAGATGATCGTATGGATTTTATTCTTCAATTTGTTAATATGGTGTATCACATTGATTGATTTGCATATATTGAAGAATCCTTGAATCATTGGGATAAATCCCACTTCATCATGGTGTATGATCCTTTTAATGTATTATTGGATTTTGTTTGCTAGTATTTTGTTAAGAATTTTTGTGTCTATATTCATCAATGATATTGGTCTGTAATTTTCTTTTTTTGTAGTATCTTTATCTGGTTTTGGTATCAGAGTGATGGTGGCCTTATAGAATGAGTCTGGGTGTGTTCCTCCCACTGCAATATTTTGGTAGAGTTTGAGAAGGATGAGTGTTAGCTCTGCTCTCAATGTTTGATAGAATTCACCTGTGAAGCCTTCTGGTCCTGGACTTTTGTTTGTCAGAAGATTTTAAATCACAGTTTCAATTTCATTACTTGTGATTGGTCTGTTCATATTTTCTACTTCTTCCTGATTCAGAGTTGGATGATTATACTTTTCTAAGAATTTGTCCGTTTCTTCGAGGATGTCCATTATATTGGCATATACTTGATTGTAGTAGTCTCTTATGATGCTTTGTATTTCCAAGGTGTCCATTGTAACAACTCCTGTTTCATTTCTAATTTTATTGATTTGAGTCCTATCCCTCTTTTTCTTAATGAGTCTGGCTAAAGGTTTGACAATTGTGTTTATCTTCTCCAAGAACCAGCTTTTAGTTTTATTGATCATTTCTATTGTTTACTTTGTTTCTATTTCATTTATTTCTGCTCTGATCATTATTATTTATTTCCTTCTACTAACTTTGTGTTTTGTTTGTTCTTCTTTCTCTAGTTGCTTTTGGTGTAAGGTTAGATTGTTTATTTTTTGATCTTTCTTGGCTCTTGAGGTAGGATTGTATTGATATAAACTTCCCTTTTAGAATTACTTTTGCTGCATTGCATAGTATTGGAACATTGTGTTTTCATTGCCATTTGTCTCTAGGTAATTTTTGATTACCTCTTTGATTTCTTCAGTGATCTCTTGGTTATTTAGTAGCATATTGTTTAGACTCCATGTGTTCGTGTTTTTTACAGTTTTTTTTTCCTGTAATTGATTTCTAATCTCATACCATTGTGGTCAGAAAAGATTCTTGATATGATTTCAATTTTCTTAAAATTTACCAAGGCTTGATTTGTGACCCAAGATGTGATCTATCCTGGAGAATGTTCCACGCGCACTTGAGAAGAAAATGTAATCTGCTGCTTTTGGATGGAATGTCCTATAAATATCAATTAAACCTAGCTGGTCTATGCTGTCAATTTAAAGTTTGTGTTTCCTTATTAATTTTCTGTCTAGGTGATTTGTCCATTGGTGTAAGTGGGGTGTTAAAATCTCTCACTATTATTGTGTTACTGTTAATTTCCTCTTTTCTAGTTGTTAGCTCTTGCCTTATGTATTGAGGTGCTCTTATATTGGGTGCATACACATTTATAATTGTTATCTCCTCTTCTTGGATTGATCCCTTCATCATTATGTAGTGTCCTTTCTTGTCTCTTGCAACATACTTTATTGTAATGTCTATTTCATCTGAGTATCACTACTCCAGCTTTCTTTTGATTTCCATTTGCATGGGATATTTTTTCCATCCCTCTGCTTTCAGTCTGTATATGTCCCTAGGTTTGAAATGGGACTCTTGTATACAGCATATATATGGGTCTTGTTTTTCTATCCATTCAGCTAGTCTGTGTCTTTTGGTTGGAGCATTTAGTCAATTTACATTCAAGGTAATTTTTGATATGCACATTCCTATTATCATTTTCTTAATTGTTTTGGATTTGTTTTTGTAGGCCCTTTTCTTCTTTTGTGTTTCCCACTTATAGAAGTTCCTTTAGCATTTGTTGTAGGGCTGGTTTGGTGGTAATATATTCTCTTAGCTTTTGCTTGTCTGTAAAGCTTTTAATTTCTCTGTCAAATCTGAATGAGATCCTTGCTGGGTAGAGTATTCTTGGTTGTAGTTTCCTCCCTTTTGTCACTTTAAATATATCATGCCACTCACTTCTGGCTTGCAGAGTTTCTGCTGAGAAATCCGCTGTTAACCTTATTGGCGTTCCCTTGTATATTATTTGTCATTTACCCTTGTTGCTTTTAATAATTTTTCTTTGTCTTAAATTTTTGTCAATTTGACTGATATGTGTCTTGGCATATTTCTCCTTGGGTTTATCCTGCCTGGGACTCTCTGGGCTTCCTGGACTTGGGTAGCTATTTCCTTTCCCATGTTAGGCAAGCTTTCAACTATAATCTCTTCCAAAATTTTCTCAGGTTCATTCTCTCTCTTCCTCTTCTGCATTTAAAGTTGTCCCAGTGGTCTCTTAGGCTGCCTTCACTTCTTCTCATCCTTTTTTCTTTATTCTTTTCTGCATCAGTGATTTTTCACCATTCTGTCTTCCAGGTCACTTATCTGTTCTTTTGCTTCAGTTATTCTGCTATTGGTTCCTTCTAGTGTATGTTTCATTTCAGTTATTGAATTGCTTATCTTTGTTTGTTCTTTAATTCTTCTAGGTCTTTGTTAAACTTTTCTTGCATCTTTTCAATCTTTGTATCCAATTTTTTTTTGAAGTCCTGGTTCATCTTCACTATCATTATTCTGAAATCTTTTTCTGAAAGGTTGCCTATCTCCACTTCATTTAGTTGATTTTCTGGGGTTTCATTTTGTTCCCTCATCTTTTACAAAGTCCTTTGTCTTCTCATTTTCTCTATCTGTGGCTGTGATTTTGTTCACAGGCTGTAAGATTATAGTTCTTCTTGATAGTGCTGGCTGCCCTCTGGTGGATGAGGCTATCTAAGAGGCTTGTGCAGGCTTCCTGATAGGATGGACTGGTGGTGGGTAGGGCTGGGTGTTGCTCTGGTGGGCATATCTCAATAGAGCTTTAATCTGCTTGTCTGGCATTGGGTGGGACTGAGTTCCCACCCTGTTGATTGTTTGGCCTGAAGTGATCCAGCACTGGAGCTTACAGGCTCTTTTGCAGGGCTAATGGGATACTCCAGGAGGGCTCACACCATTGAGCACTTCCCAGATCCCCTGCCACCAGCACTCTTGTCCCTGTGGTGAGTCACAGTCGCCCCCTACCTCTGCAGGTGATCCTCCAACACCAGCAGGTAGGTCTGGTTCAGTCTTTTATGGGGTCACTGCTCCTTCCCCTGGGTCCTGGTGTGCACACTAATTTTTGTGTGCCCTCCAAGAGTGGAGTCTCTATTTCCTCCAGTCCTGTGGGGGTCCTGCAATCAAATCCCACTGGCCTTCAAAGTGTGATTCTCTGGAAGTTCCTCCTCCTGTTGCCAAACCCCCAGGTAGGGAAGCCTGACGTGGGGCTCAGAACCCTCACTCCAGTGGGTGGACTTCTGTGGTATAAGTTTTCTTCGGTTTGTGAGTCACCCACCCAGGAGTTATGGGATTTGATTTTATCATGATTGTGCTCCTCCTACCATCTCATTGTGGTTTCTCCTATGTCTTTGGATGTGGGGTGTCTTTTTTGGTGAGTTTCATTGTCTTCCTGTTGATGATTGTTCAGCAGTTAGGTGTGATTCCAGTGCTCCTGCAAGAGAGAGTGAGTGCATGCATCCTTCTACTCTGCCATTTTTAACTGGTCTCCCTGCATGAAAATTCTTAAGTGGTTCCTTCTTCAGGAATGCCTTCTCTCTTTTCTTCACCTACAAGAATTCTTCCTTTTTTTTAGGAATCAATATAACTTCCTCCTGAGTAGTCCCTCCCTTGTTACTGCAGCCACCATTAATCTCCTCTTCTTTTGAATTTACTTAATATTGTTGCCATTCTTCCTAACCCCCAATTAAATATGATATAATGTCATTTTCATTTCAGGTGCAGAGATAGAATGCTTTCTCTGGTTTCAGACCCACCCCCACCTTTCTCATGCTCTGCTCTCACAGGATCTCTTATTCTTTGTTTCTAGATAGGTTAAAGCAATAAGAAACACCATCAGAGTCCAAAGGAAGTTTTAATATAACTGGAGTGTGGATACTTTTTGACTCACCCTTGTATAGGTCTCTTGGATTTTTTTAAAAGTCCTTGGTGTTTTTAAGTGTCCAGTTCTGTCCAACAAGCTCTTTACCTAATTACCTTTAATGGATTGGAAGATATGATGCAGTGGCCCTGAGGAAACTAGTACCATAAACTCCAATTCCTCTGTACAGTTCTTAATGCTGAGTAACAGAACCACTTTTGACTTGTGCACAATCTGCTGTTTATGAACTTGAGGGACAAAACTAAATCTATGTAAACTGTAAAACTCAGTAGTCAAACAAAAGAATTTGGCAAAGAGATTATAGGTAAAAAGCAATAAGGACCTTAAAATTATTTAAATCTGATCAACATTTCCATTCACATTACAGATTATTTTTAAACTATATTCATTTTATCTATGGCTACTCTACCAAATTAGTATTTCTTTTTATTTTGTTCAGTGTATAGTTATTTAAATTGATCAATATATTTACTTTGTGTGTGTGTATGTGTGTGTGTGTGTGGTCAACATTCCTTTTCATCTTCTTTCTGAGTTCAACTTCCCTCTTCCTGAGGTACATTTGTCAGTAGGTCATTAACTGAGGGTTTGTGAGTAGTAAACTGTCTCAGTTATTGTTTAGCTGGGTTTAGAAAACTGTGTTAAATTTATTTTCCCTGCAGATAATATTTTGTTTTTATCTGGGTGTATGCTGCATTTGAAAAGTTTGTTCTCACTTTAATTGCTTTTCCTGTGTGGACAACCATTCTTTTATCTGTGTTTGCTTCTAAGATTTCCCTTTTTCTTTGATGTTCTACAGTTTCACTGTGGCATCACATGATACAATGTTTAAGAAATTTCTCTTGCTTAGAAAATTTATGCTTTTTTATTTACAAGTTTTATATCTTTTATCAAATCTTCAAAAATCGTCAGTTATTATGTCTTTAAATCTTACTCATTCTCTCTTTCCCAAACTATTATACAGCTATTAGACCTGTTTATTCCATTCCCTTTTATTAACTGGTCTTGTAATTTCTCCATCTTGCATTATGAATAATTTCCTCAAAGTCACCTTTCAGTTTACAAATTTCTCTTTAGCTCTGGCAAATATGCTATCTAAAACACCATTATTTATTCCATTTCCACAACTTTCTTTCCTTTTTAAAAGTAATATTTGACTTTAGTTTCTATTTTTGTTTTATATATATTTCATTTTACATATAGTAAAATTCATTTTTTAGGTCTATAGTTATATGTTTTAAAAAATGCATAGAGTCATGTAAACACAACCACAATCAAAATATGCAGCAGTTTCCTCACTGCAAAAATCTCTTTTGCTGCTACTTTGTAATCAAACACTGCCTTCTCTCACCCCCTGACCCATGGTAACTACTAGCCTCTTCTCTATCTCTCTAATGTTGTCTTACTCAGAATATCATACAAATGAAATCAAACCATAGGTAGCCGAGTTTTATTGTTTTGCTTTGTTTTTTATTGATGTATACTCTTTTACAATGTTATCTTACTATGTGCTGTACTTTCATAGGTAGCCTTGTGAGACTAGTTTCTTTCTCTTTGCATAAGGCTTTTGAGATTTATCCATATTGTTGCATGAATCAATAGTTCACTATTTTAGTATATTGAGTTGCTTCTAATTTTTGATAGCTATGTTATAAATTTTCTACAAAAGTTGTTGTACCACTTTCTTATGTGAACATATTTTCATTTCCCTTATGTAAATAACCTGAGTCAGATTGCTGGGTCATAAGGTAACTGTATGTTTGACTTTATAAAAAACTGCCAAGCTATTTTCTGGAGTGGCTCTATTACTTTGCCTTCCCACCAAAAATACATGAGAGTTATCATTTCTTTGTATCCTTGCCAGCAGTAGGTGTTATCAGCTCTACTTTTTTTCATTCTATTTGGTATGTAGTGGTACCTCATTGCCATTTTAATTTGACTTCCCTTAAGGAGCTACTATTAAACATCTGTTATTTATTACCTAATATCTGATATACACAAATGAACAAACATAACAATGTCTTTTATAAAATACCTAATTTAGGGTACAAAATATTCTCAATATCATTGCACCTTCCTGTGCATTTTCTTTATCCATCTGTGTTTTCTTTTTTTCCAAATAAACTTGCTCTACTGAATTTGGTGCTTATCAGTGCCTTTATTTTGTAAAATATTTTTTAATAACTTTTTATTCTCTTTCAAAAATATTTAACATGCTTTAATGTATTATTTATTTGTTCTTTTTTCCAATTACTGTTTTTATTTTTAATCTTTATAAAAACATTTAACATGAATTTTGCCATCTAAATCATTGTTTAAGTGCACAGTTCAATATTTTTTAGTACATTCACATTGTTGTGCAACCATCACCACTATTCATCTCCAGAACTCTTTTCATCTTGCAAAACTGGAACTCTGTACCCATTAAACACTAATTTTGCATAATCCCCTCTTCTCAGCCCCTGGCAATGACTTTTTGACTTTGTATAAATTTGACAAATTTAGGTACCTTTTTTGTGTTTGACTAGGCATAAAGTCCACAAGGCTTATCTATTTTGTAGCATGTGTCAGAATTTCCTTCTTTTTAAGGTTGAATAATATTTCATTATAATCTATACATGACATTTTCTTCATAAATTACAGTTGCTTCCATGTCTTGGCTATTGTGAATAATGTTGCTCTTTGAGACACTGCTTTCAATTCTTCTGGGTATATAATCCTTGGGTAGGTTTATTCTTAAGTGGTTTGTCTTTTATGCTATTGTAAATCTAAACATTTTTTCTAATATTTTTGCACATTTCATTGTTAGTTTATAGAAAAACAACTGATTTTTGTGTCTTTTGCATCCTGCAACTTTGCTGAGTTTATTTATTAGTTCTATCAGGTTGGTACCATTTTTTTTTTTTTTTTTAGAGTCTAGGGTTTTTAAGATCATGTCATCTATAAACAGAGATAATTTTACTTCTTCTTTTCCAATTTGGTTAACTTTCATGTCCTTTTCTTTCTTAATTACCTTGGCTAGCACTTCCAGTATATGATAAAGGCAGGTAATTTATTTTCTTTCTCCTGATCTCAAAGCAAAAAATTTCAGTCTTCCACTATTCAGTATGGTATTAACTGTGTTTTTTATATACATCTTTTATTATTGTGAGGTAAGATCCTTCTATTTATAGCTGTTGAGTGTTTTACAGTGAAAGGGTGTTGAATTTTGTCAAAGGCTAGTTCCTGCATCAATTGAGATAATCATGTTTTTTTTTTTCCCCTTTCATTTTGTTAATGTGATGTATTCCATTGATTGATTTTGTATATTAAATCATCCTTGCATAACCAGAATAAATCCCACTTGGCCATATGTACAGTTATTTAAATATACTGTTGAATATTTTTGTGGTTATTTTTTTTTAAATTGTATCAATATTCATCAGGAATATTGGTCAGTGGTTTATTTTCTTGAGATGTCTTTATCTGACTTTATTTTTATCCTGGTAATGGCCTCATAGGATGAGGTTGGAAATGTTCCCTTTCCTTAAATTTTCAGAAGAATTTTGAACAATTGATGTTAATTCATTAAATATTTGGTAGAATTTGCCAGTAAAGCAATCTGGTTCTGGGCTATTCCTAACTGAGAAGTTTTTTTTTTCTTTTTTCTTTTTCTTTTTCCTCATTCAATCTCCTTAATAGTTACAGATCTCTTCAGGTTTTCTACTTGTTCTTGATTCAGTCTTGGTAGGTTGTGTGTTTCTAGAAATTTGTCCATTTCATCTAGCTTATCCATTTGTCATTGAACAATTGTTCATAGTGTCTTAGAAGTCTTTTTATTTCCATAAAAGTAGTTGTAATGTCCACTCTTTTATTTGTGATTTTAATGATTTGACTGTTTTTTTCTTAGTTAGTATATCTAAAATTTAATTTTGTTGACTTTTGGAGAATCAACTTTTGGTTTATGTTTTTTTGATTCTATTTTTCATTAATCTCCATTTTAATCTTTTTTTAAGCTCTTTATGGAATATAATTGTTTTACACTGTTGTTAAACTTTTTGCTGTACAATAGTGAATCAGCTGTATTTATACATATATCACTATATCCCCTCCCTACCATGACTCCTTCCCACTCTCCTATCCCATACCTGTAAGACATCACCCATCATCAAGTTGATCTCCCTGTGTTATGCATCAGCTTTCCACTAGCTATCTATTTTTTTTTATAAGCACCTTTTTTTTATTTTTTTTTTATTTTTTTTAATTTTTTTGGGGGTACACCAGATTCAATCATCTGTTTCCATACACACATCCCCGTACTCCCTCCCTTCCCCAACCCCCCCCTCGAGTCCCCCCCACCCTCCCTGCCCCAGTCCTCCAAGGCATCTTCCATCCTCGAGCTGGACTCCCTTTGTTATACAACAACTTCCCACTGACTATTTCACAGTTGGTAGTATATATATGTCTATGCTATTCCCTCGCTTCGTCTCAGTTTCCCCTTCACCCCCCGCCCCCTCCCATACCTCGAGTTCTCCAGTCCATTCTCCGTATCTGCATCCTTATTCTTGTCACTGAGTTCATCAGTACCATTTTTAGATTCCGTATATGTGAGTTAGCATACAATATTTTAAATTTGGTAGTGTATATATGTCAATGTTACTCTCTCGCTTCATCCCAACTTTCAATTCACCACCCCCACCCTGTGCCCTCAAGTCCATTCTCTACATCTGCATCTTTATTCTTGCCCTGTCACTGGGTTCATCAGTACCATTATTTTTTAGATACCATATATGTGCGTTAGCATATGGTATTTGTTTTTCTCTTTCTAGCTTACTATGTTCTGTATGACAGACTATAGGTCCGTCCATCTCACTACAAATAACTCAATTTTATTCCTTTTTATGGCTGAGTAATATTCCATTCAATACATGTGCCATATGTTTATCCATTTAGAATGATGTTGGCTGTTGGTTTCTCATATGTCTTTTATCATATTGAGGTAGTTAACTTCTATGCACACTTTCTGGAGAGTTTTTATCAGAAATGAATGTTGAATTTTTTCAAAAGCTTTTTCCGCATCTATTGAGATGATCATGTGGTTTTTATCTTTCAATTTGTTAATATGATGTATCAGATTGTTTGATTTGTGTACATTGAAGAATCCTTGCATTCCAGGGATAAACCCCACTTGATCATGGTGTATGATCTTTTTAATGTGCTGTTGGATTCTGTTAGCTAGTATTTTGTTGAGGATTTTTGCATCTATATTCATCAGTGATATTGGCCTATAATTTTCTTTTTTGTAACATCTTTGCCTGGTTTTGGTATCAGGGTGATGTTGGCCTCATAGAATGAGTCTGAGAGTGTTCCTAAGCAGTGCTAAGAAGGAACTTCACAACTATGAATGCTTACATTAAAAAAGAAGAAATATCTCAAATACATAAACTAAATTTAAACCTTAAGAAACTAAAAAAGGTCAGACTTCCTAGGTGCTGAAGTGGTGAAAAATCTGCCTGCCAATGCAGGGGACATGGGTTTGATCCCTGCTCCAGGATGATCTTACATGCAACAGAGCAACTAAGCCCATGTGCCACAACTACTGAGCCTGTATGCCACAACTATGGAAACCTGCACACCTAGAGCCTGTGCTCTGCAGCAAGAGAAGCCACTACAATGAGGAACCCAAGCACCACAATAAAGAGTAGCCCCCACTTGCTGCAAAAAGCACATGTGCAGCAGCGAAGACCCAATGCAGCCAATAAATAAATTAAAAAAAAACTGAAAAAAAGAAGAAAGATTAAACTTAAGCCAACCTAAGACTAAAAATTAAATCTTTATCCTTCTGTTAGCAAGTAAGTTAGTTAATGTGTCTGGCATACATTTTCATGAGCAGCATCTTTATAATTGGTTGTGCTTTTGTGTACTTTACTGTACAGTACTATATAGAGTACAGTAGTACAGTATCTTCATTTCAAGCCCAGGATGTCTGGGAGCAAGCATAAAAGCAGCAATGATGTAGCTGTTACTACTGTACTTTTCAAGATACAGTACTATAAGAGTAAAAAGGTTTTCTTTATTTTTTGTGTTTGTTTTTTATGTATTATTTGTGTAAAAATTATTATAAACCTATTAGAGTACAGTATTATATAGCCAGTTGTGTTAGTTGATACCTAGGCTAGCTTTGTTGGACTTAAGGACAAATTGGACTTACAAATGCACTCTTGGAACAGAATGCATTGGTATGTAGGGGACTTACTATAGTTAAATCCTGTTTTTTGAAAATCCATTCTATCAATTTATATATTTTCATTGGGGAATTTAGTTCATTTTCATTTAAAATAATTACTGATAGAGAAGGACTTACTAATGCCATTTTGTTAACTGTGTCCTGTGTATTTTACAGAGTTTTTTCCCATTTTCTTCCTTATTATCTTCCTTTATGTTTAGTTGATTTTTTTTTTGACAGTGACACGTTTTGATTCTCTTCTTTTTTCCTTTTCTGTATATTCATGTAGATATTCTCTTTGTGATTACAATTAGGACTATATAAAACATCCTAAAGTTAAAAGAATCCAATCTATTTTAAACCGACATTAACTTCAATTGCTTACAAAGTTTCTGCTCTTTTTCTTTTTTAAAAATACTTGTGACATTATGGTTTTCTAGAAGTGACACACGTCTTTTTGTTATAAATTTATTTATTTATATATTTATTTATTTATTTATTTATTTATTTTAATTTATTTATTATTTTTGGGGGTACACCAAGTTCAATCATCTATTTTTATACACATATCCCCGTATTCCCTCCCTCCCTTGACTCCCCCCCCACCCTCCCTGTCCCAGTCCTCTAAGGCATCTTCCATCCTTGAGTTGGACTCTCTTTGTTATACAACAACTTCACACTGGCTATCTATTTTACAGTTGGTAGTATATATATGTCTGTGCTACTCTCTCGCTTCATCTCAGCTTCCCCTTCACCCCCCGCCCCCTTCCAAACCTCAAGTTCTCCAGTCCATTCTCTGCACCTGCATCCTTGTTCTTGTCACTGAGTTCATCAGTACCATTTTTAGATTCCGTATATGTGAGATAGCATACAATATTTGTCTTTCTCTTTCTGACTTACTTCACTCTGTATGACAGACTGTAGGTCTATCCACCTCATTACATATAGCTCCATCTCATCCCTTTTCATAGCTGAGTAATATTCCATTGTATATATATGCCACATCTTCTTTATCCATTCGTTTGTTGATGGGCATTTAGGTTGCTTCCATGTCCTGGCTATTGTAAATAGTGCTGCAATAAACATGATGGTACCTGTTTCTTTTGGGATTATGGTTTTCTTTGGGTATATGCCCAGGAGTGGGATTACTGGATCATATGGTAGTTCTATTTGTAGTTTTTTAAGGAACCTCCAAACTGTTTTCCATAGTGGCTGTACCACCTTACATTCCCACCAACAGTGCAGGAGAGTTCCCTTTTCTCCACACCCTCTCCAACATTTGTGGTTTCCAGATTTTGTGATGATGGACATTCTGATTGGTATGAGGTGATACCTCATTGTGGCTTTGACTTGCATTTCTCTGATGATGAGTGATGTTGAGAATCTTTTCATGTGTTTGTTGGCCATCTGTATGTCTTCTTTGGAGAAGTGTCTATTTAGGTCTTCCACCTATGTGTGGATTGGGTTATTTGCTTTTTTGGTATTAAACTTCATGTGTATTTATTTATTTATCTATTTATTTATTGGCTTTGTTGGGTCTTCATTGCTTTGGACAGGCTTTCTCTAGTTCTGGTGAGCATGGGCCACTCTTCATTGCAATGCATGGACTTCTCATTGTGGTGGCCTCTCTGTTGTGGAGCACAGGCTCTAGGCACACAGGCTTGAGTAGTTGTGGCACTCTACTTAGTGGGCTTAGTAGTTGTGGATCACAGTCTCTAGAGCACAAGCTCAGTAGTTGTGGTGCATGGGCTTAGTTGCTCTATGGCATGTGGGATCTTCCCAGACCAGGGCTTGAACCCAAGTCCTCTGCATTAGCAGGCAGATTCTTAAACACTGTGCCATCAGAGAAGTCCCTCTGCTCTTTCTTAACTCTGTTTCCCTTCTTGTTATTGATTTCACAATATACATCTTTTAGTATTTTATACCCATTAACATAGATTAATAAATATTTTCATGACCTTGTAATTTCAATCTTATAAGAGAATGAAAAGCAGAGTTATATACCAAAATTACAACATATGGGTTTTACTATTTGTCCATGTATTTACTTTTAACAGGTAACTTTATATTTTCATATTGTTTTGAGTTACTTTATAGCATACCTTTATTTCAACTTTTGGAATTTCTTTTAGCATTTCTCTTAGAGCAGGTCTGGTGGTAATAAAACCCTTTTTCTTTTGTTTATCTTCTAGGAATGCCTTAATTTCTCCCTCATTTTTGGAGGACAGTTTTGCCTGATATAGAATTCTTGGGTGTTAGTATTTTTATTTAAGCACTTTAAATATATCATCTTACTGACTTCTGGCTTCCAAGATTACTGCTGAGAAATCTTATGTCTTACTGAGGATCTCTCATATGTGACAATTCATTTTGTTTTGTTGCTTTCAAGATTATGCCTTCATTTTTAACTTTAGACTGATTATAATGTGTCTTGTTGTGGGTCTCTTTGGGTTTTTCCTATTTAGAGATTGTTGAGTTTCTTACATTTGTATATCCGTGTTTTTCCTCAAACTTTGGAAGTTTTTGGCCACTATTCCTTCAAATAAACTCTCTGTCCCTTTCTTTTGTGTTCTGTTGGGACTCCCATAATGTACATATTATTCTTCTTAATGGTTTTCCATAAGCCCTTTAGACTGTTCACTCTTCTTCATTTTTATTTTAAGTATCTCAGACCCAATCATCTCAAACGAGTTGTCTTCAAGTATACTAATTATTTCTTCTGCCTGCTTAAGTCTGCTGTTGAAATCCTCCAGTGAATTTTTCAATTCAGTTCTTTTATTTTTCATCTCTAGAATTTGTTTTGTTCTTTCTTTTAAGTCATATCTCTTTTTTGACATTCTCATTTTGTTCAAGTCTCATTTTCCTGATTTGCTTTTGGTTTCTGTCCCAAGTTATCTTTCCTTTCTGAGCATATTTAAGAAAATTGTTTTAAATCCTTGTCAAGTTCAAGGCCTGTGTTGCTTACAGTTGATTTCTGGAGATTTAATTTGTTTCTTGAATTCAGCTCTGATTTTCTGTTTCTTTGTATTCTTTGTCATGTCTTATTTAAAACTGACTTTAAAAAAATAACCACCTCTCCCAATAGAGGATCATCTCACTAATCACCCCTGTATGAAATTTCAAGGTCTTTTCTGGACTTTTCTTGAGATGGATATTCCTGGGCATGTGAAAGTGCCCTGTTTCTTATTTCTCCATTTATACAAAAGCTTTTTAAAGTCATCATTTCCATATGAAACTCATCCTTGTTTATTCTCTGCTTCAAAGATATTCTACATATTCCTCTGTCCCAACTCTGTCCCCAGGTGCCTAAAGGTCTGTAGTCCCCCTGCAGTTCTCATGCATCAGTCTTCCCATCACTGATTTCAGTGGTCTCTAACCTGATATTTAAATTATGCCATAAATGTTCTCTATCAAGTGAAACAGAAATCAGTCCTTTGGGCAGCTCCAAGACAAGCCAGATCTTTGCAAAGAAGCTCCACTCTTTTTCTTCAGTCCTGAGGGAGGAAGCATGAATTGGGGGACTGCTACCATTTATACTGCACTATACCAGGGATGGGGTGAGTCATGATCAAGCACAAATGCCACAAAATTTCTTTTCGTTTTGATTGTAGCTTTTGTTTGAGGGTTTGGTTAGTTACTGCAGCTCATTAACTGGTTTCTACAGTTCCCAAAAAGCTGCTCTGGTCCATATGTTGTTGACTACTTGGTGCTTCCACAGGGCAGTGAGCATCTGGTTCTTCCTAGTCCACCATCTTGCTGATATTACTTATTTGCACTAATTTTTGTGTTATTAAAAAATAGCATGATAATTGAATTTTTCTCCTGTGTTTTTCTTTTTAAATTAAAAATTGTGTCTCTATTTAATGTTTTTGATTGCAGTTGTATTTCATTAGGTGTTAATGTTGCCTAATATTCTGTATGGTAAATATACCAACACATATATATACATCATACTATTACACTATTTATGTTAGTCCATGTTTTTGCTACTTCAATCATGCTTATTATCCTGTTATGCATCATCTAGGAAATGTCTCCCAGTGTAATTTAATTTTCTTCTGTTATGAATACTTTATAATAGAATTCCTGGGTAAAAAATACTTGTCAATGTTCAACTTTAGAAGATAATTACCAATTATTTTCAAAGTAAATATGCTCATTTACATTCTTACCAACAGTTTATGGGAGTTTGCAGGGATGCACATCTTTGCTAACACTTCTTTAATGTTTGCCTTTTTTAAATAATGGGTGTAAAATGGTATCACATAATCATAATGCAAATACTTTGGTTAACAATGAAATCGAGCACATTTTTCTGGTGATATTTGCTTCCTTGATATTAACTCAGCTTGGCCATGTTATTTTATTGTAGGCATGCATCTTTGATTTTTTGTTTTTTTTGGGGAGAAACAAATATCTCCTTGTTAATATCAGTGGTCTGATCTTGCAAATCAGATGTTCTGTATAAAAATGTTAACTGGTAACCATTCTTTAAAATCAGAAATTTTATAATGCCTTACAAATCCATCTCAATGCATAAATTATAGTAACATACCTATTTAAGACTAAAAATCTATCATATTAAGATGTAAAATGCTTTAAATATCACTTTCCTTTTACCAAATAAGTAATGGTTTTTAGCAACAGTTGCTTTGTTTGTAATAACATAGTTCCTTTTATTGCCCCCAAAACTCTCTGACAGTCCACCAACTGTATTTAGAATGTCATTTGACATTTTCTCTTGTATGATTCTGTTTAAACTATTGTATTGCAACTTAGGGACATTAATGTAATTTTTTATATATGCATTGGCCAAAATATATTATATACATCCACATACACTATGTATCCAAAAAGATATAGTATTAAAAAAAAAAAAAAAAACTCTAAACATTCTGTTAGATAATGTTAACCAGGGACAAATTCTGCAGATTATTAGTTTAATATTTTTGAAATCTTTCTTCAGATTATTATAGAAATATGGTAAAATAGCATTTCACTTTTAGTTGATATCTCTTTTTCCTGTGACTGCTTTTAAGGTCTTATCTTTTCACTTTTATAGTTTCACTACAATAATTTTAGGAGTGAATTTATTTATTTATTTATTGATATAGATTGCTCCTCTTATTTGTAAGGACTTATTCATTTATTTAACAAACATTTACTAACATTTATTACATATCTAACTCTTTCCAGATAAAGCTCTGCATGCTGATGATACAGTGATAACTAAAACAGACCAAAACACATTGCTCTTTTGGAATTTCAATTCTACATCTGTTTTATCATTTCTGGAAAATTTTCATTGGTGATATTTTCAAATGGCCTCTCATCCATTCTCTCAGATCTGCTTTTTTGAGTCTCTGGTTAAACACATCTCAGGCCTTCTCATTCTATCTCTCACATGTATTATCATCTCTTTCATATTTTATCATTCTTTGGCTTTCTGTATTGCATTTTATGCCTTCAGATCTATCTTATAATTCACCACTATACTATTCAACTGTATTTAATCCACTTTTTAACAGAACCTTTCAATATCATATTTTTATTTTAAGTTTTTATTATTTTATTGACATAAAATTTACATACAATAATGCATTGTTCTTAATTGTTTATTTGTATGTGTTGACAATTGAACTCATCTGTGTAACCCTCTCCTATGGTAAATAGCAGAAAATTCCCATGTCTCAGAAAGTTCCTTTACACTCCATTTTGACCACCATAAATCCCTGAGAGGCATCACCATAGGTTAGTCTTATCTGTTCTTGTACTTCACATTAATAGTGGGGGAGGGTAGTTGGGGAGGAGTGAATGTACTTTGGATGTGGATTAGATGTAAATAATTTTTGACCTGAAGGCAGAATGTGGTAAATAAAATGTCCACACTAGTATACTTCCACTTCAATATAGTCTGGCCCTGCAACTTACTTGGGCAATACCCTGCAGCAGAAAAGAAATGGCATGTCTTCAGAGACCAAATGATAAGGAGTTGTGTTGGCTTTTTGATGTATCAGCTTGGCTAAGCTGAATTACAGTTCCAACAATCCCAGGTCTAGTTTGTTTTCATTTAGGAAATACTATAATGGATATTCTCTTGTAAGATTTGGGCAATGGGAGGGAGGGTAGTGGCCATCTATTTGCATATACACACCTTCTCCCAGTTATTTGACAAAAATTTAATCTAGGTGTTGCCATGAAGAGATGTTTCAGATGTGATTCAAACCCTAATCTACATTGAGTTTAAATTAATCAAAAGAGAGACTATCCTGGGTGGAATTGACTTGATAAGTTAAAAAGCCTTTAAAAGTGGTCATAGCTTTCTGTATGAGGGAGATTCCAGACACTGAGTTGGCAACTGATCTCTCTTTCCCATAGGCCTTCCTTTCTGACTGCCACCTGTGGACAGGAAGTTTAAGCCCATGCCAGTGGACTTTCTTTTTTTTTCTTTTTATTTATTTTATACATCTTTATTGGAGTATAATTGATTTACAAATGTATGCTAGTTTCTGCTGTATAATTAAGTGAATCAGCTATATTTATATATACAACCCCATATACTCTCCCTATTGAGCCTCCCTCCAACCCTCCTCATCCCACCCCTCTAGGTCATCACAAAACACAAAGCTTATCTCCCTGTGCTATACAGCAGCTTTCCACTAGCTATTTATTTTACATTTGGTAGTGTATATACGTCAATGCTACTCTCTCACAATGCCCCAGCCTCCACATCCAACCCTCTGTCCTCAAGTCCATTCTCTATGTGTGCATCTTTATTCCTGCCCTATCACTAGGGTCATCAGTACCATTTTTCTACATTCCATATATATACTTTACTATATGGTATTTTTCTCTTTCTAACTTACTTCACTCAGTATGACAGACTCTAGGTCCATCTACCTCACTACAAATAACTCAAATTTATTTCTTTTCATAGCTGAGTAATATTCCATTGTATATATGTGCCATATCTTCTTTATCCATTCATCCATGGACATTTAGGTTGCTTCCATGTCCTGCCTATTGTAAATAGTGCTGCAATGAACATTGTGGTACATGTATCATTTTGAATTATAGTTTTCTCATGGTGTATGCCCAGGAGTGGGATTGCTGAGTCATATGGTAGTTCTATTTTTAGCTTTTTAAGGAATCTCCATACTGTTTTCCATAGTGGCTATATCAGTGTGCATTCCCAACAACAGTGCAAGATGGTTCTCTTTTCTCCACACCCTCTCCAGCATTTATTATTTGTAGATTTCTTGATGATGCCCATTCTGACTGGTGTGAGGTGATACCTCATTGTCATTTTGATTTGCATTTCTCTAATAATTAGTGACGTTGAGCAGCTTTTCATGTGCCTCTTTGCCATCTGTATGTCTTCTTCAGAGAAGTATCTATTTGGGTCTTCTGCCTATTTTTGGATTGGGTGGTTTGTTTTTTGGATACTGAGCAGAAGAACTGCTTGTGTATTTTGGAGATTAATCCTTAGTCAGTTGCTTTGTTGGCGAATATTTTCTTCCATTCTGGGGGTTGTCTTTTCATCTCGTTTATGGTTTCCTTTTCTGTGCAAAAGGTTTAAGTTTCATTATGTCCCATTTGTTTATTTCTGTTTTTATTTCCATTACTCTAGGAGGTGGGTCAAAATAGAATCAAGCTGTGATTTATGCCATAGAAAATTTTGCCTATGTTTTCCTCTTAGATTTTTAGTGTCTGGCCTTACATTTAGGTCTTTAATCCATTTTGAGTTTCTTTTTGTGTATGGTGTTAGGGAGTGTTCTAATTTCATTCTTCTACATGTAGCGGCCCTGTTTTCCCCACACCACTTAGAGAAGAGGCTGTCTTTTCTCTATTGTATATTCTTGCCTTCTTTTTCAACAATAAGATGATCATATGTGTGTGGGTTTAACTCTGGGTTTTGTATCCTGTTCCATTGATCCATATTTCTGTCTTTGTTCCAGTACCATATTGTTTTGATTACTGTAGCTTTGTAGTATAGTCTGAAGTCAAGGAACCTGATTCCTCAAGGTCCATTTTTCTTTCTTATGGTTGCTTTGGCTATTTGGGGTCTTTTGTTTTTCCATACAAATTTAATTTTTTTTTTTGTTCTAGTTCTGTGAAAAATGCCATTGACAATTTGATAGGGATTGCATTGAATCTGTAGATTGCTTTGGGCAGTATAGCCATTTTCACAATGTTGATTCTTCCAATCCAAGACATGGTATGTCCCTCCATCTGTTTGTATCATCTTTGATTCCTTTCATCAGTGTCTTATACTTTTCTGCATACAGGTTATTTGTCTCCTTAGGTAGGTTTATTCCCAGGTATTTTATTCTTTTTCTTGCAATGGTAAATGGGAATGTTTTATTAATTTCTCTTTCTGATTTTTTGTTGTTAGTATGTAGGAATGCAAGAGATTTCTGTGTATTAATTTTGTATCCTGCTACTTTACCAAATACATTTGATGTGCTCTGGTAGTTTTCTGGTGGCATCTTTAGGATTTTCTATGTATAGTATCATGTCATCTGCAAACAGGGACAGTTTTACTTCTTCTTTTCCAATTTGGATTCCTTTTGTTTCTTTTACTTCTGTAAGCAGCATGGCTAAAACTCCAAATCTAAGTTGAATAATAATGGTGAGAGTGGGCACCCTTGTCTTCTTCCTGATCTCAGGAAATGCTTTCAGTTTTTGACCATTGAGAATGATGTTGGCTGTGGGTTGTCATATATGGCCTTTATTATGTTGAGGTAGGTTCCCTCTATGCCCACTTTCTGGAGAGTTTTTATCATAAATGGGTGTTGAATTTTGTTAAAGGCTTTTTCTGCACTTATTGAGATTATCATATGTTTTTTTTTTCTTTCAACTTGTTGATGTAGTGTATCACATTGATTGATTTGCATATATTGAAGAAACTTTTTGCATTCCCAGGATAAATCTCAATTGGTCATGGTGTATGATCCTTTTAACACACTGTTGGATTGTGTTTGATTCTATTTTGTTGAGGATTTTTGCATCTATGTTCATCAGTGATATTGGCCTATAATTTTCTTTTTTTTTGTGATATCTTTATCTGGCTTTGGTATCAGGGTAATTTTGGCTTCATAGAGTGAGTTTGGGAATGTTCCTCCCTCTGTTATATTTTGGAAGAGTTTGAGAAGGGTAGGTGTTAACTCTTCCCTAAATATTTGATAGAATTCTTCAGTGAAGCCATATGGCTCTGGGCTTTTGTTTGTTGTACGATTTTTAATCACAGTTTCAATTTCAGTGTTTGTGATTTATCTGTTCATATTTTCTATTTCCTCCTGGTTCAGTTTTGGAAGGTTGATTTTTCTTAAGAATTTGTCCGTTTCTTCCAGGTTGTCCACTTTATTAGCATACAGTTGCTTGTAGTGGTGTATTATTATCCTTTGTATTTCTACAGTGTTAGTTGTTACTTCTCCTTTTTCATTTCTGATTATGTTGATTTGAGTCTTCTTACATTTTTCCTGATAAGTCTGGCTAATGTTTTATCAGTTTTGTCTACGTTCTCAGAGAACCAGCTTTTAGCTTCACTGATCTTTGCTATTGTTTTCTTAATTTCTTTTTCATTTATTTATGCTCTGATCTTTATGATTTCTTTCCTTCTACTAACTTTGGGGCTTTTTTGTTCTTCCTAGTGTAATTGCTTTAGTGGTAAGTTTAGGTTATTTGAGATTTTCCTGTTTCTTGAGGTATGATTATACTGCTATAAACTTCCCTCTTAGAGCTGCTTTTGCTGCATCCCATAGGTTTTGGATCATAGTGCTTTTATTGTCATTTTTCTTTAGGTATTTTTTGATTTCCTCTTTGATATCTTCAGTGATTGCTTGATTATTTAGTAGCATGTTGTTTCATCTCCATGTGTTTGTATTTCTTGCAGTTTTTTTTCTTATAATTGATATCTAGTCTCATCGTGTTTTTGTCAGAAAAGATGCTTAATATGATTTCAATTATCCTAAATTTACTGAGGCTTCATTTGTGAACCATGATGTGATCTATCCTGGAGAATATTCTGTGTGCACTTGAGAAGAAAGTGTATTCTGCTGGTTTTGGATGGAATGTCCTATAAATATCAACTAAGTCTATTTGGTCTAATGTGTCCTTTAAAGCTTGTGTTTCCTTATTTATTTTCTGTTTGGATGATCTGTCCATTGTTGTAAGTAGGGTGTTAAAGTCCCCTACTATTATTGTATTACTGTTGATTTCCACTCCTATGGCTGTTACCATTTGTCTTATGTGTTCAGGTGTTCTTGTATTGGGTGCATAAATGTGAGGGTGAGTCAAAAATTATCTGCATTCTGGCTGTAGAGTTATTTCATTTAAATAAATAAAATAAATTAAAAGCTATTTTAATTAATTTTTACAAAGGACAAATACATTATTTTTTCAACATAATCCACTTGCTTTTCAATACATTTTTGTCCATGTGTAAGCAAGCTTTTGTACTCCCTCATTAAAAAATATTTTAGGCTGAGATGTGAGCCACGAATGCACCACTGTCTTCACTTCTTCATCAGAAGCAAATCTTCATCCTCGTAGGGCTGCTTTCAGGGGACCAAACAGATGAAAGTCCAATGGAGCAAGATCAGGACTATAGGGAGGATGCTTTTTCACCTCAATCTGAAGTTTTTGCAGAGTGTTAACAATATGGGCAGAAGTGTGCAGACGTCCATTGTCATGAAATGTCACAATGCCCTGGGATAGCAGTCCTCTGTATTTAATCTGAAGTTTAGGCTTCAGTTCTCTATCCATTCATATACACTTCTTTGCAACAAAATGCTTTCTCCATACTACACCCAAAACCTTCAATAAAAAAACAGCACCAAGTATATCCTCAGGCCACAAAAAAAATGAATCACTGCATGCTGCTCTTCTTTCTTGCAAATCACAAGTGGGGCTTCCTTTTTTGCTTGTGCTGCAGTTACACATGAATTGATGTAACACATTCACACCTGCACATCAGTGACCAGGGAGAGAGTAGCCTTGAACAGAAAGCACTAAGACAGTGCGGCCAACAGAATTTTTAATATAATCAGAGTGTGAATAATTTTTTCATTCACCCTCTATTTATAATTGTTATATCTTTTTTTGGATTAATCCTTCGATCATTATGTAGTGTCCTCCCTTGTCTCTTGTAATAGTCTCTATTTTAAAGTCTATTTTGTCTGATATAAGTATTGCTACTCCAGCTTTCTTTTGACTTCCATTTGCATGGAATAACTTTTTCCATCCCCACACTTTCAATTTGTTTGTGTCCCTAGTTCTGAAGTGGGTCTTTTGTAGACAGCATATATATGGGTCTTGTTTTTGTATCCATTCAGCCAGTCTATGTCTTTTGGTTGGAGCATTTAATCCATTAACATTTAAGGTAATCAACATTTATGTTCCTATTACCATTTTCTTAATTGCTTTAGGTTTGTTTTTGTAGGTCTTTTCCTTCTCTTGTGTATCCTTCCTAGAGAGTTTCCATTAGAATTTGTTGTAAAGCTGGTTTGGTTGTGCTGAATTCTCTTAAATTTTGTTTGTGAAGCTGTTGATTTCTGCATGGAATCTGAATGAGATCCTTGCTGGGTAGAGTAATCTTGGTTGCAGGCTTTTCCCTTTTGTCACCTTAAATATATCATTCCACTCTCTTTGGGCCTGAAGAGTTCCTGCTGAAAGATAAGTTGTTAACCTTATGCAGATTACCTTTTATGATGTTTGTTGCTTTTCCCTTGCTGCTTTTAATATTTTTTCTTTGTATTTAATTTTTATTAGTTTGATTAATATGTATTTCTGCATGCTTCTCCTTGGGTTTTTCCTATATCAGAATCTCTGTGTTTCCTGGACTTGATTGACTATTTATTTTCCCATGTCAGGGATGTTTTTGACCATAATGTGTTCAAATATTTTCTAAGACCTTATTTCTCTTCTTCTGCAACCCCTATAATTTGAATGTTGGTGTGTTTAATGTTCTCCCAGAGGTCTCTGAGACTGTCCTCAATTCTTTTCATTATTTTTCCTTTGCTCTGCAGCAGTTATTTCCACCATTCTCTCTTCCAGCTCACTTATTTATTCTTCTGCCTCATTCTGCTATTAATTCCTTCCAGAGTATTTTTAATTTCAGTTGTTGTGTTTTTCATCACTGTTTGTTTGCTCTTTAGTTCTTTTAGGTCCTTGTTAATCATTTCTTATATTTTCTCCATCTGTGCCTCCATTCTATTTTTGAGATCTTGGATCATCTTTACTATCATTACTCTGAATTATTTTTCATTTGTTTGGTGTTGTTGGTTTTTACCTCGTTTTTTCATCTGCTGCATATTTCTCTGTCTTCTCATTTTATTTAACTTACTGTGTTTGGAGTCTCCATTCCTCAGGCTGCCAGGTCATAGTTCATCTTACTTCTGTTGTCTGTCCCTAGTGAGTGAGGTTGGTCAAGTGGCTTTTGTAGACATCCTGGTGTGGAGGACTGGTGCCTGTGTTCTGGTTAGTAGAGCTGGATCTGTCCTTCTGATGGACAGGGCTGCATCTGGTGGTGTGTTTTGGGGTGTCTGCAAGCTTAGTATGACTTTAGGCAGCCTGTCTGTTAATGGGTAGTGTTGTGTTCCTGTCTTGTTAGTTGTTTGGTATGAAGCATCCAGCACTGGAGCTTGCTGGCCATTGGGTGGAGCTGGCTCTTAGTGTTGAGAAGGAGACCATTGGGAGAGCTCTCACTGATTAATATTCCATAGGTCCAAGGTTCTCTGGTGGTCCAACACACTGGACTTGGCTTTCCCCCATTAGAGGCTCAGGCCCAACCCCCAGTCAGGGCACCAAGACCCAGCAAGCTGCTCAGCACAGAAGAAAAGGGAGAAGAAGAAGAAGAAGAAGAAGAAGAAGAAGAAGAAGAAGAAGAAGAAGAAGAAGAAGAAGAAGAAGAAGAAGAAGAAGAAGAAGGAGGAGGAGGAGGAGGAGGAGGAGGAGGAGGAGGAGGAGGAGGAGGAGAAGGAGAAGGAGAAAAGAATAGACAAATCCCAAGACAAGTGGTAAAAGCAAAACTAAACAGACAAAATCACACAAAGAAATGTACACACGTACTCACAAAAAGAAAAGAAAGGAGAAAAAAAGGCAGGGAAAAAAAGTGGGAAAACAAAGAAGAGAACATCTAAACCAATAAAGAAACATAAAAATGAAAACAAACACTAAAAACTAAACTAACAAAAACATAAAACCCACAACAAATCAAATGCAGAAAGCAAACCAGAAAGTCCTCTAATACTTCTAGGTAGGTCTCTGGATCTTCTGTGGGCACTGTGATGTCAGCTCAGACTCTGATCTGGCCTTACTCCCATGGGTACTTGCCCCCATAGTCCACAGTTGCCCCCAAAGTCCATGGCCTTAATTGTAAGAACACTCATTATCTACTCCAATATTCCAAAGATACAGGTTTTACCAATCCAATTGCGGGTATTTAATCCACTGCTCCTGTAGCTGCCTGGAGAGGTTTCATTCTCTTCTTTGGTGGCAGGGCTCCCAGGGTTCAGTTTTGGTTTTGGCCTCACCTCTGTGTGTGGGCCACCCTCAGACATCTGTTCCCTGCCCAGGCAAAAGGGTGAGAAAACAGTGGCTGATGAGGGCTCACTTGCTCACTCATCTCGGGAGGAGGGAGGGATATGGCAGAGACAACTGAAAAATGCGAGGATTGCCTATGGTGGCAGAGACTGGTATGAAGTTGCCAGAGCCTAAGGTGCTCCATTATTCTCCTGGGAAAGTTGGCCCTGGAATGCAGGAACCTCAGAAGTGGCAGGCTGCGTAGGCTGCCAGGAGGGTGTGGGTAGTGACCTACCTTGCACATAGGACCCTTGGTGGTGGCAACAGCAGCCTTTGCAGTCCAAGACAACAGCTGTAGCTCACACTTGTGCTCACATAGGCATTGTCTTGCAGTCTGTAAGCACAGAGAGCAGGAAGCAACAAAGGTCTCCTGTCTCTCCAGCAGGCCCAGGTATTTTCCTAAACACCCTCTTGGCTAGCTGTGGCACACTGGGCCACAAGGATGTCCTTGTGCAGCCAACCCCAGTCCTCTCCCTGGGGTCTGGCCTCTGAAGCCCAATGCACAACACCCAGCCCCACCTGCTCCAGTGGGCAAGCAGACAATCATCTCAGGCTGCTGAGTGCTGGTCAGCATCACTCCTCTGTGTGGGACACTCTCAGCTCTGCTTTCTGCACCCCTGTTGGTGCCCTTTCCTTTGAGGCTCCAGAGCTCCTCTCTCCTCTCTCCGTATCAGTGAGGAGGGTTCCTAGTGTGTGGACACTTTTCCTCCTTCACAGCTCCCTCCCAGAGGGGCAAGTCACATCCCAATTCCTTGTCTCTCTTTTTTTATTCTTTTGCCCTACCCGCTTATGTGGGGATGTTCTTGCCTTTTAGAAAGTCTGAGGTCCCCTGTCCACATTTGGTAGGTGTTCTTTAGGAGCTGTTCTACACGTAGATGTATTCTTGATGTATTTGTGGGGAGGAGGGTGATCTCCAATTCTTATTCCTCTGACATCTTGAAGGTCTCCTGCTATTCTCTTTCTAGAAAAGATCCAGGCTTCTCCATGTGGGACTTTACCTCTGGCTTTCCATGGACAGGGGTAGGGTAGAGCTGACCACCCACCAGTCTCCCCAATGTGGCAACCACACTGGACACAATAGACTTTCATCCTGAGCATGACCAACCCTTCCTGACTACCTGTCCAATGGACTTTGGACTTGCTTAGCCAATCTCCACAATTGCATGAGATTCCTTGTAACAAATAAATATATATGTATATATGATTTCTTACCAATTCTCCTTCTCTTGTTGAAACCTGACTGATACAGAATTTAGGCAACAATAGATAACTAATACAGATTTTGATTTGTATAGTGGGGTGCTGCCATAACACGTACCTAAATATATAAGAATAGCTTTGAACAGTGTGAGAGCTGTGTTTCTGGTGAATTTAATGTTCTTGCCTTGTCACGAAAGAATTCAGAGATTAAGTGATAGGTAAGCAGTGGCTTTATTTAGAGAGAAACACTTCACAGACAGAGTGTGAGCCATTACAGAAGGCAAGAGAGCCTTGAATTATGGCCTGGTTAGTTTTTATTGGTTGAGTAATTTCATAGGCTAATGAATGGGAGATTATTCCAGTTAGTATGAGGAAGGGGCAGGTATTTCTAGGAATTGGACCACCACCTATTTTTGACCTTTTATGGTTGGCCTCAGAACTTGATGCTGTGAAATCTGTCTAGGGAGTGGATTCATGATCTTCGAAGGAAAAGAATTCCTCCTGGGGATCAATAACAAGCTGGCACTCAGATTTAAGTTACAGGATAACAGTTTATTAGGAAGAAAGGATGACAGCTTCTGGCACTGACACCAGAAGGGGGTGGAGAAACCCAAGAACAGGTCTTACATGAGCAATCTATATACCTTCAGAGCAGAGTTAATTACAGTCCCCACCTTAGGATTGATTGCCTCTATAGAAACATTTGTGATATTCAAAGAATTTTGTTACTCAGTCATCTTGTGATGTCCCAGGTAACCCCCACCGTAGAGTGATAAGAATCAGTCTTAAAGAATGAGTGAAGTTAAGTCAAGTTTTTCCACTTCTTCTACCCCTCCCCCAGCCAAGTCAAACCCTGGAACTCTCATAATCCCCCTTCTTTGAGATGGAAATTAATGCTGCAGGGAAAAGTGACACTGTGTTCCTCTAGCTACTTCTTGCTGAGAAGGGGTGTCCTCATTCAAGGGAAAGCAGCATTATTTCCATCATCCCTTCCAGGGGACCCTGGATCCAGAGGGCCTAAGTAAAATCCAGCATAGCCTGGGGGATAAATGGAAGAATGTTCCACAACCATCTGTAAGTTGAAGGCTTACAGCAGTCTGGAAATCAATCTGCTTATACAATTAAAAAGACAAAGAGCAAACAGTAAGAATAAAATGATACATATAGTAGCAGTTAATAACATCCTTCCCCATGATGATCCAGTAATCCTGAAACCTAAAGTTATCCCAAAGAAAGACTTCAGGTGAGCTTAAAGACTTTATCATCTGACTCATGTGGTTGGTATAGTGGGTTACATTAGACATCCAAAGATTACTTTTAGAGTTAAGAAGCCCAGATAGATCATGAGTAGTAAGAACTGTTAGGTTTTGGCCATTAGTAAATTTGAGAGCTTCAGGTACTAGCAAAGAAATAGCGGCCAATATCCTCAGGCAGTGAGGCCATCCCTGAGCCACCACATCTAAAGTTTTACTTAAATAAGCCACTGATTGTTGTTGGGGTCCCTTAGGTTGGGTCATGACCCCTAAGACTATCCCCTTTCCTTCAGTAATATACAGATTGAATTCCTGTCTGGTCAGGAGCCTAAGAACTGGAGCCTGCGTTAAGGCCTGTTGAAGAGCCTTGAAGGTGTTTTGGGTTTCAGGTGTCCATAGTATCTGATCTGTGTTAGCCTCCTGGGTGTCAGTCAAGAGCTGATATAAAGGTTTAGCTAATTTTCTATACCCAGAATCCAGATCCTAGAGCAGCTTTTAAGACCCAAATACCCTCTCAACTGCCTCAAAGTGGCGGGTAAAGGATGTTTGAGAATTGGCTCTATTCTCTTAGGCCCTAAAGCCCTTGAGCCTTGAGAAATTATAAGACCCAAGTATTTAACAGAAGATTTACATAGTTGAGCTTTGGCTCTTGATACCCGATAACCACAGTCTGCCAGGAAATTTAATAAATTTTCAGTGATCCTTGAGCAGTGTTCCTCAGTATCTGTACAAACCAGAATGTCATCCACATATTGTAAAACAACTGCTCTGGGGTCTGAGAATCTTTTTAAGTCTTGTGATAGAGCCTGTCCAAATAGATGAGGGCTATCTCAAAAGTCTTGGGGCAGCACTGTCCAAGTGAGTTGAACAGCTGGTTGGGTAGGGTCCTCAAAGGCAAACAGAAATTGGCTTTCAGCCTCCAGCAGAATAAAAATGAAAGCATCTTTTAAATCCAAAACAGTAAACCAGGGTGCACTTTCTGGTATGTCTGAGAGCAAGGTATAAGGGTTAGGAACTACAGGATGAAAAGGAATTACAGCCTTATTAATAATTCTCAAGTCCTGCACCAACCACAACTGACCATTGGTTTTCTTAATTCCCAAAATTGGAGTATTATAAGGACTGTTACAGGGTATTAATAGTCCCTGCCATTTTAGATTTTCAATGATTGCTTTAATCCCTCTTTAACTTATGGTCTCAAAGGATATTGTTTTTGATAGGGAAAAAGTCTAGAATCCTTGAGTTTGATCACCACAGGTTTTGCATATCTAGCCTTTCCAATTTTTCCTCCTTCAACCCACACTTCAGGATCTGCTTGTGTTTCTACCAGAGGAAGACATCAAGGAGCAGAGGCCTCAATATTCATATACACTGACACTTGAACTTTCATTAATATGTCCTGTCCTAATAGGGGAGATGGAGTCTCAGGCACTATCAGAAAGGCATGAGAAAAAAGAACACAGTCCCAATTACAGCTTAAAGGCTGACTAAAGTAATATCATTTTGTTTGACCAGACAGACACTTTACAGTCATAGAATGAGAAGAAAGTGCATCAGGGGTCTCAGCAAGAACAGAGAAAGTTGCCCCGGTGTCTAATAAGATGTTGATAGTTTGGCTGCCCACTGTTATTCCCACCCAGAGTTCCTCAGATGTTATCAAGACAGGGGCCTGTGTGGAGACCCCTAGGCCCCATCAATCTTGGGTTTCTGGGAGGTCTGATCCCTGAGACCTTCACCCCTGGGGGCAGTTCCTCCTCCAGTGCGGTCCCTTGCAGGTAGGACAAGGAGCCAGGGGCAGCTTTACAGCCTGGGGACATGCTTATTTGAAGTGCCCCTCCTTTCCACACAGAAAGCAGGTCAGTCTCTTACCAGGAAAGCCCCAATTTGAGGAACCTCCTGGGGCTCCAGGTTGTTTCATTACAGCCTGTACTGCCATCACCAAGGCTTCAGCTTTCTTCTTAGATCTTCTTTGTTTACATCTTTCCTCTTCGGCATCTCAACCATAATAAACTGTTTGTGCCAATTGTAACAGTCTGTCTAAAGACTGGTCTGGTCCAAAAGCATGTTTCTGTAATTTCTTTCGAATATCTGGTGCTGACTGAGTGAGGAATTTATCCTTCAAAGTAACTTTCCCCTCAGGTCTTTCAGGGTCTAAATCAGTAATTTTTGTAGAGCTTCTCTCAGCCTTTCTAAAAATCTACCAGAAGACTCCCTCTCTCCTTGTTCAATATCTGTCAATTTAGAGTAATTGAGGGGCTTGGCTCTTGCCTTCCATAGTCCCACAAGAATACATGTGACAAAATGATTTCTAAACCATTCACCCCTTTCAGTATCAAAATCCCAATCAGGCTCAGTCAGGGGCTCAGCTTGCACTCCAATGGGAAGTGGCTTACTTTCTTCCTCAGATTTCCCCCTAACATTTGATCCATACCATTCATCCCTGCACTTCTGAGCTTTGGATAAAGCTCAGTCTAGAGAATCCTGGATCAGAGCCTGACTTAGTAACATCATCACATCTTTCCAAGTCAAATCGTACAAGTGATTAAGAGTCACAAAAGTCTTTAAATATTTATCAGGGTCTTCTAAATAGTCTCCCAAGTCTCCTTTCATCCTTTGTACTTCCTGATAAGAAAAGTGTTTTTGAATTTCTGGGTCCACACTCTCCATTAGCCATTTCTTGAAGAGGTATCATTTTAGGAGGTTTGGACTTGAAAGAGGCCTTAACAGGTAACTTATTATTTTCTCCCTCATGGCACTGTACCTCCTGGTATGACTCCAGGGTAGCTGAGGGTATTTGAGGCATCTGTCTAGTTCCCTCAGAGGAGTCAGAATGTGGGGGTAGCTTGGAGAGAGGGGGAGTCATCACCATGATATTATTCTTGACACACATCTCAGGTCTATCCCTTAGGGTAAAAAAAAGCACTACATAAGGAACTTCTACCCATTTTCCTTGTTTCCTACAAAACAAATTAAGCTGAAGGATTGTATTATAATTAAGCATCCCTCCCTGGGGTCAATGTTCACCATCTCCCAAAGGGTATTGTGGCCAGGTAGTATTACAAAAGAAAATCAGGCGCTTCTTTTTTAGACTCTGCGGAGCAAACTTGTCCCAGTTCTTCAAGATACAATCTAAAGGGGTGGGACTGGAACTTTGTGAAGCTCCCATCTCTAAAATTATGGAGTCTAATGCCAATTTTCCCCCCAAGAGGCATCCATTCTAATCCCAGGTGGGGGTGGAGACAAACTTCCACCAAAAGCTTCCTCCTGCCCTCTGGTCAGACTTTGCCCACTTTTTACAGATGCAGGTGTCCCTCCTCTCATCCCTACTCGTTCCACCAACAAGTAGGGGTGGAGATGAGTCAGTGGTGGATCTTGCATCATCCCAGGTATGTTGCCAGTTCCTCATCATTAAAACCTTTGTAGGATTACCTCATTGCCTAACATACCATCGATAGGTTTCCCATGCCAACTGCTGAAGTGAAAGCACCTGAGTTTTCCTTCTAAGACACAACAATGGAGGAGTGTAATCTCTGTGGAGGAGATATATTTTTACTGTCCTGTTTTGAATCCCATAATGCCATACCCTGGGAATTCCACACCACATTAGATGATAACAAAAGAAATGGTGCAGAGATGGCCACCAGGGGGTGGGAAAGGGGGCGGACAACACAAAGGAAAGTCCTCGGGGTCTTCAAAGGCACTTATCCTTACACAACAGATGGAACAATAAGAATACTGTAGCAGCTTTTTAAACAATAATTTAAGAGCATAATGTGGTCCACTACCAGCCAGAGAGACCAAGGGAAGAAGTCCACTGCATTTCCAATCTGCCCATGTGAAGGAGCTCCCATTCAGGGTTCTGAGAAAGTCCATACAAGTCATAAGGGAATCATAGACTCTCAAGACATAGCCATTGAAGTGAACAATCTCTCCCAGGCATGGCTCAGCTACTAGCAGCTAATAGCATGATCTCTAGCCATCTCTAGCTGCAGAGCAGTGCCTGGGGCTAGGGTACCTCCCAACTCTTTAACATGCCTCTCCTGACAGTGTATCAACAAACAATGTAAATTGAATCCTCTGTCTCTATGGGGATGAGGCTGAGTACCCCAAGAGTGTTGTCTTGATATGGGAATCAGCAGAAAATGGCAGTAACATCAGGAAGAGCAGATGCCCTGAGCCTTGCATAACCTGAGAGTTACATTAGTCCCATAACTTCCCCAGGTCACAGAAAAGTGTTCAAAGAGGTCAGAAAAGAAAGGGGGGAGATGGGGAGGAAGAAGAAAAATCCAAAAGCTTTGTCCTCATCCAGCCTCTCCCCTCTCAGGGAGCTCTGGCAGTTCAGTATAAACCCCTGAGAGACTCCCTTATGGGCTGCCCTTAGCCTTATGAAGGCACCCATGGAACCACGGAGAGGGACTCCACACTTGCTCCATCCACAACTGGATGTCTCACTCTCACAGTCACTCATACTGTAGTCAACAGGTTAGTAGAGACAGGAAAGGGCAGAAATCAGAAAAGCCTGAGTGACCTTACTTTGTTGATACTGGATGAGCCCCCACAATGATGTCATGAAATCCATCTAGGGAGTGGATTCATGATCTTCAAAGGAAGCAAATTTATCTTTGGGATCAATAACAAGCTGCCGGTCAGGTTTAAGTTACAGGATAACAGTTTATTAGGAAGAAAGGATGACAGCTTCTGGCACTGACACCAGAAGGGGGTGGAGAAACCCAAGAACAGGTCTTACATGAGCAATCTATATACCTTCAGAGCAGAGTTAATTACAGTCCCTACCTTAGGATTGATTGCCTCTATAGAAACATTCATGATATTCAAAGAATTTTGTTACTCAGTGATTTTGTGATGTCCCAGGTAACCCCCACCCTAGAGTGATAAGAATCAGTCTTAAAGAATGAGTGAAGTTAAGTCAAGTTTTTCCACTTCTTCCATCCCTCCCTCCCCCAGCCAATTCAGCCCCTGGGACTCTCAAACTGTCATGGCACTGGTGTGTGTGTCATTTAGCTAGTGTATTACAATGAGGCTCAAGGCCTATCAGAAGTCAAATCTTCCATCATCTTGAACCTAGTTGGTTCTAACCATCTTTTGTCATGTCCTATGGCTATGTCATTTTTTAAAGGTTGTGCCCTGCCCCCTTCACTCCTGTTTCAGCTGGAACACTTTTTGAGAACGTAATAAAGTCTAAATCACCATAAACTGACAGTTAGAAATCTGGACTTGGAGGACATTGCTTGTGAGAGCACAGAAAAAAGAGAGGAATGTGTTATTGGAAAGTAGAGGAAAGGGAAGTCATTGCTTTATAGTTGCAGAGAGCTTAGGAAAATTATGACTTGCAATTATGTGGGTAAGTGACAGACTTAGATATTTAATTCTCAACTGAAAATAATAAATTGTAAGTTATGCTAATGAGGAAAATTTGGAGTTTGTAGCTTTATGTCTGCTCTGCTTCTGTAAAACCTGTTTGTTGCACTAGAGTGAGGACAAAATACTTTAACAATCAACTGGGACCTAAAAGAATGTTCTGTTCCTGCCCCTGCTCGCCTTTGTTTGAAAACCCTTTGCATGTACCCCTAGTAACTCCCGTGCTCTGTAATCACCTGTAATCCATGAAAACTGAGTAGCCAATCAATTAATGCCAACTGTAGCCAATCAATTAATGCTAACTGTAGCTATGTGTCTTAACCTATATAAGGAGAGAATTCACCTGGAACGGCACACAGAATTTTGAAGCATTAGCTCATCTGGGTCTGCCGGCTCAAAAAACCTGAGTTGTCCAACCCTCCAAGTGTGGTGCTTGGTTTCTCATGGGATTGATTTCTGCAGCAATGCTTTGCTCAGGGACCTTACTGAGGAATATAGTCAAGGAGATGACCTCTCAGATAGCTTTGAGGAAGTGTCCAAAGAGGTAAGGGAGGAGCCATGATATATAGGAGTATTTCCTGGAAAATAAAGTATTTGAGCATCAAACTATTACTGCTAATCACACACACAAACCAGACATCTCAATTTAAGGATTTTAGTGCTTTTCTATGTATGGGAAGATGCAGGAGTCTGGGCTCATTGAAATCATTCCTGTGATATGCTTCTAAACTATCTAGGACCAGTATCCTACTTTTCCTCCAAACTGAATTCCCCTCTGGGTACACCATTAAGGGCAGTTGCAGTGATTGATGGCTTGATGACAGGCAGCATTGTTTACATAAATGGCAGGCAACATTTTTTTTTGCCCACATAATTAAGAAGATTTCCAAACAAAGTGTTGAAGGCAAAGCATGGCTTTTATTGTTGCTTATAGTAAAATGTAAGAGAAAGAGAGAAATTGAGGCAAGAACTGTTATGCCAAAAGGAAGCACGATCTGATGATTTTGGAAATGCTCAGCCTTTGGAAGTGGCAAAAGACACACTAAATTATGAGATTTACTGTTAGGAAAGTGTGCTCCAGATAAAAGGTTGAGGGTGACTCTACAACTCTTTCCTGAAACCTGAGAAAGATCAAACATCAGAGTATTTAATCACACAAAAGGCTCTTTAAAGAGATTAAGGGTGTGCCTCACAGATCCTTTCAACTATATCAGAGGACCACTTGGAAGTTAAAGGCCATTCTCTCTCATCCATCTCAGCAGAAGCCAGAATTAGAGAAGGGATTATCCTGAAAAGAGCTGTGAGTGGAGTTTGTCTTTTGTATAATGGAATGAATCCCTATGAAATACGTGGAATCTCACAAAGTCCCTAAGAAACTAATTTAGCAGAAACATTGCCAGCTTAGAATAAAAGAGTCAGAGACAATTAGAAATGAAAAGTATCTCTTGGACCCCAAAAATTCTACTGGCAGAAAGCAGACTGAGCTGCAAATAAATGCTACTTTACATGGAAAAGGAAGGATGATTTAGAAGCAGAAATAAAAAAAAACCCAAGAACAGAGCCAAGAGCCACAAAGGATTATCCCTAGTCCTTGAACCTGATCAGGGGACTTTGGCTGGAATTTGCCTGTCTGGATTACATAACTGCCTTAGAGCAGTGACTGTTTTCACATTCCATTTCCCCCTCATTTGAACTGGGATGTCTGTTGCTGCTATTGTATTCATTTCTCACCACTGTATGTTGGGTGCTTGTATTAGTCAGGGTGATCCAGAGAAAAAAACAGAACCAGTAGGCTATAGTGTATATATATATATGTGTGTGTGTGTGTGTGTGTGTGTGTGTGTACATACAGATATAGATATATAAAATAGTATATCAATATCTATATGAATATAGATATATACTATATTTATACATTTAGTATGTCTATATGTATATCCTCATGGTTCAGTCAAGCTAACACATAAAATTAATCATCACAAGTGTATTGGGGCCTTTTGTCACCAGGCCTCAGCAGCATGGAGGTGGTGGTGGTGATAAGGCAGAAGCACTACCTTGAGGCTGCATTGCAGAATTTACAAGATAGCTGCCCTGGCCAGGCCCACTATCTCCTCTGAGCCTACAGTTCATCACACAATGATAAAAGCACTTTCAAAGGAACATGTCCATACTGTTTCCAGTTGCTCATTCACAATAAGTCTCGAGTGTGCCTCAAATCCAAACCCAAACTAACACCCAAAATACAGAAACTTATTAGTTGAGAAGCAAGAAATTACACACTCAGTTTTAAAGAAGCAAAAGTTTTGAAAAGGTACAAAGACTCCAAAAGTGTACTGTTGATTACTTGTAAAACATGCCACAGAACAGTTAAACATCATGGTAAAAGTAGAAGCTTTCTATCAGCATTGAAGACAATTCTACCACTCCTGCGAGTAAACTTAGCCTGAAGACCCCGGAGAGAAAGACTCTAAGTTCTTCAAAACTAAATCACGATATGTCTGGTTCCAAAGGCAAGAGCCCAGCATTGATTTTCAGAACACCTGCATCTGGAGAGTCAACATCCATTTGCTCCTTAAAGAATGTGAGCAAAACAAAGAAACACTTCTCTCAACTAAAAATGTTGCTTAGTCAGAGTGAATCCAAAAAGAGCCCAAAGGTGGACTTCAGAAATTTCTTATCTTCTTTGTAAAGGATGGACTATGAAAATAAGAAATGTTAAATGTAATTTCTGAAACTAAAGTTAGTCAGAAAAACTGATTTTTAGAAAACATTTTTTTCTTTAAGAACTTTTATTGATACAATTGACATACAATAAATTGCATGTATTTAAAGTGTAAAAAAAAAACAAAATAAACAAAAACAAGTGTATTGAGGGCAGATAACTTGTCTCTTTACTTTCACATTTCCTCAAGATGGAGGGGAATTTTGTCTCAGTAGCAAAATGGATTGAATATATGAGCCTTTTTTGCACCTGGTCTAGATTTAGATGATGAAATTCTGAACTTTTGGAAATCTTAGAATTAGGTGAATATGTTTTACATGTGAGAGAGACATAGGTCACTGGGGACCGGAGGATGGGTCTTGGCAAGAACACCATAAAAAAACCTCTAATGATTCATGCCTTAGATAAACCCCTCCCACTGAGTATGGCAAAAATTCTGACTTTCTTCTAGCCAGTAGAATATGGCATAGATGATGGGGCATAGGTTATGTTATGTTATGGTTATGTTATGTTATGTTAGTTATGTTATACATAAGTCTGTCTTAGCTGAGTGAAAAAAGAGACTCTGGCTTTAATGTAGAGGAGTATTTTGGTACACAGCAACATATTACTGATATTTAGATAAACATATATATACATATAGATTTTTTTAAGTTTTCTTTAAACTTTATCCAGATACTTAATCCAGATATGTAACTTTCAATATATTTAATTTTACAGTTCAGTGATTTTAACATATGCATACAACCACATATGTATCACCATAAACTAAGGTATAATACTTTTTCATCATGCCAAAAATTTTCCACATGCCCCTTCCCATTAAATCTCTGCTTACCATACCAGGAAGCAGGCAACATTGATCTATTATCAATCAGTGGATTAGAATAATCTTTCTTAGAGTTTTATATAAGTGAAACCTTACAGCAGATTCTCTTTTGTGCTTGGTACATAGTGATCCTGAGGGTCATACATGTTAGTGTGTATATCAGAAGTTTGTTCATTTTTATTACTAGGTAGTGTTCTCTTGTGTGTATATACCACAATTTATCTATTCTCTCATTGATGGATATTTGGGCATTTTCTAGTTTTTCCCTATTAGGACTAAAACTATCATTAACATCCATGAACAAGTCTACTGTGGATTTATGTTTTATACATCTTGTGCAAGTGCCTAAGAATGGAGTTGTTGAGTCATAGGTAAGTGTATGTTTAAATTAAGATATGAGTAGGCCATTTTCCAAAATAGTTGTACTATATTCTATTCCCATAAGCAATACTATTACAGACCCATTTGCTCCATATCCTTGCTAACACATATTATTTTCTAGTATTTTTTATTTTAACTTTTCTAGTGGGTACTAATATCATGCAATCTTAGTTTTAATTTATGCCTCCCTGTTGGCTAATAATCTTAACCACTGTGGAGGGGAAAATAATGATATTCCAAAGATATTCCTAATCCCTGGAACCTATGTTACTTTACATGGCAAAATGGACTGTACAGATGTGACTAAGGATTAAGGAACTTGAGATGAGAATATTTTGGATTAGTTGGGTGAGTCCAATTTAAAAATGGAGAATATTTCCCAGCTGAGGTCAGGGTCAGAGGGAGATATGACTAAAGAAGGACGGCAGGTGTTACCCTAGCCCCGTTGGCCCTGGGAAGCCTGTTGGGCATCAGAGTCTGGTCTCCTGCCTTTCAGTACCCCCTGCAGCTGTAAGGGTTCTAGGGGAATAGGAGAGAGGGGGTGGGAAAAAAGAGAACCAAAGGGGGAGGGACCCTCCAAGAGTAGAGGACTAGGAGAGGTGCTTGCATCTCTCCCACCAACTTGGGCCCAGGGAGTCTGCTGGGTACTTTGACCTGGTCTTTTGCTCCCAGGACCAAAGCTATTTCTGGCCCTTCTACCTCATTGGACCTAAGCCCCATTCCCCACCACCTCCAGGGCCTTCTCTAAGGGTAGGCTCTGCCCATTGCCTAACTCTCCCCCCCACCCCCTGCACCGTCACCCTTGTCTAAGCCCCGTCCCCACAGCCAAGGCCTTTTCTGGCTTTTCTCTTTATTTTTCATTTTTCTTTTCTTTTTTTTTTCATCCCACCCCCTCACTTAGGATATTGAAGTTGTTTTATGATCCAGTTGTTGCTCCATCATTTTTTTTTAAATTTTTTCAAACACATCTGTTAGTTTCTTACTATTGTATTATTTAGCTTGCTATTGTTTTCTTGTTCTCTTACTTTTTTTTTTTTCCCTGCTCCACACAGCTTGTGGGATCTTGATACACAAGCCCAGTGTCAGGCCTGCATTCCTGAGGTGGGAGCTCTGAGGCCAAAACATTGGACTAACAGGGAAACCCAGTTCCCAGGAAATATCCTTTACCATGAGGTCTCCCAGAGGTTCTCAACTTAACACCAAGACCCAGCAGGAACACAATCCTGCCCATCCAAAGTGGGAGGAAAATGAGATGACAAAAAAATATGCCACAGATGAAGGAACAAGGCAAAAATATACAAGACCAAATAAATGCAGAGAAAATAGCAAAATTGCCTGAAAAAGAATTCAGAGTTATGATAGTAAAGATGATCCAAAATCTACAAGAAACAGTTAAAAAGCAATCAGAAGAACTAAAAAGCAAACAAACAGTACTAGGTAACAAAATAACCAAAATTAAAAATACTCTAGATGGTATAAACAGCAGAATAACTGAGGCAGAAGAATGAATAGGTGATTTAGAAGATAGAATGGGGGAAATAACTGCCACAGAATGTGAAAAAGAAAAAAAGAATAAAAAGAATGGAAGACAGTCTCAGAGACATTGGTGAGAGCATTAAGTGCACCAACATTAGAATCATAGGCATCCCAGAAGAAGAAAAAAAGAAAGGGTCTGAGAAAATATTTGAAGAGGTTATGGTGGAAAATTTCCCCAGCATGGGAAAGGAAATAATTAATCAAGTCCAAGAAGCACAGAGAGTCCCATACAGAATAAACCCAAGGAGAAATATACCAAGGCACATATTAATCAAATTAACAAAAATTAAACACAAAGAAAAAATATTAAAAGCAGCAAGAGAAAAGCAACAAATAACATATAAGGGAAAACCCATAAGGATAACAGCTGACCTTTCTAAAGAAACTCTGCAGGCCAGAAGGGAGTGGCAGGATATATTGAAAGTCCTGAGAGAGAAAAATGTACAGCCAAGAATACTCTACCCAGCAAGATATCATTCAGATTTGATGGATAAATCGAAAGCTTTACAAACAAGCAAAACTTAAGAGAATTCAGCACCACCAAACCAGCCCTACAGCAATTTCTAAAGGAACTTTTCTAAGCAGGAAACACAAGAGAAGGAAAATACCTACAAAAACAGACCAAAAACAATTAAGAAAATGGTAATAGGAACATACATGTCAATAATCACCTTAAATGTAAATGGACGAAATGCTCCAATCAAAAGACACAGACTGGCTGAATGGATACAAAAACAAGACCCTTCTATATGCTGTCTACAAGAAACCCACTTCACACCAAGGGACACATATAGACTGAAAGGAAAGGGATGGAAAAAGATATTCCATGCAAATGGAAGTCAAAAGAAAGCTGGAGTAGCAATACTCATATCAGACAAATTAGACTTTAAAATAAAGGCTATTACTAGAGACAAGGAAGGACACTACATAATGATCAAGGGATAAATCCAAGAAGATATAACAATTGTAAATATCTATGTACCCAACATAGGAGCACCTCAATACATAAGGCAAATGCTAACAGCTGCAAAATGAGACATCGACCGTAACACAATAATAGTAGGAGACTTTAACACCCCACTTACAACAATGGACAGATCATCCAAACAGAAAATAAATAAGGACCCACAAGCTTTAAATGACACATTAGACCATCTCGACTTAATTGATATTTATAGGACATTCCATCCAAAAACTACAGAATACATTTTCTTCACAAGTGCATACAGAACATTTTTAAGGATAGATCACATCTTGGGTCAGAAATCAAGCCTCGGTAAATTCAAAAAAATTGAAATTGTATCAAGCATTTTCTCTGACCACAATGCCATGAGACTAGATATCAATTACAGGAGAAAAACTGCAAAAAATATAACCACATGGAGACTAAACAATATGCTATTAAACAACCAAGAAATCACTAAAGAAATCAAAGAGGAAATAAAAAAAATACCTAGAAACAAATGACAATGAAGACACAATGACCCAAACTTATGGGATGCATCAAAAGCAGTGCTAGGGGAAGTTTATAGCAATACAGTCCTACCTCAAGAAACAAGAAAAATATCAAATAAACAACCTAAACTTACACCTAAAACAACTAGAGAAAGAAGAACAAAAAAACCCCAAAGTGAGCAGAAGGAAATAAATCATAAATATCAGATCGGAAATAAATGGAAAAGAAATGAAGGAAACAATAGCAAAGATCAATGAAACTAAAAGCTGGTTCTTTGAGAAGATAAACAAAATTGATAAACCATTAGCCAAACTTATCAAGAAAAAAAGGGAGAAGAGGCCAATTAACAGAATTAGAAAAGAAAAAGGAGAAGTAACAGTGGACACTGCACAAATACAAAAGATCATGTAAGACTACTACAAGCAACTCTATGCCAATAAATTGGATAACCTGGAAGAAATGGATACATTCTTAGAAAAGTACAATCTTCCAAAACAGAACCAGGAAGAAATAGAAAATATGAACAGACCAATCACAAGTACAGAAATTGAAACTGTGATTAAAAATCTCCCAACACACAAAAGCCCAGGACCAGATGGCTTCACAGGCAAATTCTATCAAACATTTTGAGAAGAGCTAACATGTATCCTTCTCAAACTCTTCCAAATTATAGCAGAAGGAGGAACACTTCCAAACTCATTCTATGAGGCCACCATCACCCTGATACCAAAACCAGGCAAAAATGTCACAAAAAAATAAAATTACAAGCCAATATCCCTGATGAATATAGATGCAAAAGTCCTCAACAAAATACTAGCTAACAGAATCCAAAAGCACATTAAAAAGAACATACATCATGATCAAGTGGGGTTTATCCCCAGAATGCAAGGATACTTCAATATATGCAAATCAATCAATGTGATACACCATACTAACAATTGAAAGATAAAAACCATATGATAACATCAACAAATGCGGAAAAAGCTTTTGACAAAATTCAACATCTATTTATGATAAAAGCTCTCCAGAAAATGGACATTGAAGGAAATTACCTCAACATAATAAAAGCCATATATGAGAAACCAAGAGCCAACATCGTCCTAAATGATGAAAACTGAAAGCATTCCCTCTAGGGTCAGGAACAAGACAAGGGTGTCCACTCTCACCAATATTATTCAACAGAGTTTTGGAAGTGTTAGCCACAGCAATCAGGGAAGAAAATGAAATAAAAGGAAGCCAGATTGGAAAAGAAGAATTAAAATTGTCACTTTTTGCAGATGACATGGTATTATACATAGAAAACCCTAAAGACTCTACCAGAAAACTGCTAGCACTAATTGACGAGTTTAGTAAAGTAGCAGGATACAAAATTAATGTGCGGAAATCTCTTGCATTCCTATACACTAAGAATGAAAGAACAGAAAGAGAAATTAAGGAAACTCTTCCATTTACAATTACAACAAAAAAGAATAAAATATCTAGGAATAAATCTGCCTAAGGAGGCAAAAGACCTGTAGGCAGAAAACTATAAGACACTGATGAAAGAAATCAAAGATGATACAAACAGATGGAGGGACATACCATGTTCTTGGTTTGGAAGAATCAATATTGTGAAAATGACTATCTTACCCAAAGCAATATACAGATTCAACACATTCCCTATCAAATTACCAACAGCACTTTTCACAGAACAAGAAAAAGAAATCTTATGATTTATATGGAAATGCAAAAGACCCCGAATAGCCAAACAATCTTAAGAAGGGAAAATGGAGTTGGTGGAATCAGGCTTCCTGACTTCAAACTATACTATAAGGCTACAGTGATCAAGACATTATTGTACTGGCACAAAAATAGAAAGGAAGATCAATGGAACAGAATAGAGAACACAGAGATAAACCCATGCACATATGGGCAGCTTATATTTGACAAAGGAGGCAAGAATATACAATGGAAAAAAGACAGCCTCTTCAATAAGTGGTGCTGGGAAAATTGGACAGCTACATGTAGAAGAATGAAATTAGAACACTTCCTAACACCATGCACAAAAACAAACTCAAAATGGATTGAAGACCTACATGTAAGGCCAGACACTATAATACTCCTAGAGGAAAACATAGGTAGAACACTCTATGACATCCATCAAAGCAACATCCTTTTTGACCCACCTGCTAGAAAAAATGGAAATAAAATCAAGAATAAACAAATGGGACCTCATGAAACTTAAAAGCTTTTTGCACAGTGAAAGAATCCATAAACAAGACAAGAAGACAACCCTCAGAATGGGAGAAAAGACTTGCCAATGAAGTAATGGACAAAGGATTAATCTCTAAAATATACAAGCAGCTCATACAGCTTAATACCAAAAAAGCAAATAACTCAATCCACAAATGGGCAGAAGACCTATATAGACATTTCTCCAGAGAAGACATACAGATGGCCAACAAACACATGAAAAGATGCTCAGCATCACTAATTATTAGAGAAATGCAGGTCAGAGCCACAATGAGGCATCACCTCACACCAGTCAGAATGGCCATCATCAAAAAATCTAGAGACAATAAATGTTGGAGAGGGTGTGGAGAAAAGGGAACTCTCCTGCACTGTTGGGGGGATTGTAAACTGGTACAGCCACTATGGAAAACAGTTTGCAGGTTCCTTAAAAAACTAAAAATAGAACTACCATATGATCCAGTAATCCCACTACTGGGCATATACCCAGAGAAAACCATGATCCAAAAAGAAACAAGTAGCATAATGTTCATTGCAGCACTATTTACAATAGCCAGGACATGGAAACAACCTAGATGCCCATCAACAGATGAATAGATAAAGAAGATGTGGCACATATATACAATGGAATATTACTCAGCCATAAAAAGGAATGAAATTGAACTATATGTCATGAGGTGGAGAGACCTAGAGTCTGTCATACAGAGTGAAGTAAGCCAGAAAGTGAAAAACAAATACAGTATGCTAACACATATATATGGAATCTGAAGAAATGGTACTGATGAAACCAGTGACAGGCAAGAGTGGAGATACAGAAGTAGAGAATGGACTTGAGGACACGGGGCTGGGGTGAGGGGGAAAGGGGAAGTTGGGATGAGGTGAGAGAGTAGCATAGACATATTTACACTATGAGTTGTAAAATAGCTGGTGGGAAGTTGCTGTATAACAAAAGGAGAACAACTTCATGGGAGATGCCTTGGAGGGCCAGGACCGGGAGGGTGGGGGGGAGTCACGGGAGAGAGGGGATATGGGGATTTGTGTGTAGATGCAGCTGATTCACTTTGGTGTACCTGAGACGGGTACAAGAGTGTAAAGCAAATATATTCCAATAAAGAGTTTAGAAAAAAAAAAAAAAAAAAAAAAAGATGGTCAAAGAATGTAAGTCTGGTGACTGAAGATGGAGAATAAGGTTATGCATCAAGGAATGTAGAAGTCTTTAAAAACTGAAAAAAGGGTGAGGGGGGTGGTAGTGGTGGAAGGAATCTTTCCTAGAGCTTCAAGAAAGGAATGCAGCCCTGTGTATACATATTAATTTTAGCCCACAGAGACCTGTCAATTTCTAACCTACATAACTGTAAGATAATAAACTTGTTTTGCTTTAAACCATTAAATTTCTGGTCATTTGGTATAGCAGCAATAGGAAATTAATGCAAGCTGTTTTACTGTGCTTATTTGCCATATATATATCTTCTTTGGTCAAGTGTGTCTTCAAATATTTTATCCAAATATTTGATTGTTTGAATTTTTATAATTAAGTTTTATAATTACTGGACACAAGTCCTTTGTCAAGCATTTTGCATTTGTTTCCTATTGCTGAATAAGTTATCACAAACTTTTCAACTTAAATCAATACAAATGTATTACCTCACGATGTCCACAGGCCAGGAATTTGTGAATGGCTTAACTGGGTCTGCTTTTCAGGTTATAACTACAGTACTGAATGGGAGTGTAATTCTCATCAGAGGATCAGTATTACCTTCCATGCTCATTGTTTGTTGGAAGAATTTATTTCCCTGTGGCTATATGACTGAGGTTCCTATTTTCTTGCTAGCTGTCTTCCAGGGATCACTCTCCATGCTTAGAAACCATCCATATTTCTTTGCCATATAGCTTCCTTATTAGGCAGCTTAAAAAATATACATTTTCTTCCTTTCAGGCCAGCAAGAGCAGGTCTACTGCTGCTTTTTGTTTCTTTTAAAGAGTTACCCACTTTATTAGGTCACATCTACCCAGGATAGCCTCCCTTATGTTTAAGTCAAAATGAACTGATTAGTAACTTAACTATGGAAATGATACCCCAGCATATACACTTGTTTCCCCTACAGGTAAGGGAAGGTGATTATAAAAGGTGGGTACAATAGGTGGTGAGAATGGAAGGGCAGCATCTGAGCTGGCTATCACACATATGTATTGCAAAGACTTCTTCTCAATCTGTGGCTTCTCCTTTCATTTTAAAATGGTGTCATTCAAGGAGCAGACTTTTTAAAAAAATATAAAGGTATAATTGACAAACTATATTATATTAATTTCAGGTATAAAACATAATTTAATATTTGTATATATTATTAAACAATTACCACAATAAGCCCATCCACCACCATATAGAGTTACAGGATTTTTTTTTTCTTGTGATGAGAACTTTTAAGGTATACCCTCTTAGCAACTTTCAAATATTTAATAAAGTATTGTTAACTCTAGTTACCATGATGTATACCACATTCTCATGACTTGTTTATTTTATAACTGGAAGCTTGTAACATTTGACCCCCTTCAAACATTTCTCCAAGTCCCCAACCTCACTACCACCAGCAACCACCAGTCAATTTTCTGTATATATGAGCATTTAAAGGTTATTAGATTCCACATATAACTGAGATCATGATACACATCTTTCTGTCTTACTTATTTAACTTAACTTAGCATAATGACCTCAAAGTCCACTTACGTTATTGTGAATGGCAAGCTTTCCTTCTTTTTATGGTTAAATAAAATTCCAGTGTGTGGGAGTGTGTGCCATATTTTTTTATTTATCCATCTTCAGTAGATATAAGTTGTTTCCATATCTTGGCTATTGTAAATACTGTGGCAATAAACATGGGGGTGCTATAACTTTTTGAGAGAGTGGTAATTTTTTTTTTTATAAATACCCAGAAGTAAAATTGCTGGATCACATGGTAGTTACATTTTTAACTTTTTGAGGAACCTCTATATTGTTTTCCAGAGCAGCTGCACCAGTTTTTATTCCTACCTACAGTGCACAACGGTTCCCTTTTCTCCACATCTCTGCCAATACTTGTTATTTCTTATTTTTTTAATATCATTCTAACAGGTGTGAGGTGATATCTCATTGGCTTTTTTCTTCCAATTTTATTGAAATATAATTGACATACAGCACTATATAAGTTTAAGGTGCACAACATAATGATTTGACTTATATACATCATGGAATGATCACTATCATAAGTTTAGTGAACATCCCTCATCTCATATAGATAAAAAATTGAAGACATAGAAAAAAATTTCCTTGTGATGAGAACTCTTAGGATTTACTGTCATAACAACTTTCATATGTAATACACAGCAGTGTTAATTTATCATGTTGCACATTATATCCCCAGTACTTTTTTTTTCTTATAAGAGAAAATTTGTACCTTTTGACTGCCTTCATCCAATTCCCCCTCTTCCCTGCTTCTGCCTCTGGTAACCACAAATGTGGTCTCTTTTTCTATGAGTTTGTTTGATTGGTTGTTTTTTTTTTAAAGTATAATTGACCAAAACACTATGTTACTTCCTGTTACATATCATAGTGATTTAGTGATTTGGTATTCCTATACATTTTTTTTTTTTCTGTGCCACACGGCTTGCAGGATCTTAGCTCCCTGACCAGGGATCAAACCCAGGCCCTCAGCAGTGAAAGCATGGAGTCCTAGCCCCTGGACCACCAGGGAATTCCCTTCTATTCATTTCTAAATGTTTACCTCTCTAAGTCTAGTTATGATCTGTCATCATACAAAGTCATTACATAGTTATTGACTATGTTCTCCCACACTGTATATTCCACATCTGTGACTCATATATTTTGCAACAGGATTTTTGTATCTCTTAATCTCCCTCACCTATTTCTTTCCTGCCCCTATCCTCCTCCTTTCTGGCAACCATATGTTTGTCCTCTGTATCAATAATTGTTTCTGTTTTGGTATGTTTGTTGATTTGTTTATAGGTTACACATATATGTGTGTAATCATACAGTACTTTTCTTTCTATGTCAAACTTATTTCACTCATCATACCACCCTCTAGGTCCATCCATGTTGTCACAAAGGGCAAAATTTAATTCTTTTTTTATGGCTGAGGAATGTGTGTGTGTGTGTGTGTGTGTGTATTACATCTTCTTTATTCATTTATCTACTGATCAGCATTTGAGTTGTTTCCATATCTTGGCTATTGTAAATAATGTTGTGATGAACATGGGGGTGCATATATGTTTTCAAATTAATATTTTCATTTTCTTTCAATAAATAACCAGGAAGAAAATTGCTGGATCATACTGTAATTCTAGTTTTAATTTTTTGAGGAATATTCATACTGTTTTCTATAGTTGCCACACCAATTTACATTCCTACTCATAGTGCAAAAGGGTCCCCTTTTCTTTACATCCTTGCCAACACTAGCTCTTTGTTGTCTTTTTCATAATAGTCATTCTTACAGGTGTGAGTTTTGTGTTTCCATACAAATTTTAGAATTATTTGTTCTGGTTCTGTGAAAAATGCCATTGATATTTTTATAAGGATTGCATTGAATCTGGATATTGCCTTGGGTCATATGGTCATATTAATTCTTCTAATCCATGAACACAATATATCCTTCCATCTGTTTATGTCATCTCCAATTTCTTTCATCAGTGTCTTATAGCTTGCTGAGTACAGGTTTTTAACTCCTTAGTTAGGCTTATTACTAGCTATTTCATACTTTTTGGTGCTATTGTAAATGAGGTTATTTTCTTAATCTGACTTTCTGATAGTTTGTTAGTGTATAGAAATGGACAGATTTCTGTATATTAATTTTGTTTTCTGAAACTTCACTGAATGTGCATTTGACTAGTTGACTAGTTTTTTGGTGACATCTCTAGGCTTTTCTATATATAGTATCATGTCATCTGCAATTGTGAGAGTTTTACTTCTTTTTATCCAATTTGGATTACTTTTATTTCTTTTTCATGTCTGATTTCTTTGGCCAGGACTTCCAATACTATGTTGAGTAAAAGTGGTGAGTGTAGGCATCCTTGTTTTGGTCCTAATCTTAGAGGGAATGCTTTCCACTTTTCACCATTGAATATGATATTAGCTGTGAGCGTCTCACATATTGTCATTTTTATGTTAAGTTTGTATATGTTTATAGTCTCTTTGTTGAGAGTTTCTATCACAAATGGGTGTTGAATTCTGTCAAAAGCTTTTTTCTGCATCTATTGAGATAATCATATGATTTTTATTCTTCAGTGTTTAATGTGGTGTATCACATTGGTTGATTTGCAGATATTGAACTATCCTTGCATCTCTGGGATCATAGTTCATGATCATTTTAATGTATTCTTGAGTTTAATTTGCTAATATTTTGTTGAGGATTTTTGCATCTATGTTCATCAGTGATAGTGGCTTGTAATTATCTTTTTTGTAGTATCTTTTCTGCTTTTTAGTATCAGGGTGATGGTAGCCTCATAGAATGTGTTTGGGTGTGTTCCTCCCTCTGCTGTATTTTGGAATAGTTTGAGAAGGATAGGTATTCATTCTTCTCTAAATGTTTGGTAGAATTCACCTGTGAAGACATCTGGACCTGGAAACTTGTTGGGAGTTTTTAAATTAGTGGTTCAATTTCATTACTGGTAATTGGTCTGTTTGTATTTTCTATTATTCCCTGGTTCAGTATTAGGAGACTGTACATTTCTAGGAATTTATCCATTTCTTCTACCTTGTTCATTTTGTTGGCATGTAATTGTTCATAGTAATCTCTTATGATCCTTTATATTTCTGTGGTGTCCATTGTAAATTCTCCAATTTTTATTTCTGATTTTATTGATATGGGCCCTCTATTTTCTTGATGAGTCTGGATAAAGTATCAATTTTGTTTATCTTTTCAAAGAAGACCCTCTTAGTTTCATTGTTTTTTCCCATTGGGTTTAGTCTCTATTTCATTTATTTCTGCTCTAATCTTTATGATTTTGTTCCTTCTACTAACCTTGAGTTTTGTTGTTCTTCTTTTTCAGATTCCTTTAGGTGCACCTCATTGTGGTTTTGAATAGCATTTTCCTGATAGTTAGTGATGTTGAACTCCTTTTCATGCACCTGTTATCATTCTGTATGTCTTCCTTGGAAAAGTGTCTATTGAGATCCTTTCCCCATTTTCTAAATTGGATTTTTTGTTTTATTGCTACTGAGTTGTATGAGTTAGTTATATACCTTGCATAATAACCACTTATAGATATAGAATATGAAAATATTTTCTTCCATTCAGTAGATTGCCTTTTAATTTTGTTGATGTTTTTCTTTGCTCTACAAAAGTTTTAATTTGATGTAGTTCCACTTGTTTATTTTTGCTTTGTTGCCTTTACTTTTAGTTTCAGATCCAAAACAAAAACAAAACAAACAGACAAAGAAACAAAACTTAACAATACTGATGTCAAGAAGCTTACTGCCTATGTTTTTTTTCTAAGAGTTTTAAAGTTTAGGGGTAATATTCAAGTCAAATTCACCTTGAGTTAATTTTTGTGTGTTACACTGGTTCACTTTTATTCTTTTTTTTTTATTTTTTTATTTTTTTGGGGGTACACCAGGTTCAATCATCTGTTTTTATACACATATCCCCATATTCCCTCCCTTCCTTGACTCCCCCCCCTCGAGTCCCCCCCCGCCCTCCCTGCTCCAGTCCTCTAAGGCATCTTCCATCCTCGAGTTGGACTCCCCTTGTTATACAACAACTTCCCACGGACAATTTCACAGTTGGTAGTATATATATGTCTGTGCTACCCTCTTGCTTCATCTCAGTTTCCCCTTCACCTCAGGCCCCCTCCCATACCTCGAGTTCTCCAGTCCATTCTCTGTATCTGCATCCCTGTTCTTGTCACTGAGTTCATCAGTACCATTTTTAGATTCCGTATATGTGAGTTAGTATACAATATTTGTCCTTCTCTTTCTGACTTACTTCACTCTGTATGACAGATTGTAGTTCTATCCACCTCATTACATATAGCTCCATCTCATCCCTTTTTATAGCTGAGTAATATTCCATTGTATATATATGCCACAACTTCTGTATCCATTCATTTGTTGATGGGCATTTAGGTTGCTTCCATGTCCTGGCTATTGTAAATAGTGCTGCAATAAACATTATGGTACAAGTTTCTTTTGGGATTATGGTTTTCTTTGGGTATATGCCCAGGAGTGGGATTACTGGATCATATGGTAGTTCTATTTGCAGTTTTTTAAGGAACCTCCAAATTGTTTTCCATAGTGGCTGTACCAACTTACAGTCCCACCAACAGTGCAGGAGAGTTCCCTTTTCTCCACACCCTCTCCAACATTTGTGGTTTCCAGACTTTGTGATGATGGCCATTCTGATTGGTGTGAGGTGATACCTCATTGTGGCTTTGACTTGCATTTCTCTGATGATGAGTGATATTGAGCATCTTTTCATGTGTTTGTTGGCCATCTGTATGTCTTCTTTGGAGAAATGTCTATTTAGGTCTTCTGCCCATTTGTGGCTTGGGTTATTTGCTTTTATGGTATTAAGCTTCATGAGCTGCTTGTATATTTTGGAGGTTAATCCTTTGTCCGTTGTTTCATAGGCAACTATTTTTTCAAATTCTGAGGGTTGCCTTTTAGTCTTGTTTATGGTTTCCTTCGCTGTGCAAAAGCTTTTAAGTTTCATGAGGTCCCATTCGTTTATTCTTGATTTTATTTCCATGATTCTAGGAGGTGGGTCAAAAAGGATGTTGCTTTGATGGATGTCATAGAGTGTTCTGCCTATGTTTTCCTCTAGGAGTTTTATAGTGTCTGGCCTTACATGTAGGTCTTTAATCCATTTGGAGTTTATTTTTGTGTATGGTGTTAGGAAGTGTTCTAATTTCATTCTTTGACATATTGCTGTCCAATTGTCCCAGCACCACTTATTGAAGAGGCTGTCTTTTTTCCATTGTATACTCGTGGCTCCTTTGTCAATGATAAGGTGCCCATATGTGTTTGGGCTTACTTCTGAGTTCTCTATTCTATTCCATTGATCTTCCTTTGTATTTTTGTGCCAGTACCATACTGTCTTGATCACTATGGCCTTGTAGTATAGTTTGAAGTCAGGAAGCCTGATTCCACCAACTCCATTTTTCCTTCTCAAGATTGCTTTGGCTATTCGGGGTCTTTTGCATTTCCATAAAAATCGTAAGTTTTCTTGCTCTAGTTCTGTGAAAAATGCCATTGGTAATTTGATCGGGATTGCATTGAATCTGTAAATTGCTTTGGGTAGTACAGACATTTTCAGGATGTTGATTCTTCCAATCCAAGAACATGGTATGTCCCTCCATCTGTTTGTGTCGTCTTTGATTTCTTTCATCAGTGTCTTAAAGTTTTCTGCATACAGGTCTTTTGCCTCCATAGGCAGGTTTATTCCTAGGTATTTTATTCTTTTTGTTGCAATGGTGAATAGGAGAGTTTTCTTAATTTCTCTTTCTGCTCTTCCGTTGTTAGTGTATAGGAATGCAAGAGATTTCTGTGCATTCATTTTGTATCCTGCTACTTTACTAAACTCATCAATTAGTGCTAGCCGTTTTCTGGTAGAGTCTTTAGGGTTTTCTATATATAATATCATGTCATCTGCAAAGAGTGACAATTTTACTTCTTCTTTTCCAATTTGGATTCCTTTTATTTCTTTTTCTTCTCTGATTGCTGTAGCTAAAACTTCCAAAACTATGTTGAATAACAGTGGTGAGCGTGGACACCCTTGTCTTGTTCCTGTTCTAAGAGGGAATTCTTCCAGTTTTTCCCCATTGAGAACGATGTTGGCTTTTGGTTTTTCATATATGGCTTTGATTATGTTGAGGTAATTTCCTTCTATGCCCATTTTCTGGAGAGCTTTTATCATAATTGGATGTTGAACTTTGTCAAAAGCTTTTTCTGCATCTATTGAAATGATCATATGGTTTTTATCCTTCAATTTGTTGATATGATGTATCACATTGATTGATTTGCGTATATTGAAGAATCCTTGCATCCCAGCGATAAACCCCACTTGATCATGGTGTATGATTTTTTAATGTGCTGTTGGATTCTGTGAGCTAGTATTTTGTTGAGGTTTTTTGCATCTATATTCATCAGTGATATTGGTCTGCAGTTTTCTTTTATTGTGGCATCTTTGCCTGGTTTTGGTATCAGGGTGATGGTGGCCTCGTAGAATGAGTTTGGGAGTGCTCCGCCTTCTGCAATATTTTGGAAGAGTTTGAGAAGGATAGGTGTTATCTCTTCTCAAAATGTTTGAGAGAATTCACCCGTGAACCCATCTGGTCCTGGGCTTTTGTGTGTTGGGAGATTTTTAATCACTGACTCAATTTCCGTACTTGTGATTGGTCTGTTCATGGTTTCTATTTCTTCCTGGTTCAGTTTTGGAACATTGTATTTTTCTAAGAATGTATCCATTTCTTCCAGGTTATCCAATTGATTGGCATATAGTTGCTTGTAGTAGTCTCTCATGATATTTTGTATTTCTGAGGTGTCCGTTGTTACTTCTCCTTTTTCATTTCTAATTCTGTTGATTTGTATCTTCTCCCTTTTTTTCTTGATGAGTCTGGCTAATGGTTTATCAATTTTGTTAATCTTCTCAAAGAACCAGCTTTAGATTTATTTACTTTTCTTATGATTTCTTTCCTTTCTTTTTCATTTCTTTCTGCTCTGATCTTTATGATTTCTTTCCTTCTGCTCACTTTGGGGTTTCTTTGTTCTTCTTTCTCTAGTTGTTTTAGGTGTAAGGTTAGGTTGTTTATTCGATCATTTTCTTGTTTCTTAAGGTAGGACCGTATTGCTATAAACATCCCTCTTAGAACTGCTTTTGCTACATTCCATAGGTTTTGGGTTGTTGTGTTTCATTGTCATTTGTTTCTAGGTATTTTTTTATTTCCTCTTTGATTTCTTTAGTGATTCCTTGGTTGTTTAAGAGTGAATTGTTTAGCCTCCATGTGTTTGTATTTTTTGCAGTTTTTTTCCTGTAATTGATATCTAGTCTCATGGCTTTGTGGTCTGAGAAGATGCTTGATATGATTTCAATTTTCTTGAATTTGCTGAGGTTTGATTTGTTACCCAAGATGTGATCTATCCTGAAAAATGTTCCATGTGCACTTGAGAAGAAAGTGTATTCTGTCGTTTTTGGATGGAATGTCCTATAAATATCAATTAAGTTGAGATGGTCTAATGTGTCATTTAAAGCTTGTGTGTCTGTATTTATTTTCTGTTTGGATGATCTGTCTATTGATGTAAGTGGGGTTTTCAAGTATCCCACTATTATTGTGTTGCTGTCGATGTCCCCTTTTACAGCTGTTAGTATTTGCCTTATGTGTTGAGGTGCTCCTATGTTTGGGGCATAGATATTTACCATTGTGATATGTTCTTCTTGAATGGATCCCTTGATCATTATGCAGTGTCCTTCCTTGTCTCTTGTAATAGTCTTTACTTTCAAGTCTAATTTGTCTGATATCAGTATTGCTACTCCAGCTTTCCTTTGACTTCCATTTGCATGGAATATCTTTTTCATCCCTTGACTTTCAGTCTATAAGTATCCCTTGGTCTGAAGTGGGTTTCTTGTAGGCAGCATATAGAAGGGTCTTGTTTGTGTATCCATTCAGCCAGTCTGTGTTTTTTGGTTGGAGCATTTAATCCATTTACATTTAAAGTGATTATTGAGATGTGTGTTCCAATTACCATTTTCTGAATTGTTTTGGGTTTCTATTAGTAGGTGTTTTCCTTTTCTTGTGTGTCCTACTTAGAGAAGTTCCTTTAGCACTTGTTGTAAGGCTTGTTTGGTGGTGCTGAATTCTCTGCACTTTTGCTTGTCTGGAAAGCTTTTGATTTCTCCCTCAAATCTGAATGAGATTCTTGCTGCATAGAGTATTCTTGGCTGTAGGTTTCTCTCTTTCAGGACTTTAAGTATATCCTGCCATTCCCTTCTGGCCTGCAGAGTTTCTGTAGAAAGGTCAGCTGTTATCCTTATGGGTTTTCCTTTATGTGTTGTTTGTTGCTTTTCTCTTGATACTTTTAATATTTTTTCTTTGTGTTTAACTGACGTTAGTTTGATTAATATGTGCCTTGGTGTATTTCTCCTTGGGTTTATTCTGTATGGGACTCTCTGTGCTTCTTGGACTTGGTTAATTATTTCCTTTCCCATGTTGGGGAAGTTTTCCACCATAACCTCTTCAAATATTTTCTCAGACCCTTTCTTGTTTTCTTCTTCTTCTGGGATGCCTATAATTCGAATGTTGGTATGTTTAAGGTTATCACTGAGGTCTCTGAGACTGTCTTCTAATCTTTTTATTCTTTTTTCTTTTTCCTGCTCTGTGGCATTTATTTCCCCCATTCTATCTTCCAACTCACTTATTCGTTCTTCTGCCTCAGTCATTCTGCTGGTTAGAGCATCTAGAGTATTTTTAATTTCAGTTCTTTTGTTATCCATGGGTGTTTGTTTTTCCGAGTTCTTATGAACTGTTTCTTGTACTTTCTCTACTTTGTTATCGAGATTTTGTATCATTTTTACTATCATTACTCTGAATTCTTTTTCAGGCATTTTTCCTATTTCCTCCTCATTTATTTGGTCTTTTTTTTTTTTTTCTTGCTCCTTTGCCTGCATGGTGTTTCTTTGTTTCCTCATGGTTGTCCAAACTTTTGGGGTTGCTTGTCCTGGCTATACAGGTGTTTATAGAAGACTGTCCAAGCCTCAGACTAATGTCCAAGTATTGGATTAAACAAATATTAAGTCTAGGAAACACATACATGTATAAGACACACAATTACTGAATCCGTTAGGACATAAGGCTCTAGAAAGACCTGACAGAACCCCACTGTGCTATCAGATATTCAAAGAGAAACCCAGCAGAAATTGACAATTGAAACAGAAGAAATCAGAGACAAAAGCAAAAGCAAACAAACAACAAATAACACCCTACACATGCAAACAGTAATCCAGGGAGATTTTGTAAACTAGGATCAAATATAGAAAAGAGCTGGAGCACCACCAGAGAGAATGGAGATTCTCAGAATGTAATTAGACAGCTGTACTAAGAACTAAGATAAAGACAAAAGCCTAATATTAAATACCAAGGCAGTGCGTCATGTGGAGAATAGAGCAAGGAGTCTGAGCAGACAGATAGTGTTGCTTATAAGTATGTTAAGATAAAATAAACTTAAAATGGCTGGAAGAAAGGGGAACAGAAGAGCATAATGTGGTTGGAAATATGCAAATAAAAAGAAAGGAATAGAAATGTATAAAAGATAGGGATGAAAGGAAAGTATGAGAGATATTTTGTCCATACTACCAAAAACTTAGCTAGATATAGAAGTATATAAAAAGGCAAAAAAGAATAAAAAAATAAAAAATATCATTAAAAATTATGTTATAAAACTTGTAGCTCCCTTAGGGCTAAGATCGTACTTAATAAATCAAAAAAAAAAAAAAAAAAAGAAAGAGAGAGAGAGAGAGAAAGAAAAAAAAAAAATCCAGAATTGATCCCAGAATGGACCAGTTCAATAGGTATTGATACTATTTCCATTTCCTTAGCATCTCAGCTGTAATTGTCCTCCTTGCCTTGGTTTTTTTTTTTTTTTTTTTTTTTGCATTATTTTGTGACCAGCAGAGGTTCCTTTATTGTTCGTCTGTAAGCGTTAGTGTGTGGGGAGAGAGAGGGTACAATAGTGGCTCTTTCTCCTGGGAGTGAGTGAGCAGTGGCACACTGTTGCTTCAGTCAGGCTTGGAGGTGCCTGTTGCAGAGGGCGCTGGTGGCTCAGGCGTAAACAGAAAGTCTTAGAGTTGGGCCTCTCTCGGGGTTTTTTTCTTTTTGATACTGTTGTTGCTTTTTTTTTTTTTTTTTCTCTCAGCAGCCTCCCTGCTGCTGGTGTTGCAAGGGGTTTTAATCTAGCTCTGCCCGAGTGCCTGAGGGTGCTTGTTATCCCTGAGTGCCTTAGGTGGCCCACAGGGCATCTCTCCACTGCCTGTTGCAGAGGCGCTGAAAGAGAGAGAGAGGCTACATGTGCAGCTCCTCCCCCCTGCCTGTGAGCCTCCAGCCACCATCATGGCCAGGCAGCTCTCAGGGACAGGCACTCCTCTCCACAGACCTCCTCCCTCCTGTCCTCTCGGTCCGTCACCCTACTGGCAGCAATGTTTCTCACCCTGAACCAGCTCTCCGGTTCCCACGCTCCCACTCCTGGACCCTCCATTCAGCCGCGGATCGATGTCTCGGTCTGGGAACACTGAGCTGCGCTGCGGACCCTCCGAATGTTTCTCACTCCCTCCCGTCTGCCACAGCTCCACCGCTTCACCCCCTTTGAGCCATCGTAGATGCCTCCCTACTGGCTATGTCGGGCTCCCCGCAGCCCTTTCTGGTGTCCGAGGCCATCTGCTGGTGTTCAGCTGGTTCTCTGTGTGAATTACTGCATCCTTCCATTCATTCCCAATGCATCTGTGGAGAGGGATGCACTCCACGTCTCTCTACTTCACTGCCATCTTTTCTCTTAGCAAATATCTCTTTTTTAGAAAGACTGGAGGTGTGTTTCAGTCTGCTATCTGCAGTGTCCTGAGAGTGGTAGTCTGCCAAAAACTGTCTCTCCATTTGTTATAGTACCACTGAACCCAGGAACAAAAGCCTCCTTGGCCTCCAGAGCCAGGTGTGATAGAAGGCATCCCTTAGGTGGTAGCCACAAAAAACAGGTCACTATATGTAAAATACAGGGCACCAGATGTATGTAGGAGCTCCCATCTGGGAGGTACTGGCACTTTGAATTGCGGCAGAGGAAAAGCAAGAAGAAGCCTCTTGCCCATGTTTCTTCTTACTCCTTTTGCCTTCTGACTGACCCTGGTGCTTCCCTGTGTAGCCCATTGTGGCATTTTGTGCCACCTCTGCTTGAGAACTGTGAGTAACAAACTATATTTTCAATAAAAATTATCACCTGATCTATCATTCTTACCATACCTGAATAATAACAAAATCTATGCTTTAAGACAGCATATTGTACATTTATCAAAACTCATATAGACAACATAGAGTGAATTCTAATAGAGAGACTGCAGTTAATAATACTGTGTCAATATTGGCTCATCAGTTGTAATAAATGAACTATGATAATGCAACATGGGGGAAAGATGTATGTTGGGGTGGTTGAGGGAGTAAATGCAGAGTCTGTACTTTCTGCTCAATTTTTAGGTAAGCCTAAACTCTAAAAAAAAAAAAGTCTGTTAATTTCTAAAACTGGCTTTATTTTAGGATTTGTGCATTTGTTCTACTGAAGATATGTCTATCCTTAAGACAATAACACATGGTAATGATTGCCATAGATTTACAGTGTGTCTGAAAATTGGTTACACTAAATCTTTCAACTTTGTTCTTTTTCAATATAGCTTTCACTTTTATTTATCCTTTGACTTCTCATATAAAGTTTAGATTCTTCTGGATAATTTAAAAAATGTTTCCTAGGACATTGATTGGGATTGCATCAGTATATAGTTCAACATGGATAGAATTGTTGTTATTAAAAACATGGCAATCAGAATCCAACAGCACATTAAAAAGATCATACATCATGATCAAGTGGGGTTTATCCCTGGGATACAAGGATTCTTCAAAACACACAAATCAATCAATGTGATACATCATATCAACAAAGTGAAGGATAAAAACCATATGATAATCTCAATAGATGTGGAAAAAGCTTCTGACAAAATTCAACATCAATTTATGATAAAAAACTCTCCAAAAAATGGGCATAGAAGGAAATTACCTCAACATAATAAAAGCCATATATGAGAAACCAAAAGCCAGTATCATTCTAAATGGTGAAAAAATGAAAGCATTCCCTCTAAGAACAGAAACAAGACAAGGGTGCCCACTCTCACCATTATTATTCAACAGAGTTTTGGAAGTGTTAGCCACAGCAGTCAGAGAAGAAAAAGAAATTAAAGGAATCCAAATTGGAAAAGAAGAAGTTAAATTGTGACTCTTTGTAGATGACATGATATTATACATAGAAAACCATAAAAATGCTACCAGAAAACTGCTAGCACTAATCAATGAATTTAGTAAAGTAGCAGGATAAAAAATTAATGCACAGAAATCTCTTGCATACCTGTACACTAACAACAAAAAAGCAGAAAGAGAAATTAAGGAAATTCTCCCATTTACCATTGCAACAAAAAGAATAAAATACCTAGGAATAAATCTGCCTAAGGAGGCAAAAGACCTGTATGCAGAAAACTATAAGACACTGATGAAAGGAATCAAAGATGATACAAACAGATGGAGGGACATACCATGTCTTGGATTGGAAGAATCAACATTGTGAAAATAACGGTACTACCAAAAACAACTTACATATTCAACACAATCCCTATCAAATTATCAATGGCATTTTTCACAGAACAAGAACAAGAAATCTTATGATTTGTATGGAAACGTAAAAGACCCCAAAGCAATCATGAGAAGGAAAGATGGAGTTGGTGGAATAAGACTTCCTGACTTCATGCTATACTACAAGGCCACAGTGATCAAGACAGTATGGTACTGGCACAAAAATGGAAAGGAAGATCAATGGAACAGAATAGAGAACTCAGAGGTAAGCCCAAGCACATATGGGCAGCTTTTCTTTGACAAAGGAGGCAAGAATATACAATGGAAAAAAGACAGCCTCTTCAATAAGTGGTGCTGGGAAAATTGGACAGCAACATGTAAAAGAATGAAATTAGAATACTTCCTAACACCATACACAAAAACAAACTCAAAATGGATTAAAGACCTAAATGTAAGGCCAGACACAATAAAACTCTTAGAGGAAAACATAGGCAGCATACTCTATAGCATACATCAAAGCAATATCCTTTTTGATCCACCTCCTAGAATCATGGAAATAAAATCAAGAATAAACAAATGGGACCTCATGAAACTGAAAAGCTTTTGCAGAGCAAAAGGAACCATAAACAGGACAAGAAAACAACCCTCAGAATGGGAGAAAATACTTGCCAATGAAGCAATGGACAAAGGATTAATCTCCAAAGTATATAAGCAGCTCAAGCAGCTTAATCCCAAAAAAGCAAATAAACCAATCCACAAATGGGCAGAAGACCTAAATAGAAATTTCTCCAAAGAAGACATGCAGAAGGCTAACAAACACATGAAAAGATGCTCAACATCACTAATCATTAGAGAAATGCAAGTGAAAGCCACAATGAGGTATGAAATCACAGCGGTCAGAATGACCATCATCAAAAACTCTAGAAACAATAAATGTTGGAGAGGGTGTGGAGAAAAGGGAACTCTCTTGCACTGTTGGTGGAAATGTAATTTGGTACAACCACTATGGAAAACAGTTTGGCGGTTCCTTAGAAAGCTGAAAATAGAACTACCATATGATCCACTAATCCCACTACTGGGCATATACCGAGAAAAAAAACATAATCTGAAAAGAAACATGTACCATAATGTTCATTGCAGCACTCTTTACAATAGCCAGGACATGGAAGCAACCTAAATGCCCATCAACAGATGAATGGATAAAGAAGATGTGGCATACATATATACAATGGAATATTACTCATCCATAAATAGGAATGAAATGGAGCTATATGTAATGAGGTGGATAGACCTAGAGTCTGTCATACAGAGTGAAGTAAGCCAGAAAGAGAAAAACAAATACTGTATGTTAACTCATATATATGGAATCAAAAAAAAAGAAATAAAGAAAAGAAATGCTACTGATGAACCCAGTGACAGGGCAAGAATACAGATGCACATGCAGAGAATGGACTGGAGGACAGGGGGTTGGGGGGGCAGGGGGTGAAGGGGAAGCTGGGACGAAGTGAGAGAGTAGCATAGACATATATACACTACAAACTGTAAAGTGGATAGCTAGTGGGAAGTTGCTGTATAACAAAGGGAGATCAACTCGTTGATGGGTGATGCCTTAGAGGGCCAGGACAGGGAGGGTGGGAGGGAGTCGTGGGATGGAGGGAATATGGGGATATATGCATAAATACAGCTGATTCACTTTGGTGTGCCTCAAAAGCTGATACAAGAGTGTAAAGCAAGTATATTCCAATAAAGAGCTTAAAAAAAAATTGCATCTTCCAATCCATGAACATGGTATACCTCTCTATATATATGTAGATTTTTCCATTTCTTGGAATTTATTTAGATTCTTTTTTTTCCTTAGCAACCTGATAGGTTAAAAAAATAAAAATAAAGGTTTTATTCTGTAACTTACCTGGGTTTTTCTCACTGTTTCTTAGGCTGTATAATCTTTTAACTTTCTAGTAGTAACAGAAGTGGAAGAACCCATTCAGTTTTAAATTCCAACAAATAAAATTGTTGCCTGTGTGCATATACACACATTTCTAACAGTTTTATTTGGTTGTTTTTAAATGCCAGATTATTTCTGAGAGTCTCATATTGCTTATTCATATTCTGGAGTCCCTGTCTTATTTTGTTTAACATGTAATAAGTAATTTGTAGTCTGTTTATGATAGTTCCAATGTATGTCTTTGATATGCAAATCCCTTGCATCTAAAAAAAAAATTCCTGCTGACTTTCACTTATGTCAATTTGTTTCCTTCATTGCTTAGTAACCTTTAATAGTGAGTTCATATCTCTTTCATCTTTCTCTGTGGCAATATAAAGGCCTATATAGGGTATGCTTTGATTTGTGGTTGCCTGTGCCTGAGCTCAGGAGAGACGAATGGCCTGGAATGACTTTTTCTTTTTTTTAAAGCTCCTTATTGGACTACAGTTGCTTTACACTGTTGTGCCAATTTTTGCTGTACTACAAAGTGAATCAGCTGTATTTATACAAATCCTCAAATCCCCTCCCACTCTCCCTATCCCAGCCCTCTAAATCATCATCCGTCATCGAGTTGATCTCCCTGTGTTATGCAGCAGCTTTCCACTAGCTATCTATTTTTCATTTGGTAGTGTATATATGTCAATGCTACTCTCTCATTTCATCGCAGCTTCCCCTTCACCTCCTGCCCCCCATGTCCACAAGTCCATTCTCTACACGTGCATCTTTATTCTTGCCCAGTCACTGGGTTCATAAGTACCATTTTTTTAGATTCCATTTATATGAGTTAGCATATGGTATTTGTTTTTCTCTTTCTGGCTTACTTCATTCTGTATGACAGACTCTAGGCCTATCTACCTCACTACAAATAACTCAATTTCATTTCTTTTTATGGCTGAGTAATATTCCATTGCATATATGTGCCACATGTTTATCCATTCATCTGTTGATGGGCATTTAGGTTACTTCCATTGTCCTGGCTATTGTAAATAGTGCTGCAATGAGCATTGCAGTACGTTTCTTTTTGGATTATGATTTTATACGGGTATATGCCCAGTAGTGGAATGGTTGGGTCAGAATTGCCTGGTCATATGGTATTAAAACTCCTTGCAATGTGCTTGATAAAATGTTGTGGTCTCAGGTTCATCTCCTTCATTTGAGATTTTCTCATGTCTTAATCTATAGACTGCAGTGATGATTTTAGAAGCTGCTTTTAGAGTAACTCTGATTTTTTTGGTTTCAGTGGCTACTCAAAACTTCCTGTTCTTGTTTCATTTCAAGCTTATTAATTTATTGTTGTTGGTGGTGATGAAGCTGGTGTTTGAAGATTTATATTTTTCTATTAAATGAGAAATACATTAAAATGTGTATTTTATAAAATGTCTACAGTTTTATAGTAGATCTTTTGATGCATAAGTTTTGTTTTAGTACTCAAAAATACACTCTCCACCACCTCTCCAGAAGGCCTCAAAAGTTTTATGCCAATAAGTGTATAAGACTTTTGAAGGTAATCTATTTCATTCTTACATGGATTCCTTGTATAGACACATATATTGATAATATTTTACATATAATCATGATGAAGAACTACTATATGTGTTTGTTTGTATATATGTATATATATATATATATATATATCTGAATTTTATTAGATTTGACTTTTAAGTCACTGTTTTCCACATCGTCATTAACAAATCCTAAAGTACAAATGCCACAGATATTCTTTGCTTACAATTTTTCCCCAATTTTTTAGCAGAAGGAGCAAAGAAGTAGTTGTATTTTAGTTGCAAATGTACTGAATTTTCCCAAATCCTTTTGAGAAATAAATCTTGAGAAATAAATCCAGCAAGTTAAAGATAACAAGGATAATGGATGGAAAAATGCAATAGTTCTGCCTACACATTTGTACACCTTACTGAATGAAACCAAATGCAATTATATTAGTATGTATGTCTCTGTAATTTTGCATCACTAACATTCATTCCTATTATACCTGAAAATCTATCATTATAAGTACTTCCATTGGCTCAGTCTGGTGCATGTAAATATATGGAAAATGAACATAAACTGGGACTTAAAAATTGTAAGCACTTGATGTAATATATTCCTTCATACATGCTTTCTGTTGATTTCTGTTTTCTATCTACTTCCTAGAACCTTCTTTTTCAAGAATTATTGTTATTTCCTCACATAGATTTCTTTTTCAGAGAGAGGGAATTCATATCAGAATTTATAGAAACCAATTATTTCTGCCATGGTCCTTTCTGCTTAACTCACACTTCCAAAAAAATGAAATTGAGGAAGAATTTAAAGAATAGTGACTTATTGCTTGGTTAAGGAGTGCCCAACTTTCTATTTCTCCTCTTTCTGGTACTATAACTTCACATTGAAGTAATATTCCCTTAGATATTATCATATTTCTTTGGAAAGTCTTTAGAATAGTTCTAAGATATTATATATTTTGTCTACATGGTATAAGTGGTGTAAAAAGGTTAACTAAAATTTTACTAGTAAAGAATGTTTAGTGAACCTGAATATCTAGAAATCAGATTATTATGAAAGATTGAGATGTAGTTCTAATACAATGAGGATAAAAGGTGGTTGAGACATAGTTCTAATACAATGAGGATAGATAAATGAGTTATATTATCTATAATGAAATATTTCAGAACTATGGAAGGAAATAATTTATGACTTTGTAAAGAAGGTTTTTCAATTCTTGGATAATCAGCAATGTGAATAAATATGAATTACTGGTAAATAAAATTTTGTTTTCTGGAAATATATAAATAAACACCCTTGATGAAGCACTATAATAAAAATATATATAGCGTGATGTTTGTTTAAGCTTATTTTAAGGATATAAAGTGCTATATAAAATGTATACTCATAAATAAATAGAAAAATGAGAACAAGTTTTAGGAATGTAGACAGTTTGGATATAAGGTATAATGATGTGTTTTTTCTGTAAACTTCCTAATGTAGAACTAATACTCACTATGTGGATAGGAGTTTTCTCTTTACAAACCCAGCACCTGTTATGGAGTGGAGCTGAGATGTGAGGCAGAAACTTTAATCTGACAGCCAGCAATCTATTTGCCTCAAAGACATACTGGAAAAACATAATGTAACTTGGCATTAGGAATTACTGCTTTCTCCCAAGAGGGAAGAACCACTCATGTTAGTCGTAGGAAGGGAGGCCGGACAAGGTACAGGGAACAGACAAATTCATCCTACCCCTGAATTAGACACGTGGAGGATTCTTTCCACATTTCTCTCAGTCAATCTGATTCATGCTTTCTTCAATGCACTTTAGCAATACAAAGTTTAATAAAGTTAAAGATTTGTACTTGCTAAAATCTGAATGAAAAACTAAACAAATAATTAAATTAAATGAATAAATAAAGGGTTGATAAAAAACTGACTTGTGACTTTGACTTTTCACAAAACTTTACTTTTCAATTAATTCTCATATTCATATACACAGCCTCATTTCATCCTTATGCAACTTGACCTTGATTAATGTCTCTTTCACTCTGACTTCTGGCTATATTTTTGACTGAGATTTATACTGAGTCCATTTTCCCCTTTTTGGGTTGCTCTTCTGTTTCAGCCTGCTCTCCAGGCTCCTATAGCTCTGTGCAGTCTCTAAGGACTGCCACTCTACCAAGTTTCTAATGGCTTTACATTTTGAAAGGAATATAATGATTGCCTTCTAAACTTGAGAGGAAGGTTATGGGAACAAGTACCTTAATTTGCTCTGCTTGGCTGCAGGCTAATTTTGTAGCATGGCTTCAAGCTAGGATCTACTACTGGAGGTTAAAGAGTATCAGCTTTTGATGTGAGCTATAACTACCAGGACTGCCTCAAGAATTAGTAAATATAATTTGATGATAATAGTATATGATTAAAGTATCAGATAGATACTGGACTAGAAAGTCTTATAGGTTCCTTACAATCTTGAGATTCTTTCATATTCTTTAAAATGAACTGTCATGAGTCAATACTAATATGCATATGCTATCTGTCTGAATCCTTTCCTTGTAGGACGTTATGCAGGTTGGCCAGAAGCCTTGAGATTAAGTCTGGAAGAGCAATGGGGAGAGGCTTAAGTCTTGAGCAAACAGAAAGCAGGTAGATCTTGTAATGTCGACACTACCAGGGAACTAGTCACAGAAGACAGTGAGGAGTAGAAAGAACCAGGTGCAAAAAATAAGCCTAAAGAGTAGCAAAAGAATCAATGTGAATGAGATATTGGTCCAACAGTAAACAACCAGAATGGAACTGGATGAAAAGAAGTACAGTTCAGAAACAAGTATAATCATTCTGAAACAATTGGTGTGAATATCATGTAATTGCTTCTGCTTATATTTATGGAGAGTTGTTGCATGGGCCTTGTAGACTTGCATAAATTCCCAAAACTAAGAAGGGCTATATTCTCATATTCTCTATTACACCTTTTTAGTGATAGTGTTATAAGGAAAAATTAGTCCATTTTTAAAGCAGGGAAAACTGATTATTAACCAATATCCATTTTATTCTTCAAGTTTTATCTTGATGCATACTCAGGTGGAGGATGCATTTCCTAACTTCCTTTGTATTTTAGTGTTTTAAAGCAACAAATGTATGCCATTTCTGAGTCATGCACTTAAAAGAGATTTGCATCTCTTGCCCCTTACTTTTTCTGCAAGCTGGAGAGCAAGCATGACAGGAAGACTTGAAAGACATGGTAAACCACAAGATGGAATTCAAACTCTGAGGATGACAGAAAAAACAAGATAAACTGATACTGATTTTTTATACAAACTCCAGAAGCAGACCTATCCTACAGTATCCATATTGCCTATCTCTTGACTATTGTGTGAGAGATAAATTTCTATCTTATTTAAATCATGGTATTTTGTAATTTTTTTTCTTCCTTTTCTTTAGCAATTTAGACTATATGCTAACACACATGGGATATCTTTCATTAAAAAGAAAATCTCCATGGTGAAGGAAATTTGGAAAATGTTGGATGGAACAAAGTTAAACTGAATACACACAAAAACACATACACACATATATACGTATACAAAAAACCTTCACCATACTAATATGCACTGAGATTCTCCAATAGAAGGATATAGTATGTTGTGCACTTAAAATTTCATGAAACATGGAGCCCCATTGTTAGAAAATTTTTAAATTTTTCCATAGGGCAAACTAGCAAAATACTGCTCCAAAAGCGTATATAGGAGAACCACTCCATTTTGCATGCACATTCTGGCTGTCCACCACAAAACTGAAGAGAAGATTTCTATGGTATGCCAAGGAAAAAGAGAGAAAGATATTATAATACACTGGACACTGTACAAAAAAGAATAATATATATATATATATATATATATATATATACTCACACATTGTATATATGTATATTTGTATACTCATATACACATATATAGATATAGTGTTTTCCTACCTTACAAAAAGTCTTCAAAGTAGGCCTCACTGAACTCATTTTATAACTGAGAAAATCAATTCTCATTTAATGACATATCAAAATGACATTGGATAACATCACTAGCAGGAATGAAAAGGGACAATATGATGTACTTCTCATTAAGGTCCTTCTAGGAAGGTCTTAAATATGTATGACCTGCTTTCCACTGAGTGAATGATATAAAATCAATAGATACCCTCTTGGATTACCACTCTAATGATAAAAACAGGAACATGAAGGAATGGAAAATTAAGGCAATTCTGATGGTGTACCCACTATAGGAGATGGAGGTGATGGTAAGATCTTGGTAAACAAGACCCTAGTCATGGGGTTCTGGAAAACAAAAAAGTACACAGTGTGGGATGGGAGAACATTGGTGCTCCAGGAAGACTAAGGTCTTCATCAGAGTTTTGCTTTAGGTTAGTCCAAATAGTTGCCAGTTCCTATGTACAAACAAATTGCTAGTAAACTGTTAATCCTATTTTTACTTTCTTTTTTTTAAATATTGGCTTCTTTTAAGAATATTGATTCAGTTAAATAATAGACCATTTGGTGTCTTTAATAAACAGATTTATTAACTAAGCACACTGACCATGTTTCCTGGGTTTATAGGTTTGTGAAAAATTGGTTTTTGTGCTAAACACATGAGTCTACTTGGCAGTTTAATTATTTTCTATATGAAACCTATTGATTTGTGATTAGGGAGTATTTCTTGGAGTGTGTATTAAGCAGTGATTACACTTTGCAGGTAGTGTCTTGTAACTTGCCTTAGACAATGGTAACAGGTACATGAATATTGACATAAACACACACATATACTAACACACGTTTCAGCTTAAATTATGGTATACATTAAAACAACTCATTGCACTGTTATACACTAAGAATACAGAATTAAAGTCCAGTCCTTGTTCTCAAAGTATAGCTGGGGAGTAAACATATAAACACATAACTATAGAATGAATAAAACCTGCTATAATAGAAGGATATCACATGAAATGTGAAAAAGGGAACAATTGTTCCTCACTGGAAAGGATTTAGGAAAGAAATAATGTTTGAACTGGACCTTAAGGATGATTAGCATATCAACAAAATTTAAAGGTCATTTAGGTGGAGGAAACAAAGTTGTATGCCTATTTATGTAAAGTCACAAAAAATCTGATGAACCTTATTACATAATGAAAGTTTGCATTCTTAAACATGAATAATCTTTTGACCCCCCCCCCCCAAATTTTTAGATTACAATAATACATGATGATTGTGTTCTTCATAGCATTTTGACTTCTTGGTTAAAATATAACACCATATAATGAAACAATAGAAGTGTTATACATAGTTAAAACAATCTGTTGCCCATTCATTATACAAGATCTAGAAATACAAGATCTTCGAATACAAGATCTAGAAATAATGACTTGTACATTTCCAATTCTATTTAACCAATAAAAAATATTTATTGTGCTTCACCTACGCATTCAGAGCTGTGAAAGGTATGATGAAGAATTTATAAAGAAAGAAAACTCAAGACATGGTCCCAGCATTGATTATCTTAGAGTCTATTTGTTGGAAACAAAATTAACATATATGTAATAATCAGAGAATGTAAAGTCCTAATCCAGTAGTTAGGATTCATAGCTATTACTATCAAGATATAGATTAAATTTCAAGACATTTTGAAGAAGAAATATCATGATATAATGAAAAGAATGCTGGATCACACATCTAAAAGCTTGGATCTAGCCTTATTTCTGTCACTAACTTATTATGTGACCTTGGGAATTTGCTTACTTGATCTTTAATTCTCTTCCAGTATAATATTCTAATATAGACAAAATTTTAGTTCAATAGTTCTATGAACCAATAATAATAAACTTACTGATTGCTTATAAAGTCAGTACTATAGTGTACTAAATCATGAGTGTTGTTGGCCAACTGAGGAAATAACAATTGAAGACTAGGCGGATACATACTTGTGTGATACACAATGGAAGTTTGTGTTAGGATCAAAGGTAAGATAAAGTAATACAGGTGGGTTAGACCCAGAAAATACTAATACTAATCAGATAGGGCAATATTTCAATTGGATTTAAGGCAGAGACACTAGACACAGAGAGATTAGTGAGAATGATATTGTGCTAATTTAAGAAGGAGCTATTGATATCCTGCACTAGCACACAAGCAGTGGAAGTAGAGAAAAAATAGGTGAATCTGGGACATTTTGGGGGGAAAATGGACAAGGCAAGACATAAAGGTAAGGGAAAAATCAGTGGTCATCCTGAGGTTTCTAGTTTGAGATGTTAGGGAAGAAAGACACTGCTGAAAAAATAGAGTAATTAACCAAAATGAAAAAAGAGATAAAGTGTACCTTCACACTTATGGGGTTTGTGGTAATGATAGCAAAAATCAAAAAAAAAAAAAAAAAAAAAAAAAAAAAGAAGTGCTGCAGGCAGTTGAAAACATGGCCATCATACACAATGTGAAAGAAATCCAAGCTAGAGATATAAAATGGAGAGCCATAAATTCAGAATGAATGTCATTTTTGTAGCCATAAATTATTAAGTTCACCAATAATGATAATAGTAGCTAACATTGATTGAGGATACTGGTTTTAGCACATCATGTGTATTAATTTATTTAAACCTCAAATAAACCTATAAGGTAAGTAATATTATTATGAACCACTTTATAGAAGAGAAAACTGAGGCAAAGTGGGGTTGATTAACTTGTCCCAGGTCACAGCTAGGCTATAATGATCCAGAATCTATGGTATTAAGCATGCAGGAGTGAATACAGTTTGAAAAGAGGAGAAAGCTTGAGAGCTACCACAATTAAGAAACAAAAGGGATAAGATGAGATAGTAAGAAAAGATTTTTTTTTAATTAACAAAAAGAGAGAGAGAGAGAGAGAGAGAGAGAAATAGTCAAGGGAGTAGGAAGAGACTTGGGAAAGTGCCATATGAAGAATTCTGCTATTGAGTTGTATTAGTTCCTTATATATTTTGTGTGTATACATATATTTAGGGAAAAGACCTGAATAGATGATTTCTGAGAAGAGAAAACATACAAAGAGCTAATAGGTATATGAAAAAGTACTCAACATCAATAATCAACATGGAAATTTATATCAAAAACACAATGAAATATCACCTCCCACTTGTTAGAATGACTAATATGAAAAAGACAAAAGATAACAAGTACTGGTGAGTATGAGGACACTGTTGGTGGGAATGTAAATTTTTACAGCCATACAGAAAACAGCATGGAATTTCCTCAAAATAGTAAAAATATAAAATATCCTTCAGCAATTCTACTTCTGGGTATATACCTAAGTAAATTAAATCTAAATCTTGAAGCAGTATCTGTACTACAGCATTCATTTCAGCATTATTCATAATACTCAAGATATGGCAACAACCTAAGTGTCCATCAATGGATGAATGGATAAAGAAAATATGTATCAATATACATATACACACACGCAGAGGCATCAAGATGGCAGAGAAATAGGAGGATGTAGAGTTCATCTCTCCCCACAAATGCATCAAGAATACATCTACAAATGAAAAAAATTCTCACAGAGCACCAGCAGGACAATAGCAGAGGACCTCGGACACCTAAAAGGACAAGAAAGATCCCTGTATAACCTGGTAGCATGAAAAAAGAAGAAGGGAAATGGAAGAGGAGAGGAAATGGGATAGCATCTGTGCCCCCAGTGGGGAACTAAAGGAGAGGGGATGTTCCCACACCCAGGGAAACCCTCTCACTGGTGGGGAGATCAGTTGAGACAGAAGGGGAGCTTCAGGGGCTGCTGGAGGAGAGTGCAGCAACCTATCTGTGGCAGTCGAGACAGAGCAAGACCTATGCAGATGGTCCGTGCCACAGCCCTGTGTGCCCCAGCCTGAGACGTGTATCCACCAGTACAGATGGGGGCTGGTGCTGGAATATGGGATTTGGAGAGCAGACCTGGAGAGAGGACTGCTGCTGGCCAAGAGCAGCAAGTCTGAGGGGACAAGAGTGAGGAAATATGCAACTGGGAATGTTTGTGGAGAAAATCCAGACCACCATAGAAGCAAAGTGCTATTGTTGAGTGATGCACAAGGGACATGGCCACCATTGCAGCTTCTCTCCCCATGCACCTGTCCCTGGTTCTCTGGGTACTTGGAAGGGCTCCTGCCAGGGTGGGTTCTCCTGTGACCATGGCAGCTGCCACCTCCTCCTCTGCATCCTGTACCTTCTATGGAGGATGGTCCTGCAACTTCAGTGGCTGCTGCCTCCATGCTCCCTCCTTGCCAGGGCAGACTCATGTGCTCTGCGGTATCCTTGGGATCAGATCCCTGTGGGTGGCCCACATACAGAGGTGGGGTTGGAATCACAGCCAGAGGTGGGGTTGGAATCACAGCTGAGCCTCAGGGGCCATGAAACTAAGGAAGAAAAGTTGAACTCTCTGCTTGCAGCTGTGCAAGCCATGAATTGACACCTGCATGACAAGCTTTGTAAACTCAGCACCTACAGGACACCTGAGCAGATGAATGCTCCCACAGCCAAGACAGGTCTAGTGCTAGCAGCTGTAGACATCATGAGCACATACAAGTGGGGCTGGGCCAGGCCAGAGGCTGAACTTCCCCCATAGTGCCCACAACAGGTCCAGACCCATGATTACTGCAATCCTGGGACCTGATTTCAGCAGATCTACACTGGTGGCCTGGTGAAACAATGTCTGAGAGACACAAGGGCCAATTGCCAGTATACCACGGGTAAGGTGGGGCCAAAAGCAGTGTCAACAACAGTTTAATCTGAGAGCTCACACAATGGGTGAAAGGTGACAAAACAGAGCACACGCAGAGGCCAATAGCTCCAGAGGAGAAATATTCAGTGGCTCTCCTCCCAGGGGGAATGTTCCAATCCCACATATCTTGCACCACAGATCAGAAACACAGCTAAGAAACAGATCTGGGGTCCTCTACTCCAACAGCTAAGGAGCAGACCCCACCTCTGACTGGACAATGAGAATCACAGAGCAAAGGAGAGGCCCTGCTCAATATCCACTGCAGACTCTGGTCATCACAACATCCTATCAAGGGGATAGCAGCCAGCATACACTGAGGAAAGAGGTGGAAGACATCTATACTAAAAACAGCCCTTGCAACAAAAAATATAAAACCCACACAGGCTATGAAAGAATATTCCCACATAAAAACAGCCCTCCAAGACAGTCTGAGGCTCTGGCATTAGGTGAAAGAAACCCCAGAATATTCAGCCTTGAAGGCCAGTGGGGCTTGAGTGCAAGAGCTCCACAGGGCTGGAGGAAACAGAGACTCCACTTTTGGAGGGCACACACAAGGTCTTACATGCACTAGTTCCCAGCAAATAGCAGTACCTCCATAGGAACCTAAGCTACACTTACCTAGGTGTTTTGGAGGGTCTGCTGAAGAGACAAAGGTCAATTATAGCTCACTGTGGGGACAAGGACATTGGTCTTGGGGCCCATGGGGAATATTGATCAGAGTAAATTCTCTTGGAGGTGAACATTTTGACACCAAGACCCAGCCACACACAACGACCAGCAGGCTCCAGTACTGGAAAGGCTCAGACCAAACAATCAATAAGATAGGAACACAGCCACACCAATCAGAAGATAGTCTGCCTAAAGTCATACTGAGCTCATGGCCACTTCAAAACATACCCCTTGACATGGCCCTGCCCATCAGAGGGACAAGACCCAGCTCCACTCACCAGAGGGCAGGCACCAGTCTCTCCCACCAGGAAGACTGCACAAGCCCTGGACCAACCTCATCCACCAGGGGGCAGACACCAGAAGCAAAAGGAATATGATTCTGCAGCCTGTGGAAAGGAGACCACAAATACAGAAAATCAGACAAAATGAGATGACAGAGAAATAGTTGCAAATGAAGGAATAAGATAAAAACCTACAAGAACAACTAAATGAAGAAGAGATAGGCAAGTTACCTGAAAAAAATTCAGAGTAATGATAGGAAAGATGATCCAAAATCTTGGAAGAAGAATTGTGGCACAGATTAAGAAGATACAAGAAATGTTTAAAAGGAGCTAGATGATTTAAAGAACAAGCAAACAGAGATGAATAATACAATAACTGAAATGAAAAATACACTAGAAGGAATCAAGAGTAGAATAACTGAGGCAGAGGAATGAAAAAGTGAGCTGGAAGACAGAGTGGTGGAAATCACTGCCACAAAACAGAATAAAGGGAAAAGAAGGAAAAGAAACGAGGACAGTCTCAGAGGCCTCTGGGGCAACATTAAATGCAACAACATTTGAATTACAGGAGTCACCAAAGGAGAAGAGAAAGAGAAATGGCCTGAAAAAATATATGAAGACATTATAGCTCTACACTCCCCTAACATGAGAAAGGACACACTCACTTAAGTCTAAGAAGCAGAGAGAAACCTATACAGGATGAACCCAAGGAGGAACATGCTGAAACACATATTAATCAAACTGACAAAAATTAAAGATCAAAAAATATTAAAAGCAACAAGGTAAAAGCAAAAATAACATACAAGGGAATGACTGTAAGATTACAGCTGATTTTTCAGCAAAAACTCTGCAGGCCAGGAGGGAGTCATATGATATATTTCAAATGTTGAAAAGGAGAAGCCTATAACTAAGAATACTCTACTCAGCAAGGCTTTCATTCATATTTGACAGAGAAATCAAAAGCATTACAGACAAGCAAAAACTAAGAGAATTCAGCACCACCAAACCAGCTTTACAACAAATGCTAAAGAAACTTCTCTAGGCAGGAAAGAGACCAGCAACTTAAAACAACCTTGTACATATATACTCTGCTCTATCAAAACCTCATGGGAAGAGCAAACCCAAAAAATACAATAGATACACACTCACAAAAGAAAAAAAAAAAAAAATGCAAACAGAACAATAAAGATGGACATCAAAACACAAGAGAAGAGAACAAAAGATGAAGGGAAGAAAAAACACCTACAAAAGCAAACCCGAAACAATTAAGAAAATGGAATTAGGAATGTATATCTTGATAATTAAATGTAAATGGATTAAATGCTCCAATGAAAAGGCACAGGCCGGTTTTATGGATAAAAATAAAAACACCCATATACATGCTGTCTACAAAAGACCCACTTCAGAGCTATGAAAACATACAAGCTGAAATTGAAGAGACAGAAAAAGATATTCCATACAAATGGAAACCAAAAGAAAGCTGGAGTTGCAATACTCATATCAGACAGCATAGACTTTGAAATGAAGACTGTTATAAGAGACAAGGAAGGATACTACATAATGATCAAGGAATCAATCCAAGAAGAATATATAACAATGGTAAATATTTATGCACCCAACATAGGTGCACCTCAATATATAAGGCAAATGCTAACAGCCATTAAAAGGGAAATTAACAGTAACACAATAATACTGGGGGGCTTTCACCCCAGTTTCATCAGTGGAAAGGTCATCCAGACAGAAAATTAGTAAGGAAACACAAGCCTTAAATGACTCATTAGACCAGGTAGACTTAATTGATATCTATAGGACATTTTATCCGAAAGCAGCAGAATACACTTTCTTCTCAAGTGCACCTGGAACAATCTCCAGGATATATCACATCTTGGTCCACAAATCAAGCATCAGTAAATTTAAGAGAATTGAAATCATATCAAGCAACATTTCAGACCACAACACTATGAGATTACAAATAAACTACAAGAAAACAACTGTAAAACACACAAACATGTGGAGGCTAACCAATATGCTACTAAACAACTAATGGATCAATGAAGAAGTCAATGAGGAAATTAAAAAAAAAAACCTAGAGACAGATGACAATGAAAATATGACAATTCAAAACCTATGGGCTGCAGCAAAAGTAGTTCTAAGATAGAAGGTTTTAGAAATACAATCTTACCTCAGGAAACAAGAAAAATCTCAAACAACCTAACCTTACACCTAAAACAACTAGAGAAAGAAGAAAAAAAAAAAACAAAACCTAAAGTTGGTAGAAGGAAATAAATCATAAAGATCAGAGAAGAAATAAAGGAAATAGATACAAAGAAAGCAATAGCAAAGGTCAATAAAACTGAAAACTGGTTCTCTGAGAGGATAAACAAAATTGATAAACCTTTAGCCAGACTCATTGAGACAAAAAGGGATAGGACTCGATAAAAATAGAAATGAAAAAGGAGAAGTTACAACTGACACCACAGAAATACAAAGGATCATAAGAGACTATGACAAGCAACTATATGCCAATAAAATAGACAACTTAGAAGAAATGGACAAATTCTTAAAAAGGTACAATCTTCCCACACTGAACCAGGAAAAACTAGAAAATATTAATATAGCAATCATGAAAATATTAACACACAAAATCAGTTCTTTTTACTGAAATTGAAACTGTGATTAAAAATCTTCCAACAAAATAAAGTCAAGGATGAGATGACTTCACAGGCAAAATCTATCAAACATTTAGAGAAGAACTAACACCTATTCTTCTCAATCTGTTCCAAAAAATTGCAGAGGAAGGAACTATCCTAAGCTCATTCTATGAGGTCAACATCACCCTGATACCAAAACCAGACAAAGATATCACAAAAAAGGAAACTTACAGGGCAATATCACTGATGAACAAAAATCCTCAACAAAATACAGGCAAACTAAATCCAACAAAACATTAAAAGGATCATATACCATCATCAAGTGGGATTTATTCCAGAAATGCAAGGATTCTTCAATATATGCAAATCAATCAATGTGATACACATTAACAAACTGAAGAATAAAAACCATAAAATCTTCTCAATAGATGTAGAGAAAACTTCTGACAAAATTCAACACCCATTTATGATAAAATCTCTCCAGAAAGTGAGCATAGAGGGAACCTACCTCAACATAATAAAAGCTGTATAAGACAAACCCAGAGCAAACATAATTCTTAATGGTGAAATACCAAAAGCATTTCCTTTAAGATCAGGAATTTGACAAGGGTGTCCACTCTCGCCACTTTTATTCAGCATAGTTTTGGAAGACCTAGCCATGGCAATCAGAGAAGAAAAGGAAATAAAAGGAATCCATATTGGAAAAGAAGTTGTAAAATTGTCACTGTTTGCAGATGACATGATACTACACATAGAAAATCCTAATCATGCTACCAGAAAGCTACTAGAGCTCATTAATGAAATTGATAATGGTGCATGATATGAAATTAATACAGAGAAACCTCTTGCTTTCCTATACACTAGCAACAAAAATCATAAAGAGAAATTAAGGAAACAATCCCATTTACCATCACATGAAAAAAATAATAAAATACCTAGGAATAAACCTACCTAAGAGGCAAAAGACCTGCACTCAGAAAACTATAAAACACTGATGAAAGAAATCAAAGAAGACACAAACAGATGGAGAGATATACTATATTTTTTAATTGCAGAATGAATATGTCAAAATGATTATACTCCTGAAAGTAATCTATAGCTTCATTGCAATCCATATCAAATTACCAATAGTATTTTTCACAGAGTTACAAGAAAAAAATTTACAGTTTGTATGGAAACACAAAAAACCCTAATAGCCAAAGCACTCTTGAGAAAGAAAAACAGAGCTGGAGGAATCATGTTCCATAACTTCTGACTATACTAGAAAACTACAGTAATCAAAATAGTATGGTACTGTCATGAAGAAAGATATATAGAAAAATGGAACAGGATAGAAAGTCCAGAAATAAATCCACACACATATGGACACATAAAGACAAAAGAGGAAAGAATATACAATGGAGAAAAGAAAGCCTCTTCATTAAGTGGTGCTAGGAAAATGGAATGGCTACATGTAAAAGAATGAAATTAGAACATTCTCTAACAGCATACATAAAAATAAATCCCAAGTGGATTAAATATCTAAATGTGAGGCTGGATACTATAAGTCTCTTAGGGGAAAAAATAGGCAGAATACTCTCTGACATAAGTCGCAGCAAGATCTTTTTTAATCCACCTCTTAGAGTAATGAAAATAAAAACAAAAATAAACAAATGGGAACTAACTGTGCTTAAAAGCTTTTGCACACCAAAGGAAACCATAAATAAAATGAAATGACAATTCTCAATGGGAGAAAATATTTGCAAACAAAGCAACTGACAAAGGACTAATCTCCAAAATATACAAACAGCTCATGCAGCTCAATATCAAAAAATAAACAGCCTAATAAAAAACTGGAAGGAAGTTCTAAATAGCCATTTCTCCAAAGAGGACATAAGATGGCTAAGAGGCACGTGAAAAGATGCTCAACATCACTAATTATTAGAGAAATGCAGATCAAAACTACAATGAGGTGTCACCTCACACCAGTCAGAATGGCCATCATCAAAAAATCTACAAACACTGGAGAGGATGTGGAGAAAAGGGAACTCTCCTACACTGTTGGTGGTAATGTATATTGGTACAGCCACTATGGAGAACAGTATGGAGGTTCCTCAAAGAACTAAAAATAGAGCTACCATATGATCCATCAATCCCACTCTTGGGCATATATCCAGAGAAAACCATACTTCAGAAAGATACATGTATCACAATATTCATTGCAGCACTATTTACAATAGCCAGGATATGGAAGCAACCTAAATGTCCACTGAGGGATGAAAGGATAAAACAGATGTCATATATGTATATACAATGGAATATAACTCATTCAAAAAAAGAATGAAATAATGCCATTTGCAGCAAGATGAATGAACCTAGAGATTGTTATACCAAGTGAAGTAAGCCACACTGAGAAAGACAAATATCATATGATATTGTTTATATGTGAAATGAATAAAAAGGTACAAAAGAAATAGTCACAGATGTAGAAAAAAGACATGGTTACAAATGGGAAGAGGAGAAAGAGATAAATTGGGAGATTGGGATTAATTGACATTTACAGACTAACATATATAAAATAGATAACTAATAAGGACATACTGTATAGCACAGAGAACTCTACTCAATACTCTGTAATGACCTATCCGGGAAAAAGAATCTAAAAAAGAGTGAATATATGTGTATGTATAACCGATTCACTTTGCCCTGTTGCAGAAACTCACACAACATTGTAAATCAACTGTACTCCAATAAAAATTAAATAAAAAAAGAAATATACACATACAAACACAATGAAATACTCAGCTTTTAAAAAAGAAAGAACTCTTGACATTTGCAACAATATGGATGAACCTGGAGGATGTTATGCTAAATGAAATGTCAGATACAGAAAGACAAATACTGCATGATCTCACTTATATGTGGAATCTAAAAGAGTCAGACATAGAAGCAGAGATTAAAAACAGTGGTTGGCAAGAACAAAGGGGAGAGAGAAATGGGGAAGTGTTGGCCAAAAGGTACACAAAGTTTCAACTATACAAGATAAATAATTTCTAGAGATCTAATGAACAGCATGGTAACTATAGTTAATAGTACTATATTATATACTTGAAATTCATTAATAAGGTAGATCTTAAATGTTCTCACCACACAAACACACAAAGAAAGAAAATATTAACCATGTGAGGTGATGGATATAAGTTAATTAGCTTGAGTATAATGCTCGTTTCACAACATACACATATATCAAAACATCAAGTTGCACACCTTAAGCATATAAAATTTCAATTTGTCAGTTACACCTCAATAAAGTTGGGGGGGAGGAATGTTGCAGTTAGTTGGGGGTAGGGAACACAAACATATAAATATGTATGTGTGGTAAGTTATATTTCCCAAAGTACTGACACAGATAGGAAGTGCTAAAGGATAATAAAGGAGAAATTCTTTATGAGCTAAATTGTTAACAGAAAAGTATTTAGAGGAGGGAGCCTCTATTTAGATTGAGCCTTGTAAAATGAGTATATATCTAACAGATGTCTAAATAATTGATGAAAGATGAAATGACTGAACAAAAATACAAATATAATATAGTAGTTAACTATTGACAGAATAATGGTGTGTAGCAAAGCACTTCAAAACCCAGTGGCCTAAAACAGCAATCGTTTCTTCTCATTCATGATTTTGTCAGTCAACTAGAAGTTGGCTGTTTTCACCTGAGCTTGGCTGGCCTCGGCCATAAGCTTCATCTTCCTTACACAGCAGGAGAACCAAAATATTAGGGTGACAGTAGAAATACAAGAGTAAAAGCCCAACTTTGCGAGAACATTTCAAGCCTCTGCTCATGTGATGTCTGCTTGTATCACATCTTCTAATTCTCCTGGACAAAGTAGGTTACATGACCAATTCCAAAAACAACTGATAGGCAAGCACACACTGAATGTAGTATGGGGAACTGCAAATTCACATGTTAAAAGAGCACGGATTCAAGATAGGTGAAGATAAAAGACAAGTATTCAATTTACTACAGATAAGAATGCACCAGCCTTTTGGAGGTCTATGATTTTCAGGGCACTTTGAATGATGCAAAAGATTCTTATAGGGAAAAACCATTTTGAATGATTAATTGGGGCCACAGAGTGGAAACCAATAGATGGCAAGGTGAAGAATATCTTATAAGTAATGAAGAACCAGAAAAGATTAATGAGCATTATAAGGGCTTTATGAAAGTGACATTTTATGAAGTTTGTCCTAGAGATTTTACTCAAATGTAATCAGAGTGGAGAGAGACCATGGTATGGGAAACAAGACAGGGATCAGAAACCCTAATTATAAGAAAGTTGGAGTGGATATATTGATATCTGAGAATAGATTTAAGGGCAATGTATATTAAAATAAAGAGGAGTATTTCACAGTAACAAAAGAGTCAATTCATCAATAAGACATCCTCAATATATATTTAACATCTGTATATTTTTGCATCTTAATTTTATTTTTAACTTTTTATATTATAGTTGAGCAACAATGTTGTGTTAGTTTCAGGTGTACAAAAAAGTGACTCAGTTATACACATACATGTATCCATTCTTTTTCGAATTCTTTTCCCGATTATGTTGTTACAGAATATTGAGCAGAGTTCCCTGTACTATACAGTAGGTCCTGGTTGGTTATCCATCTTAAATATGGCAGTGTGTACATGTCAATCCCAAACTCCATAACTATCTCTCCCCACACACATACCCCCTGGTAACCATAAATTCATTCTCTAAATCTTTGAGTCTGTTTCTGTTTTGTAAATAAGTTCATTTGTATCATTTTTTTACATTCCACATATAAACTATATCATACAATATTTCTCTTTCTGTCTGACTTACTTTACACAATCTTACAATCTCTACATCCATCCATGTTGCTTCAAATGGCATTATTTCATTCTCTTTAATGGCTGAGTAATATCCCACTGTAAATATGTATCACATCTTCTTTATCCATTATTCTGTCAATGGACACTTAGGTTGCTTCCATGTCTTAGCTATTGTAATCAGTGCTGCAATGACCATTGGGAGGCATGTATTCTTTCGTACTATGTTTTTCTCTGGGTATATGCCCAAGAGTGAGATTGCTGGATCATATAGTAGCTCTATTTTTACTTTCTTAAGGAACCTCCATACTGTTCTCCAAAGTGGCCACAGCAATTTATATTCCCATCAACAGTGTGGGAGGGTTCAATTCTCTCCACACCCTCTCCAGCATTTATTGTTTGTGGATTTTTTGATGATAGCCATTCTGAATGACGTGACATAATATCTCATTGTAGTTTTGATTTGCTTTTCTCTAATAATTAGTGATGTTGAATATATTTTCATGTGCCTCTTGGACATCTGTATGTTTTCTTTGGAGAGATGTCTACTTAGGTCTTCTGCCCATTTTTTGACTGGGTTGTTTGTTTTGATGATATCAAGCCACGTGAGCTGTTTGTAAATTTTGGAGACTAATCTCTTTTCTGTCACATCATTTGCAAATATTTTCTCCCATTCTGAGGATTGTCTTTTCCTTTGGTTTGTGGTTTCCTTTGCTATGCAAAAGATTTCAAATTTAGGTCCCATTTATTTATTTTTGTTTTTTATTTCCATTACTCTGGCAGATAGATCAAAAAAGATATTGCTGTGATTTATATCAGAGAGTGCTCTGCCTATGTTTTCCTCTAAAAGTTTTATAGTATTGAATCTCACATTTAGGTCTTTTATCCATTTTGAGTTTGTTTTTGTGTATGGTGTTAGAGAATGTTCTAATTTCATTTTTTTACATGTAGCTGTCCTGTTTTCCCAGCACCATTTATTGAAGAGACTGTCTTGTCTCCAATGTAGATTCTTACATCCTTTGTCATGGATTACGTGACCATATGTATTTGGGTTTATTTCTGGACTTTGTATCCTGTTACATTGATCTATATTTCTGTTTTTGTGCCAGTATCATACTGTTTTGATGACTGTAGCTTTGTAGTATAGTCTGAAGTTAGGGAGCCTGATTCCTCCAGCTTCATTTTACTTTCTCAAGATTGCTTTGGCTGTTCATGGTCTTTTGTGTTTCCTTGTAAACTGTAAAAATTTTTGTTCTAATTCTGTGAAAAATGCCATTGGTAATTTGTTAGGGGTTGCATTCAATCTGTAGATTGCCTTGGTAGTATAGTCATTTTGCCACTATTGATTCTTTAAATCCAAGAACATGGTATATCTTTCCATCTGTTTTGTCTTCTTTGATTTCTTTCATCAGCATCTTATAGTTTTCAGGGTACAGGTCTTTTATCTCCTTAGGTAGGTTTATTACTAGGTATTTCATTCCTTTTTGATGCAATAGTCAATGGAATTGTTTCATTAATTTCTCTTTTTCATTTTCTTTATTACTGTATAGGAATGCAAGAGGTTTCTCTGTATTAATTTTATATCCTGCACCTTTACCAAATTCATTAATGAGCTCTAGTAGCTTTCTGGTAGCATCATTAGGATTTTCTATGTATATTATGATGTCATCTGCAAACAGTGACAATTTTAAAACTTCTTTTGCAATATGAATTCCTTTTATTTCTTTTTCTTCTCCGATTGCCATGGCTAGGTCTTCCAAAACTATGTTGAATAAAAGTGGAGAGAATAGACATCCTTGTCTTGTTCCTGATCTTAGAGGAAATGGTTTTAGCTTTTCACCATTAAGCATGATATTAGCTGTAGGTTTCACTTATATGGCCTCTATTATGTTGAGGTAAGTTCCCTCTATGCCCACTTTCTGGAGAGATTTTATCATAAATGGGTGTTGAATTTTGTCAAAATTTTTCCTACATCTACTTAGATGATCATATGATTTTTATTCTTCAATTTGTTGATGTGGTGTATCACATTGATTGATTTGTGTATATTGAAGGATCCTTGCATCACTGGGATAAATCCCAGTTGATCATGGTGTATGATACTTTTAATGTATTATTGGATTTGAATTTCTAGTATTTTGTTGGGGATTTTTGTGTCTATGTTCATCAGTGATATTGGCCAGTAATTTTCTTTTTTTGTGGTATCTTTGCCTTGTTTTGGTATCAGGGTGATGGTGGCCTCACAGAATGAATTTGGGAGTTTTCTTTCCTCTGAGAATTTTTGGAACTGTTTCAGAAGGATTGGAGTTAGCGCTTCTCTAAATGTTTGATAGAAGTAGCCTGTGAAGCCATTTGGTACTGGACTTTTGTTTGTTGGGAGTTTTTAAATCACAGTTTCAATTTCAGTACTTGTGATTGCCCTGTTCATATTTTATATTTCTGCTTGGTTCAGTCTGGGGAAATTGTACCTGTCTAAGAATTTGTCCATTTCTTCTGGGTTGTCCGTTTTCTTGGCATACAGTTGCTTGTGGTAGTCTCTTATGATCCTTTGTATCTCTGTGGTGCCAGTTGTAGCCTCTCCTTTTTCATTTCTAATTTTATTGATTTGAGTACTCTCCTCTTTTTCTTGATGAGTCTGGCTAAAGGTTTATCAATTTCATTTATCTTTTTAAAGAACTGGCTTTTAGTTTCATTTATCTTTGCTATTGTTTTCTTCATGTCTATTTCATTTATTTCTCCTCTGATCTTTATGATTTCTTTCCTTCTACTAACTTTAGGTTTTGTTTGTTCTTCTTTCTCTGGTTTCTTTAGATGTAAGTTTAGGTTGTTAATTTGAGATTTTTCTTACTTCCCAACATAAGATTGCATTTATATAAGCTTCCCTCTGAGAACTACTTTTGTTGCATCCCATAGATTTTGGATTGTAGTATTTTTGTTTTCATTTGTCTCTAGATATTTTTTGACTTTCTCTTAGATTTCTTCATTGATCCATTGATTGTTTAATAACATAATGTTTAGCCAAAATATGTTTGTGTTTTTTACAGTTTTTTATTGTAGTTTATTTCTAACCTCATAGTGTTGTTTTTGGAAAAGATGCTTGATATGATTTCAATTTTCTTAAATTTACTGAGGCTCACTTTGTGGCCCAGCATGTTGTCATTTCTGGAGAATGTTCCATATACTGTGAGAAAAATGTGTATTCTGCTGCTTTTGAATGGAATGCTCTATAAATATCAAGTCCATAAGGTCTAATGTGTCATTTAAGGCCTATGTTTCCTTATTGGTTTTCTGTTTGGATGATCCGTCCACTGATGAAAGTGGAGTGTTAAAGTCTCCCACTCTTATTGTGTTTCTGTTGATTTCTCCCTTCATGGCTCTTAGTATTTGCCCTATATATTAAGGTGCTCTATGTTGGGTGCATATACATTTATAACTGTTATATCTTCTTCTTGGATTGATCCCTTGGTCATTTTGTAGTGTCTTTCTTTGTCTCTTATGACAGCCTTTATTTTAAAGTCTATTTTCTCTGAGATGAGTATTGCTACTCCAGCTTTCTTTTGATCTCCATTTGCATGGACTATTTTTTTTTTTTCCATCCACTCACTTTTAGTTTGTATGTGTCCCTAGGTCTGAAGTGGGTCTCTTGTAGATAGCATATATATGGGTCTTCTTTTTGTATCCATTCAGCCAGTCTATTTCTTTTGGTTGGAGTATTTGATCCATTTACATTTAAGGTAGTTATCAATATGTAAGTTCATGTTTCCATTTTCTTATTTGTTTTAGGTTTGTTTTTCTAGGTCTTTTTTCTACCACTCCTCTCTTGTTTTCTTCTCCTATTGTTTGATGACCATCTTAGTGTTGTGTTTGAGTTGTTCTTTGTGTGTGTGTGTGTGTGTGTGTGTGTATCTGTGTGTTTGTGTATCCATTGTAGTTTTTGGGTTCGCTGTTCTGATGAGTATTATATATATATGTGTGTGTGTGTGTGTGTGTGTGTGTGTGTGTGTATTTGTACAAGGTTGTTTTAAGTTGCTGGTCTTTTTCCTGCCTAGAAAATTCCTTTAGCATTTGTTGCAAAGCCTGTCTGATGGTGCTGAATTATCTTAGCTTTTGTTTGTCTGTGAAGCTTTTGACTTCTCTGTCAAACTGATTGAGAGACTTGCTGGGTAGTGTATTATTGGTTGTAGGTTCTTCCCTTTAATTACTTTAAATATGTTGTGCTACTCCCTCCTGGCCTACAGAGTTTCTGCTGAAAAAACAGCTGATAATATTATTGGAGTTCCCTTACATGTTATTTGCTTTCTTTCCCTGTTGCCTTTAATATTTTTTCCTTCTGTTTAATTTTTTTTTTCAATTTAATTACCATGTGTCTTGACATATTCTTCCTTGGGTTTATCCTGCCTGGGGCTCTCTGTGGTTCATGGACTTGGCTGACTGTTTCCTTTACCATGCTAGTAAAGCTTTCAGTAATTATCTCTTCAAATATTTTCTCAGGTTCTTTCTCTTCTTCTTCTAGGACCCCTATAATGCAAATTTTGGTGCATTTAATGTATTCCCCGAGTTTCTTAGACTGTCCTCATTTCTTTTCATGCTTTTATCTTTATTCTGTTCCACAGCAGTGATTTCCACCATCCTGTCTTCCCAGTCACTTATCCATTCTTCTGCCTCAGTTATTGGGCAATTGGTTTCTTCTAGCATATTTTTTAAATAAATTTATTTATTTTATTTATTTATTGGCTGTGTTGGGTCTTTGTTGCTGCACATGGGCTTTTTCTAGTTGCTGTGAGTGGGGGCTACTCTTCATTGTGGTGTGCAGGCTCCTCATTGTAGTGGCTTCTCTTGTTTCAAAGTATGGGTCCTAGGCACGTGGTCTTCAATAGTTGTGGCACATGGGCTCTAGAGCACAGGCTCAATAGTTGTGGCGCTCAGGCTTTGTTGCTCCATGGCATGTGGAATCTTCCCAGGGCAGGGCTCGAACCCATGTCCCCTGCATTGGCAGGCAGATTCTTTACCACTGCACCACCTAGGAAGTCCTCTTCTAGTGTATTTTTCATTTCAGGTATTGTATTGTTCATCTCTATTTGTTCTTTAGTTTTTCTAGGTCTTTGTTAAGCATTTCTTGCAACTTCTTGATCCTTGCCTTCATTCTTTTTCTGAAATCCTGGATCATCTTCACTATCATTATTCTGAATTCCTTTTCAGAAGGTTGCCTATCTCCACTTCATTTAGTTGTTTTTCTCATGTTTTATCTTCTTCCTTCATCTGGGACATGTACCTTTGCCATTTCATTTTGCCTAATTTTCTGTGATTAGTGGCTTGTGGATTTCATCCTGCAGGCTGCATGATTATAGTTTTTCTTTCTTCTGCTGTCTGCCTCCTGGTGGATGAGGTTATCTAAGAGGCCTGTGCAAGCTTCCTGATGGGAGGGACTGGTGGTGAGTGGAGGTGGGTCTTGTCCTCTGGTGGGCAGGGCCATGCTTAGTAAAACTTTAATCTGCTTGTCTGCTGAAGTATAGGGCTGTGTTCCCACCCTGTTGGTTGCTTGGGCTGAGGTGACCCAGAACTGGAGCCTACAGGCCATTTGGTGGGGCTAATGGTGGCCTCCAGGAGGGAGCACAACAAAGGGTACTTCCCAGAACTGCTGCTGCCAGTGTCATTGTCCCTGCAGTGAACTACAGCCAATGCCACCTCAGCAGAAGACCCTTCAATACTAGCAGGAAGTTCTGTCCCAGTCTTTTACATGGTCAGTGCTTTTTTCCCTGGGTCCTGGTGCACATGAAACTTTGTGTGTTCCCTCTAAGAGTGGAGTCTCTGTTTCCCCTAGTCCTGTGGAAGTCCTGTGGTCAAACCCCACTAACCTTCAATGCTAGAATCTCTGGGGATTCCTCTTCCCATTGTCAGACTCCCAGGCTTGGAAGCCTGAGGTGGGGCTCAGAACTTTCATTCCTGTGGGATAATTTCTGTGGAATAATTGTTTCCCAATTTGTGGGTCATACATCCAGTGGATATAGGATTTGAGTTTATCACAATTTCAACCCTCCTACCATCCCACTGTGGCCTTCTCTTTGTCTTTGGATGTAGGGTTTCCTTTTTTGGTATGTTCCAGCATTTTTTGTTGATGGTTGTTCGGCTGTTAGTTCTGATTTTGATGTTTTCCTAAGAAGGGGGTGAGTTCACATCCTTCTACCCTGACCATGTTGAACTAATCTGAAAATTCATGCATTTTAGACTCATAGAAGAAGTGACAACCTGAGCAGAAACTCAGGAGTGGAAACCACAGTGGGAACCAGGACTGGAAAAGGGAAACTGGAATGGTAATTGATGAATTGCTGGAGGTTCAGTGTAGACAACTCAGAAAACTCCAGGTGCACCCAGTCTTCACAGGGTAGGCAGGAGGTGGGGGGTCAATAATATTGTGAGAATTACCTCTAGGAGCTCAGCCAGGTTCTCACAGTAAGTATCAGAGAAAAATCCCCTGGTGCTTCCAGTAGGAGGAGGGGAAAAGGAACCATGTGTATTTAACAAATTACAGAATTTCAAACATAATATAAAATAAAATTGAAGTAAATGGAGAAATAGACATATTCTATAATTATATTAGAAGATTCCTACATTCCTTTTTTAGGAATTGATAGAACAAATAGACAGAAAATCATAAGGGTATAGAAGACTTGAACAACACTCTCAGCCATTTTAAACCAGTTTCCATTGATAGAATAATAAACCCAAAAAGGAAAATACATTTTCTTTTTAAAAGCACATGAAGACTCATTAACATAGACCATATCATTTGCTATAAACAAGGCTTATTTTAAGGGGTTGAAAATATGCAGACTATGTTCCCTGACCAAAATGCAACTAAATTAGACATCTCAACAAAAGGTATTTTGAAAATATTAATATTTTGGAATTAAGCAATCTATTTTTAAATAACCTGTGTATCAATGATGAAATTACAGGAGAAGTTAGAAAATTTTTTGAGTTAAGTGATATTGAAAACTATATATCAAAATGTGCAGGATGCAGCTGAAGGAATAATTAGAGGAAAATGTATAGCTCTATATGCCTACTTTAGAAACAATATTTAAAAAATAAATGATCTGTAGACTTTGCATGTGAACAAGATGCTGTAAAATGTACCAGATTTACTCTCCCAATTGAAGGAATGACAACAACAATAACAACAAAATCAGCTAAAAATATATGATTGGTGCTTGCTTCCATCTGCCAGATTGAAAACCTCAATATTCACAAGGAAATGGGTAGTGTCTTGTCTCAGTATTAGGAAACAACTAGCTTGAGACTAAGCACTGTTCTGATTATGCCTGAATACTAACAGGAAATAAGTGCATGGAAATACTCAATACCACTGATCACCAGTGGAGGCAAATTAAAGCCTTATAAGTCAGAATTTCTTCTAGGTATTTACCCAAGAAAAATGAAAAAAAAATGTACACAAAAAGATTTGTACAAGAATATTTACAGAAGCTTTATTCATAATAACCCCCAGTAAGAAACAACTCAAATATCCATCAGCAGAGGAATAAATTTAAAAATTGTGGCCCATCCATTCAATGAAATGCTTCTTAGCAATGAAAAGGAATAAACATGCAAAACACAGCATACTGAAAAACATCAGGCTGAATGAAAAAAACTAGATAAAGAGAAGTACATTCTGTATGATTTGACATATAAACTTTTAGAACAAACTTATCGCTGATCAAAAAAAATTCAAAACAGTAGTTTCCTAAGAGTCGGACTGAGGTTAAATGGGAAGGGGCAAAAAGGATCTTTCTTGGGTGATGGGAGTGTTCAATAAATTGATAAGGATGATTACCCAATTATAAAACTCATTGTACTAATCCAGTAATACCTATTATTTTCGCACATATGTAAAATATACCTCAATTAAAAAAATACTTTAAAAATTATTAACAAAATCCCTTTCAGAAAAGTGATATTTGAAAAAAATGACAGTGAGTCACAGAAATAAAATCAGAAGTGGGTATAATAAGGTTGGGGTATTCAGGAGTGTCAAATATCCCACCATCACCATCACCAAATGCATATTTTAGAATGATAGCCCCATGAGTTTTTATCAGCTTTGTTCTTCTTTGTTCTCATGCAAGGCTTGACATGTAGTCATTGCTCAGTAAATATCTGTTGAGTGAATGAATGTCATTAAAATTGAAGCAGATAGGATATGAGGAAAGATCAATGGATTTCCAAAAGCCACAACCAATTTTTAAAGAATAATTTAAATAGTATAATGGACATGAAATAAATCTATTCTTTATTTAAAATACTGTATATTGAATCTACATAGAGAGAAAAGATGCATAACATAGGTTTCTAGCAACATTGAGGGAAATGTTTCATATTTTACTAAGGTGTTTAATTGGTAAAACAAATTAAACTCAAATGTTGAGTAAGAGAAGAATGATTTTTGCCTCCTGTATGAAGTGACAGAATGAGTGAAGAAAATGATATGTTCATACATATAATTACTATCATAGATTGTGAATGTAGTTTGAACTGCAATTATGACAACTTTAAACCTATGGTTACAAAATTTGTCCCACTGAAGAGACCGTGTAGAGATCCCTTTGTTTAGTACTAAACTGATTCTGAAACAAGTCTGTGTGGTACCAAATTTAGGGACAGTCCTATCTGAAGGAAGAGACAGTTGTAAGTTATCCTGATTTATAAACATAGAGAAAAAGTTACTTAAACAAAACTGTACAATTCTAGCTGGCTACTCATACATCAAGAAAGAAAAAAGATGAAACATAAATAACAAATGAGGCAGTTCAATTACTTGGTACTTGCAGATCTAAAAAGAAGTTTATTGGAAGAGATGGTTAAAGTCAAAGTTTGAATCAACTGCATATTTCAATTATCTATGATATCAATGGAATACAGTGAGTTATTAATACACGTTTATTTAAGAATGAATAAATCAATCTCTGTACTCTATCACATGGAGAAAATAAAAACAGATTTGGCTGTTGTGAAACAGGAAGAAATGTTCTTGTCACCATTGTTTTGCAAACAGCATTTCCCACCCAATAACAAAAATGATGGCTTTTTGAAATTATCAATGGTTTAAACTCTGCAGTATCTGGAAAACTGATCATAAACCACCAGACAGCACTTATTTGTCAAAGTCTGAGTTACACTAAGAAGAGTGAAAGAGATAGAAGGGTGGTAGGGATTGAGCAAGTTTTTCTCAAGACTATTTAATGTGTGAGCCTGAATTAAGAAATCATGAAGATGTATGTAATTATATATTATCAGGAAAAAAGGGGGAGTAGGAATATTATTACTATGAGTCTAGCATACTACAATTTATTTACATTTTGAGGTAATATTGACAATATTACTAAGATTAAATATATTAATTTCCCCTAGGAATAAGAATATGGATATGGTCTCCAAACATTTTTTAATACAAGAAAAAGAGTTAATGATCTGCAAAAGGCCTTTTTCTTGGTTTGAAAACTAATTTGCTCATTAGCATTCGTATTTTATGAGCCTTAGGTGTAATTAGTAAGATAAGTACTCTGTATGTGCAAAGCTCTTGACATACTTTTGTTGTATACTAAGATAGTGTTCATTCACACATCCACCATAAAGGTTATTTCTGATGGGATGGGATGAAACTTGAAATAATTGCTTTCATTTCTTTCACAAATTGCTGCAAAATTCCAGGTTCATCTCACCATTTACTGTTTTAAAGCAGTGACAAGAAAAATGGTATGTTCCTGGAGAGAAACATGTCATCAGTGATAAACAATCCCAAACTCAGTCAAGCAAGTAATGCATTGCACATCAAAAACTACACCCCTGTCAATACTGCACATACAGGTAATATACCACATGTCATATTTGAAGGAGGGACTGCTTTTTCTACTACTACATCCTCAACAAATCTGTCCTTGCTGACAGAGAGATATGAAGGATTTGCAAAGATAGAAGAATGCATTTACCAGTAATATAAAGTGTAGCACAACAAAGAAACATGCAATTAGCGTTCCAAACTCATGAGGAATATTAGCCAAACAATAAATCATGGTGGAATTTAATTAAAAATGATAGTAAATGTTCACCATAACTAAAGATAAGGTCCTATGGGCAGAAAAGATTCAATGTCAATAAAATTGCACTTGATATTTGTTGAAAGGTCATGGAGAGGAGATTCTTCATTCTTGATTTAAGCTCATTGTGTTTCTTCTCTATCTACTCAACTATAGATGAATTAATCAGGAATATAATAATATACTTCCACTCTTACTCCACTCAACTAATATAGTTGCAAAAGCAGTGGGAAGGATATTACTTTCAGTGTTTAATTACATATTTAAACAAATACAGCTAAAGTATTGAATAAGAAATCTAGATATAGAGGTTATCTATAGCTCCTTTGTTTCCAAGCAAAAATTCATGGTATTTCACTGACTAGATTGGTGAACAAGATAACTCTATTGTTTTTTTTTCCATGCAAAAGCCAGGATACAGCCACATGGAATAATTTCACAGGTTTGGAGCATAGCAGATGTTTTTGTTAGTCTGTTTTGGCAGAATCATTTTGTAAATCATTTGTCATATTTCCACATTTTAAGAAACTATATGATTGATATGTTTTACCATTCAAAATCTTCAAATAAATGGGAAAGATGGCTTCTGCAGAACTTGTGAACTTTTCCTGCAGGAAATTCCTAGAATCACCTGCAGGACTGAGAGCATCTTAGAATTAAGTGTTAAATTATGTTTGCCTTTTATTGCTTAAAAAAGAAAAATGTAGAAGCAACAGGAAATCAGAACTTTTATAACCAACCCACATACATTTTTGCTCTAAACATGGTTTTAAATATGCAACATAACTAATTTCATCTTAAAAATGAGGCTATGAAATAAATATTATGACTATTCCTATGTTACAAATGAGGGATCTTAAGCATAAAGAGGTTAAATATCTTGTTCAAGGTCAAAAGCTCAGTTAATGATGAAGCCATTATTAGAAGCTAGGAAAACCTGCTTCCAGCATCTGCATTCTTAACTATCATACTATACTGTTAGAAGCTAAAATACAGAGGAATAACAGGAAACAGCAACAGAGAAATGTCAGCAGAGATTGATTTACCACTCTAAGAGCAGTTAACTCCAAATGGTGCAAAAGCCACTGAGGGTTTCACTGTGTTACCTCATGAAAATAATGAGACAACAACAACAATGTCTTGTTGAGTACCAACTACACTACAGATGTTTTCACAATGCGATTTATATCATGCATCCTTACAACCCCACAAAAGTGGGTTAAACCTTGCTAGTAAAGGAATTTGAATCTAGGACTGTCTGACATCAAAATGCATTATGACTTCTAACAGATAATGCTGATCAGTGAAATAAATACTTTTCACTGTTTTCACTGTCCATGGATGGCTGTGGGTGTTCAAAAGAAAATGAAATTGTTTACTATGTTAATGAAGACAAGATATGCATAAATGTAGTTCATATACTGTTTTTCCTAAAACACTTAAAACCTAATTTAATTCAATTTAATTCAATAAGTATTTGCTGATGCTCCATATAATAAAGTTACCAGATTCTTCACAGGAAACAAAAATGAGACAGCCTGTCTTCACAGAGCTTATAGTTTACTGAAGGAGTTAAGACAACTGTGCAAAAAAGAATGCTGCATAAAAGAAGAGCATAGACATTATCAAAGAAGTACAAAATATCATGAGGGTACCTCTGGATTTAGGATGACAGAAGGAAGAGATTTCTACTGCTTTACTCTCTGATAATCATTTCCAAATAGGAAAAAAAATGAGAAAATGAAAACACAAACTCCGTATTTGATGAAATCAGGATATTGCTGTAACATCAAAATCCAATATATGGAGATGAAAAGTAGATGAGGGATTGTCGTTGACCCAGCTGTACTAATAAAAATCCATATACTTGTTTTCTGGGTGAAAAACAGATTGAGAGGTGGGAAGAGAAAGAGGGCAGGCTATAGGCTAGGAGCTTTCATTTGTACTTTTGCCTATGTCCTTCAAATCCTGAAAGTGAACTTGAGCTAAAGTACATGGAATATTACTGTATTTAGCGCATGTTAAAACATGTAGAAAAACTTAATAATAAGTATAAAGAAAACTAATCAAAGGAGTACTATAATATAGTATTTGAAGTAGTAAACATTTACTTAGTCACAAAAATATAAACGAGACTTGTATTGGAATCAATTTACACATTTTGTGACTTTCTTCTGTGACTGGGAAGTAAGAAGAGAAAAAAACAGAAATTGAGGATTAACCAAAATGTACTCTAAAATGTTATAGCTTCAATGAGCACATTTTAGCTATTGTGCACAATTTCATTCTTATAATCATTTTTTAACTATTTATGTGAATATATAAACTGAATATAATTGACTTTTATCAACAGCCTCATATTCTTAATTTATTTTGAATATTTTCTCATATCATTAAATATAATTCTTATGTATTAAAGTATAATTTATATAAAAAACATACCTGACATGTTATGTATGCATCTGTGTGTGTACCAACCACAAGAAATTATAGTACAATTCCATGGTCCAAGAAAGTTCCCTCCTGTCCATGTCTACCTCACTCACCTCATCCCCACCTGAGCAACCATTTTCTAATTTTTATGACCATAGGTAAATTGAATCATACAATATGTACTCTTGAGTCTGGCATCTTTCAGTCAGCATCAAGTTTCCAAGACTCACTCATATTGTTATGTGTATCTGTAGTTTATCTTTCCCTTTTTGTTACTGAGTAGTATTCTTTTGTATGAATGTACCCAGTTTGTTCACCCATATATTTTTTTGGAAATATGTACACAATTATTTTTTATGCCTTTTTATTACCCTTCAAGAGCAGAAAGTGTTGGCATTATTGTGTATCCTAGCACCTAACACTTCATGCCTACTTTCATATTAACTACTACTATGTTTTCTTTTTTCCAGAGTATGAATTTATTACTAATTAGGAAGTCTCCACATTTGTTGCTAAAATGATTAAAATAAAATCTGTGCTATGAATTCAGTTAAATCAACAAAGAGCATCTAGCTCCTGCTAGAAATAACTATAAACCCAAATGTTCCATCATAGTCTTCTTTATTAAAATGAATTTTGCTTGTTTGGAAACTAGACTAAAAACTATACATGAAAATAAGTTTACATATGTATATATATACACACACACATATATATATATATATATATATATATATATACATATATAGGTATTTTATTCTTAAAAAAATTTAGTTTAAAATTATCATATGGTGAACTTGACTGTTTTTCTCTTTGATGCTCACTTCTGTGAATTTTAAGATGTGTATATGTTTATGTAACTGGCACCACAGTCAAAATTTAGAACACTTACTTCTTTCATCCCCCAAACCTGCCTCATGCTACCTCTTTATAGTCCTACTCTTCTCCTGCCTCTAACCCATGAAAAGTGCTAATCTGTTCTTCATCACTCTAATTTTATAACTTCAAGTAAGTTATATAGGTGTAATCACACAATTTATAATCTTTGAAAACTGGCTCCTTTCACTCAGCATAATGCCTTTGAGATTCATCCAAGTTGTTCTGTGTATTATTGGTTTGTTTCTTTGTATTGATGAGTAGTATTTCATTGTATGAATATAACAAAGTTTATCCATTCACTAATTGAAGGACATTTGAGTTGTTCCCAGCTTTTGCCTGTTTGAATAAAGGTGCTATAAAATGTGCTAGGAACTTGGGGCAGTTCTTTATCTTGTCTAGTTCTCAGTTTCCTCATCTATAAAACAGAGATAATACTAGTAATCACCTCACAAGATTGCTGAAAGAATCAAATTAGAATGTATATAAAACATTATAAATTTAAAAAATTCAAATAATTACTAATATAATAAAAATATATGACAATGCAAAACTGAACTGCAAGTCAGGTGTCCCCTGTCTTCTACTTTTGTAGCTGATTTTTAAACAATGACTATTGCAAAGCATTACATGTATCCTTATCTATGTCATTTCATTTGTTTCTGTCTATTAATAGGGAAATTCCGATTTTCTCATCCTGCAACATTAGTTATCTATTCATAAGTTGGGCCATTTAAAAATTTGATAAATATGCTTTTAGTACTTTCAATAATATGTTACAGAAGGCAAAAAAGTAATGAGTATAGTGGAAAGGAATGGATAAATTTGAGAGAAGTTGCAAATAATTAAAAGGACTTGGAAAGTTTTTGCATGTAAGAGGTGACAATCAAAAAGGAATAAAATGAGTCTTTGAGTCTAACCACCTGAAAAAATGATTGCATCATTCATAGATATAGGGATCTTGGAGATGGGGGGGATATATTCAACTTTAGACATAAATTTCTCAGTGGTAAAACAAATGTGAAATCATATTTTGAAATACATCAATTAGAAAAATAACACTTAAATACCTTAGAGAGAAATTAAAAATAAACATACATATTAATCACAAAGGAAGAAAATGTCATGGAGTGTAACATCAGCATCCTGGCAGCATAAAATGTCCTTCCATTTTGCCCTCCCCCTTAACAGCTAAAATTTGGCATCTATCCACAAACAAAAGTATCTCTGTGGAAGTTATGGGATCTAGGACCATACACCAAGTGACCCAGGAGGAGTCTCAACTACTTGTGCATCAGGTAATAGGCAGACCTTGATATAGGCTGTAGAACCAGCAGGAGCCTATAAGCAAGCTTCATCCCTTTTTGGTGGTAGTCTAAGAGCAACCGAAGAAGACTAATTTGGGCACACACCCATAGATGAGAGAGTCATTGTAGAAGTACAGGTTTTAGAGAAGAGAAGTTCCACAACTCTGTTGGTGTCAAAAAAGAAAAATACAAGTTTGGATTCATTGGAGTGGGTAAGAGGAACTTTATCAGTATCATTCCTTTTCCCAAGGAAGCAGAGTTAAGAGCTATAAGAGGCCAGGGATCTTGCCCATGGAGGAAACAGGAGAGTGGTGAGTGAGTACCCAAATTCCCCAGCAATCTGGGAAGCTGCTAAGGAAACCCATCTCTCTCTCAGAGTATTAAAGCAAGAGCTTCATGACTAGCAGGGAGGGAGGAGACCAGGAAAGAGGCAGACAAGAATATCAGAAAGCGTTTAAAGGATGGGGTTCTTGTTGACTGCATCTGTACTCCAGCAGGAAGCCTGCCCATGAGCCACTGGGAAAATCTCAGCTGAGGATTCCCTTACCTGGCCTGTGGGCACCCCCAACCCCCTGTACCTAACTCACACCTCCCCCAAATCACACCTCCTTGTGCACCTCCTTAGGTTGGTGGCAAGAGTGAGCTTGAGTAGACAGGGAATGCACACAGAAAACAAACTGGATTCTGTGGGCAAGGAAGAAATCACAATCTTGAAGTGTAGCTCTTCCTTTGAGAAAACAAAAGGGGTTTCTAGTCATTGGTTTGGTGCATTGTAAGATTGAGAGAAGACACACAAGCTTAAGGATTCTGCCACAAGAAGAGGCAAGAAGCATGGAGCAAGTGTATCTATATAAGGTCAAACAAACCCCAAATATAATCATGAACAACAGAAAGTATCTCCTACCTGAAGGCAGCTAGTAAATATTGTAGGAGGTGATTGCTAATTCAAGTGCCAAAATAACAATACAGAATTCCAAATAACATGAGGAATCAAGGAACCGTGACATCGTCAAAAGATCACAATCTTCCTCCAGCAACCAAACCCAATGATATGGAGATCTGCTATTTACCCAAGAAAAAATTCAAAATAGCTGTTTTAAAGAAGTTCACTAACCTATAAGAAAACAGAGACAGACAATTCAACTAAATCAGGAAAACAATACATGAAAAAAATGAGAAATATAACAGAGAGATAAGAATCATTAAGAAGAATCATACAGAAATTCTGGAGCTGAAGAATTTAATGAATGAAATAAAAATAAAATAGAGATCATCAACACCAGACTTGACCAAATAGAAGATAAAATCAGTGAATTAGAGACTAGGAACTTTGAAATAACCCAGTTAGAGGAGAACAAAGTAAAAAGAATAAAAAAGGGCAAAGAAAGCCTACATGATCTATAGGACACCATCAAAAGAACAAATAGAGTCATTAGAGTAACAGAATAAGAAAAGAAGGAGCAGGGGATAGAAATTTTATTTAAAGAAATAATACCTGAGAACATGCCAAACTTGGGGAGACATTTGGACATCCAAGGTCATAAAGCTTATAAATCACCCTATTATTTCAATTCAAAATGATCTTCTATAAGATACATTATAGTAAAACTGTTAAAAATCAAAGACAAAGGGAAAATCATAAAAACATCAAGATAAAGATTATGACCTACAAAGCAACCCAATGAGGCTATAAATGGATTTCTCTGACACATTGCAGTCCAGAAGAAGGTGGAATGATATATCCAAAGTGCTGAAAGAAAAAAATTGCCAGCCAAAAATATTCTACCTGGCAGAGTTATTCTACAGAAATGAAGGAGAACTAAAGATCTTCCCAAACAAAAGTCGAGAAAATTCAACCACTACACCTGCCATATAAGAAATGCTAAAAAGGCATTCTTTAAGCTGAAATGAAAAGGTCAATAAGGTGAAAACATACAAAAATATACAACACACTAATAAAGGTAATACAAAGTCAGATTAAAAAACTCTAATACAATGTTGTGTCAACCACTCAACTATGTTATAAAAGTTAAAGAATATTTAACAAAATCTATAGCTATGTGTTAATGAACATACAATATAAAAAGAGGTAAAATGTCACATCAAAAATATAAAAGGGGTGAATAAAAGGGTAAAGTTTTTGTATGTAATTGAAGTTGCTATCAGCATAAAATGGACTATATTATCTATAAGATGTTTTATGCAAGCCACATAGCAACCACAAACCAAAAACCTATAGCAGATTCACAAAAGATAAAGAGAAGGGAATCACAGGTGACCACCACAGAAAACCACTAATTCACAAGGGTAGTCATCAAGAGAGAGAGAGAAAAAAAGGAAGTACAAAAGAGCCAGAAAGCAATTCATAAGATGGCATTAGTAAGTTCTTACATACCAATAATTACTCTAAATGTAAATTAATTGAATCCCCCAATCAAAAGGCAGAGAGGCTGAATGGATAAAAAAACAAGACCCAGCTATCTATACACTGCCTACAAAAGACTCACTTCAGCTTTAAGGACACATATCAGCTCAAAGTGAGGGATGGAAAAAAGATATTTTATGCAAGTGGAAACCAAAAGGAAGTGATGATAGCTATATTTATATCAGACAAAATAGATTTTAATCCAAAAATGGTAACAAGAGACAAAAAAGGTCATTATATAATGATAAAGGCATCAACTCATTAAGAAGCTATAACAATTGTAATTATATATGCACCTAACATCAGAGTACCTAAATATATTAAGCAAATACTAACAAAACTGAAGGGAGAAATAGATGATAACATAATAATCACAGGGGACTTTAATACCCATTTTCAGTAATAGATAAGTCATCCAGACAGAAAACCAATGTGGAAATATTGGACTTCAAACACACTTTTAGACAAAATGGACCTAACAGCTATGTACAGAACATTGCATCCAACAGCAGCAGCAGAACATACATTCCTCTTAATTGTGCTGTTAAAGGGAATATAAGTTGGTGAAGTCACTATGGTAAAGAGTTTGGAAGTTCCTCAAAAAATTAAAAATAGAAATACTATATCATCTGACAATCCCACTTCTGGGTATATATCCAAAGAAATGAAAACAGGATATCAAAAAGATATTTACACCCCCATGCTTATTGCAGCATTATCCACAATAGTGAAGATATGGAGACAACTGAAGTGTCCATCAATAGATGAATGGATAAAGAAGATGTGGTATATGTGTATATTGGAATATTATTCAGCCATAAGAAAAAAAGATGTCCTGCCTTTTGCAAGAGCATGGTAGACCTTGAGGACATTATGCTGAAATAAGTCACAGAAAGATAAATATTGTATGATTTCACTTATATGTGGAATCTAAAAAATCTAAACCCATATAAACAGAGAGTAGAATAGCAGTTACTAGGGGCTGAGGGTTGGACAGTTGGGGAGGTGTGGGTTAAAGGGTACAAACTTGCAATTAGACGATAAATAAGTTCTGGAGAGCTAATGTACAACATTGTGATAATAATTAACAATACTGTAGTAAATGTTACTGAGTTGCTAAGAAACTAGATTTTAAATGCTCTCACCATAAAAAAAGAAAGGGTAATTATGCGGCATGATGGCAATATTAGCTAACACTATAATGGTAATCATATTATAATATACAAATGTATCAAATCAACATGTTGTATACCTTAATCTTACAATGTTAAATATCAATTTTATCTTAATTTTTAAATGTCCTAATGAGGATCAAGTTGCCAGATTTAGCAAATAAACTGCATGATGATCAATTAAATTAGAGAATCAAACAGTGAATAATTCTTTCAGTATGGGACATACATTTACTAATATTGTATGAGATATATTTATACTAAAAATTATTCATTGTTTATAAATCTCAAATACAAGCTAGGCATCTTGTATCTAATCTGGAAATCCCTGCGTATTAAGAAATTTGCTGAGCCTTGAGTGTCTCCAAAAGAATAAGCAATATCAGTGGCAAGTCTAAGATACAGTAAGAACCAGAAGAGAAACAGAGCAGAAGAAAGGGTAAAGAATGAGCAATGGATTTGAAAAATATATATATTTAAAAAAGGAAAAATAGAGGCTGAAATAAATAAAATATATATGGTAGGTATACAGCATCATTAACCTGGAGAGGCCCTTATGGGATTCATTCAACAAATGTTTAGCAGCCTTAGGATGGCTAGTGTTTGGCTGGTTCTCAGATAGACTTCATGAGGCTGAGATACTTGTTATGGCTAATTACTTACAAGTTAGAGACACCTAACTTGTTTTTGATACTAAAATAAATAAATATATACCATATTTGCCTCAGTTTACTTATCGAGTAAATATCTTGGATGGTCAATGTTAAAGATGAAGAAACTGAAGAGCTGAGACATGCCTAAGTTCATATAATGTTTTAGAAAGCAAAGTAACTAGAGCCTGGTTTTCCTGATTGCCCTCTTCTTTTTTTTTTTTTTTTTTTTTTTTTATTCTTTTTGGGGGTACACCAGGTTCAATCATCTGTTTTTATACACATATCCCCGTATTCCCTCCCTTCCTTGACTCCCCCCCTCGAGTCCCCCCCACCCTCCCTGCCCCTGCCCCCTCTTCTTTTTTTAATGTAGACTTTGACACTTCAGTAATTTATGGAGGTAAAACAAAACAAAACAAAATCAAACAAAGAACAGAAGGAGAGAATTTGATATCTCCATCATGTAGATGAGGTATAACATGATCCTCAGAGTTTAATTTCCAGTGGCAGGATATAAATAGCCTGAGAAAAACAATTGAGCCAGGATAATGACTAACTGGTAAGCTTTGCCAAAGTAGAAATCATGCTTCAATTCAATTTTTTATCTTCAGAACTGAGTACATAACCTTGCACATACTAGGTGCTCAATACATACTTACTGAAAAAAAAAGTAAGATATTCCTTATTTATAATGGATATTAAAGTTACCATCAACGTAATCAGAAATTTTACAACACTAACAACTAACTCAATGAAGACCACATAAAATCACTGAAAGATAAATTATAAACATATATATATATATATATATATATATATATATATATATACACACACATGTGTCAAGTTTTGAAAGATTCATGGTCCTTAGAACACGAGGCAGAACTTTGCCAATTAAATAGGACTCTTGAAGCTATTTTGAGGAAATGTGTCATTTTGAAAATAAACATGTTTAAAAACAGTAAAAAAAACTTCAAATCCAAAAGAAGGTGTACAGACTTTTGAGACATCAGCACATACATTCTTTCTCAACCATCATCTCTTGTTTCATCTGTGAGATACATAAGGTTTATTCAAAAATCTTATGAGATACATAAATGTATCCAAAGTTGGAGAGATAACGACTGCTTTGGCTGGAAAGGGTGACAGGTCCATTTACAATAATGAACTGTTATTTGAAAATTTAAGTAAGTCCTTATTATGTCTGAAGCCAAAGAAAGACCAGAAGACTTTCTGAAATCTCATATGTCATACTCTGGAATTAATTCTATTAATGACTTTAAGTCAAGTTTTATGCAGTGTTTCAAGTGTATTTTAAGGATCACTTGGCCAGACAATTCCCTAAGGACAACAGAGAGGGGGAAAAAAAAAATGACTAAGCGCAACTGAAAATAACATTCAGTTACTATCAACTCTCTTCCACAGTGAATCTAGCAATATAATTTCCTGGTGGACTATTTCTTTTGTGAGCATGGGCTGATCAATGCCTATCTCAAAAAAGTAGCCTTGCTTGATTATCATTGAATTCTAGCTACAAAAGGGGAAAAAAAGGCTAATGGTAACAACTGGAAGATTTCTTGCTTACTGTTTTTGTAATACAGTATTTGCTTTACTTCAGCTTCTAAACTAAAAAGATTTCATTACATAGGAAGTATGAGAAAACTTGGATCATTTCTTACAGGCCTGTAACTATGGCTGAAACCTAGAAGAATCTTAAGCAAGAATACAGCAGATGTTGCTTTTGCAAAGGCCATGATAATCCCATTTATATGAAAGACATAATTATGGTTCCAAAGGTCAAATACTGATTGTTTTACTTCACAGATGTATTATGTATATGGCATTGAAGACACAGTTGAATCTAGTTACTAAAATCTCTCCCATATTGCACATAGGAGAAAGAAATACATGTCTTTGGGAATACTCTTTGTTGCTAATGTTATTAATATGTGACAGGCTACTCAAGAAATGACCATCAAGAAACTCCACTCCTAATAGAGAACTAATTAATAGAATGATGCTTCAATACTGGGCAATGCTATTTGTTAGAAATAGCTGTTCAGTATGGCATTTCATGACTATACTACACTATGGACAAAGGATTTCACCAATTAGGGCTTCTTCACTGCCACACAAGAAAAATGAGGAACAGATTTAGAATGTAGAGTTTAAATGTGTGTATCTAAAGACTGCCAGATTTCAAATCCCAGCCTTACTACTTAATAACTGCATAAGTTTGAGCCTCTCATTGTCTCAATTTCTTCATCATAAATGAAAAAAATATTAGAATCTACCTCATAGATCCATAGTGAGAACTAAGTGGGATAATGTATGTGAAGTTCTTGGCACTGTGAGGCTCAATTCATGTTAGCTTTATTATTATTGTTATTATTATTATTATTATTATTATTATTATTATTATTATTAAACATCTATGTGCTACATATCATGCTAGCATTCTACATTTCTTCTTCTTCTTCTTCTTCTTCTTCTTCTTCTTCTTCTTCTTCTTCTTCTTCTTCTTCTTTTTTAACACTCACAGGCACCTTGTCAGGACATTATTATTCACTGTTTTGCCAAATACTTAGTTCCTTTGCTTGCAAGCCAAAAGGATTGACTTTGCATAACAAACACACCTACAAAAAGTGTAGGAACCAGGATGATTCCAGTGATCAACATAGCAGGTATACCATGCTGCTTCTGCTGGGGTGAATCAAATCTAACCATTTTTTCATTCTTTTATCACTCTGCTCAAGAGAGACTCCAATTAGCTACACTTGGGTTTTTAACCATAATTTGCCTAAGGAAGGGATTGACACCCTGACCAACGTTCCCATAAAGACTAATCACAATGGGCAACAAGTAATCCTATAAAGGGAAGTCAAGTTGCTGTTACTTGAAAAAGAAAAAGGATGATGGATAGCCACAGACAGAAATTTTCTAGGAATGTTTTTCTATAGTTAAAGGAGTTCCTTTTGTGTTTTCATATTTAAGGAGAAGGAAAAAGTGTTGAATAAAGGAAGATGACCCAATAGATGGTGTGGAAGTCCAGGCAAATTGGTAGTGCTGGTGATGGGTGAGAACCCACTGTGAGAGATTTCTCATGGAAATTTCCTTTCTGACAACCTGATAAATTCCTTTAACATTTTTTCTGCAGGATGAAATCTCTAGCAAAGATTTTACAAAATTTCCTTTAGGTTACATACATAGAGCTACGGTGTTAGAGTCTGCTTACAATATCTTAGAGCCTGTATAAACAAAAATCTTGATAGGACCAGACAGACAGTTCAAGATAACAGAGTAGGAAGATGTGTGGTCACTACCTCTTGCAAGAGCATTAGAATGACAACTAACAACTGAGCAATCATAGACAGAAAGACACTGAAACTCACCAAAACAGACACTCCGCATCCACACACAAAGGAGAAGATGCAATAAGATGGTAGGAGGGGTGCAATTGTGTTAAAATCAAATTCCATAAATGCTGGGTGGGTCATTCACAAACTGGAGAATAGTTATACCACAGAAGTCCACCCACCAAAGTGAGGGTTCTGAGTGCTGTGGCAGGCTTACAAACCCGGGGGTCTGGCAATGAGAGGAGGAATCCCCAGAGAATCAGACTTTGAAAGCCAGTGGGATTCGACTGCAGGACCTCCACAGGACTGGGGAAAAAAGAGACTCCACTCTTGGAGGGCCCTCGAAAAAAATATTGTGCCCACCAGGACCCAGGTCGAAGAAGCAGTGACCCCATAGGAGACTGAACCAGACCTACCTGCTGGTGTTGGAGGTTGCCTGAAGAGGTGGGGGGCAGCTGTGGCTCACCGAGGGGACAGTGACACTGGTGGTAGGGGTTCTGGGATGTGCTCATTGGCATGAGCCCTCCCAGAGTCCACCATTAGCCCCTCCAATAAGCCTTAAGTTCCAGTGCTGGGTAGCCTCAGGCCAACCAACTAACAAGGTGGGAACACAGCCCCACCCATTGGCAGACAAGCAGATTAAAGTTTTACTGAGCTCTGCCCACCCAGCCCTACCCACCATCAGTCCCTCACATCAGGAAGCACACATGAGCCTCCTAGATAGCTTCCCCCACAAGAGGGCAGATAGCAGTATCAGCAGTATTTTGTTCTGTGGAACTGAAAACCACAGCTACAGAAAGAGAGAGTAAATGAAAGGCAGAGGACTTTGTACCAGGTGAAGTGATAAGATAAAACCCCAGAAAAAACAACTAAATGAAGAGGAGATAGGCACCCTTCCAGAAAAAAAAAAAAATTCAGAATAATGATGGTGAAGATGATCCAGGACTTTGAAAAAAGACTGGATGCAAAGATCAAAAAGTTACAAGAAAAGTTTACCTGAAAAGAATTAAAGAGCAAACCAACAGAGGTATGCAACACAATAACTGAAGTGAAAAATACACTAGAATGAATCAATAACAGATTAACTGAGGCAAAAGTGCAAATAAGTAACCTGGAAGACAGAATGGTGAAAATCACTGATGTGGAAAAGAATAAAGAAAAAAGAATGAAAAGAAATGAAGAGAGTTTAAGAGACCTCTGAGACAACATTAAATGCACCAACATTCACATTATATGGGTCCCAGAAGGAGAAGAGAGAAAGAAAGGACCCAAGAAAGTATTGGAAGCAAATATAGTTTAAATTTCCCTAACATGGTAAAGCAAATAGCCACCCAAGTCCAGGAAACACAGAGAGTCCCAGGTAAGATAAACCCAAGGAGAAACACACCAAGACATAGAAGTCAAACTGACAAAAATTAAAGGCAAAGAAAGGTTATTAGAAGCAACAAGGTAAAAAAATGACAAATAGCACACAAGAGAATGCCCATAAGGTTCACAGCTGATTTCTCAGCAGAAACTCTGCAAGCTAGAAGGGAGTGGCATGATATATTTAAAGTGAAACAGGGAGGAACCTACAACCAAGAATACTCTACCCAGCAAGAATCTAATTCAGATTCAATGGAGAAATCAGAAGCTTTACAAACAAGCAATGGCTAAGAGAATTCAGCACCAAAAAACAGCCCTATAACAAATGCTAAAGAAACTGTTCTAAGCAGGAAACATAAGAGAAGAAAAGGACCTACAAAAACAAAAACAAAACAATTAAGAAAATGGTAATAGCAACATACATATTGATAATTACCTTGAATATAAAGGGACTGAATGCACCAACCAACAGACACAGACTGACTGAATGGATACAAAAACAAGATCCATATATATGCTGTCTACAAGAGACCCACTTCAAACTTAGGGAAACACAGAGACTGAAAGTGAGGGAATGGAAAAAGATATTCAATGCAAATGGAAATCAAAAGAAAGTTGGAGTAGCAATACTCATATAAGATAAAATAGACTTTAAAATAAAAAAAATGCAAGAGACAAGAAAGGACACTACATAAAGATTGACTGATCCATCCAAGAAGAGGAGATAACAATTATAAATATGTATGTACTCAATATAGGAGCATCTCAATACATAAGGCAAATACTAACAGTTATGAAAGAGGAAATCAACAGTAACACAGTAATAGTGGACATTTACACCCCACTTACACCAAAGGAGAGATCATCCACAAAGAAAATTAATAAGGAAACACAAGCTTTAAGTGACACAATAAACCACCTTGATTTAATACATATCTATAGGACATCACATCCAAAAACAGCAGATTACACGTTCTTCTCAAGTGCACATGGAACATTCTCCAGGATAGATCACATTTTGGGTCAAAAATCAAGCCTTGGTAAATTTAAGAAAATTGAAATCATATCAAGCATCTTTTCCAACCACAACGCTGTGAGATTAGAAATCAATTACAGGAAAAAAAATGTAAAAAACAAAAACACATGGAGGCTAAACAATACACTACAAATTAATGAAAAGATAACTGAAGAAATCAAAGAGGAAATCAAAAAATACCTAGAGATAAATGACAATGAAAACACAACAATCCAAAACCTGTGGGATGCAACAAAAGCAGATCTAAAAGGGAAGTTTATAGCACTACAATCCTACCTCAAGAAACAAGAAAAATCCCAAATAAACAATCTAACCTTACACCTAAAGAAACTAGAGAAAGAAGAGCAAACAAAATCCAAAGTTAGGAGATGGAGAGAAATCATAAAGATCAGAGCAGAAATAAATGAAATAGAAACAAAGAAAACAATAGCAAAAATCAATAAAACTAAAAGCTGATTCTTTGAAAAGATAAATAAAATTGACAAACCTCTAGAAAGACTAATCAAGAAAAAGAGGGAGAGGACTCAAATCAATAAAATTATAAATGAAAAAGGAGTTACAACAGCCACCACAGAAATAAAAAGCACCATAAGAGACTACTACAAACAACATTATACAAATAAAATGGGCAACCTGGAAGAAATGAACAGATTCTTAGGAAGGTAAAACCTTCCAAGTGTGAATAAGGAAGAAATGGAACATGTGAACAGAGCAATCACAGGTAAAGAAATTGAAACTGTGATTAAAAATCCCCCAGCAAACAAAAGTCCAGGACCAGATGGATTCATAGGTGAATTTTATCAAACATTTAGAGAAGAGCTAATACCCATCCTTCTCAAGCTCTTCCAAAAAATTCAGAGGAGGGAACAGTCCCTAACTCATTGTAAGAGGCCATCATCACCCTGAAACAAAAAACAGACAGAGAGAAAAGATGGCAGCGAAGTAGAGGGACGTGGAGTGCATCCCTCTCCACAGATGCATTGCGAATGCGCGGAAGGACACAGTAATTCCCACAGAGAACCAGCTGAATACCAGCAGACGGCCTCGGAAATGAGAAAGGACATCGGGGAGCCCGACATAGCCAGTAGGGAGGCATCTACGACAGCTCAAAGAGGGTGAAGCGGCGGAACTGTGGCAGATGGGAGGGAGTGAGAAACATATGGAGGGTCCGCAGCGCAGCTCAGCGTTCCCAGACCGAGACATCGATCCGCGGCTGAATGGAGGGTCCAGGAGCGGGAGCATGGGAACCGGAGAGCTGGTTCAGGGTGAGAAACATTGTTGCCAGTAGGGTGACGGACCGAGAGGATGGGAGGGAGGAGGTCCGCGGAGAGGAGTGCTGGTCCCTGAGAGCTGCCCGGCCATGATGGCGGCTGGAGACTGCAGGCTCACGGGCAGGGGGGAGGAGCCACACGCATAGCCTCTCTCTCTCTTTCAGCGCCTCTGCAACAGGCAGTGGAGAGACGCCCATGGGCCACCTAAGGTGCTCAGGGATAACAAGCACCCTCAGGCACTCAGGCGGGGCTAGATTAAAACCCCTTGCAATGCCAGCAGCAGGGAGGCTGCTGAGAGAAAAAAAAAAAAAAAAAAAAACAACAACAACAGCAACAACAAAAAAAAACCTGAGAGAGGCGCAACTCTAAGACTTTCTGTATACGCCTGAGCCACCAGCGCCCTTTGCAACAGGCACCTCCAAGCCCGACTGAAACAACAGTGTGCCACTGCTCACTCACTCCCAGGAGAAGGAGCCATTATTGTACCCTCTTCCTCCCCACACACAGATGCTTACAGAAGAACAATAAAGGAACCTCTGCTGGTCACAGAATAATGCAAAAAAACCCAAGGCAAGGAGAAGGACACTTACAGCTGAGATGCTAAGGAAACAGAAATAGTAGTATCAATACCTATTGAACTGGTCCATTCTGGGATCAGTGCTGGATTTTTTTTTTTCTTTTCCTTTTTCTATCTTTTTTTTTTTCTTTATTAAATACGATCTTAGCCCTAAGGGATCTACAAGTTTTATAACAAAATTTTTTAATGATATTTTTTATTCTTTTTTTTTTTTTTTGCCTTTTTATATACTTCTATATCTAGCTAAGTTTTTGGTAGTATGGACAATATATCTCTCATACTTTCCTTTCACCCCTATCTTTTATACATTTCTATTCCTTTCTTTTTATTTGCATATTTCCAACCACATTACACTCTTCTGTTCCCCTTTCTTCCAGCCATTTTAAATTTATTTTATCTTAACATACTTATAAGCAACACTATCGGTCTGCTCAGACTCCTTGCTCTATTCTCCAGATGACGCACCACCTTGGTATTTAATATTAGGCTTTTGTCCTTCTCTTAGTTCTTAGTACAGTTGTCTAATTACATTCTGAGAATCTCCATTCTCTCTGGTGGTACTCTGGTTCTTTTCCAAATTTGATCCTAGCTTACAAAATCTCCCTGGATTGATGTTTGTATGTGTAGGGTGTTATTTGTTTGTTTGTTTGCTTTTGCTTTTGTCTCTGATTTGTTCTGATTCAGTTGTCAATTTCTGTTGGGTTTCTCTTTGAATATCTGATAGCACAGTGGGGTTCTCTCAGGTCTTTCAAGAGCCTTATGTCCTAATGGATTCAGTAATTGTGTGTCTTATACATGTATGTGTTTCCTAGATTTAATATTCATTTAATCCAATACTTGGACATTAGTCTGAGGCTTGGACAGTCTTCTATAAACACCTGTATTGCCAGGAAAAGCAACCCCAAAAGTTTGGACAACCATGAGGAAAAAAAGAAACACCATGCAGGCAAAGGAGCAGGAAAAAAAAAAAAAAAAAAAAAAAACAAAAAAAAAAACAAGACCAAATACATGAGGAGGAAATAGGAAAAATGCCTGAAAAAGAATTTAGAGTAATGATAGTAAAAATGATACAAAATCTCGATAACAAAGTAGAGAAAGTACAAGAAACAGTTCATAAGAACTCAGAAAAACAAACAGCAATGGATAACAAAAGAACTGAAATTAAAAATACTCTAGATGCTATAACCAGCAGAATGACTGAGGCAGAAGAACGAATAAGTGAGTTGGAAGATAGAAAGGGGGAAATAAATGCCACAGAGCAGGAAAAAGAAAAAAGAATAAAAAGAATAGAAGACAGTCTCAGAGAACTCAGTGATAACATTAAGCATACCAACATTCAAATTATAGGCATCCCAGAAGAAGAAGAAAAAAAGAAAGGGTCTGAAAAAATATTTGAAGAGGTTATGGTGGAAAACTTCCCCAACATGGGAAAGGAAATAATTCACCAAGTCCAAGAAGCACAGAGAGCCCCATACAGAATAAACCCAAGGAGAAACACACCAAGACACATATTAATCAAACTAACAACAATTAAACATAAAGAAAAAATATTAAAAGCAGCAAGAGAAAAGCAACAAACAACATATAAGGGAAAACCAAAAAGGATAACAGCTGACCTTTCTACAGAAACTATGCAGGCCAGAAGGGAATGGCAGGATATACTGAAAGTCCTGAAAGAGAGAAACCTACAGCCATGAATACTCTACCCAGCAAGAATCTCATTCAGATTTGAGGGAGAAATCAAAAGCTTTCCAGACAAGCAAAAGTGAAGAGAATTCAGCACCACCAAACCAGCCTTACAACAAGTGCTAAAGGAACTTCTCTAAGTAGGACACACAAGAAAAGGAAAACACCTACAAATACAAACCCAAAACAATTAAGAAAATGGTCATTGGAACACACATGTCAATAATCACCTTAAATGTCAATGGATTAAATGCTCCAACCAAAAAACACAGACTGGCTGAATGGATACAAAAACAAGACCCTTCTATGCGCTGCCCACAAGAAACCCACTTCAGACCAAGGGATACATATAGACTGAAAGGAAAGGGATGGAAAAAGATATTCCATGCAAATGGAAGTCAAAAGAAAGCTGGAGTAGCAATACTCATATCAGACAAATTAGACTTGAAGGTAAAGACTATTACAAGAGAAAAGGAAGGACACTACCTAATGATCAAGGGATCCATTCAAGAAGAACATATCACAATGGTATATATCTATGCCCTGAATATAGGAGCACCTCAATACATAAGGCAAATGCTAACAGCTATAAAAGGGGACATCGACAGTAACACAATAATAGTGGGAGACTTGAACACCCCACTTACATCAATGGACAGATCATCCAAACAGAAAATAAATAAAGACACACAAGCTTTAAATGACACATTATACCATCTCAACTTCATTGATATTTATAGGACATTCCATCCAAAAACGACAGAATACACTTTCTTCTCAACTGCACATGGAACATTTTCCAGGATAGATCACATTTTGGGTCATAAATCAAATCTCGGCAAATTCAAGAAAATTGAAATCATATCAAGCATCTTCTCTGACCACAAAGCCATGAGACTAGATATCAATTACAAGAAAAAAAAACTGCAAAAAATACAAACACATGGAGGCTAAACAATTCACTCCTAAAAAACCAAGAAATCACTAAAGAAATCAAAGAGGATATCAAAAAATATCTAGAAACAAATGACAGCGAAAACACAACAACCCAAAACCTATGGGATGCAGCAAAAGCACTTCTAAGAGGGAAGTTTATAGCAATACAGTCCTACCTTAAGAAACAAGAAAATGATCAAATAAGCAACCTAACCTTACACCTAAAACAACTAGAGAAAGAAGAACAAAGAAACCCCAAAGGGAGGAGAAGGAAAGAAATCATAAAGATCAGAGCAGAAATAAGTGAAAAAGAAAGGAAAGAAACCATAGCAAAAATTAATAAAACTAAAAGCTGGTTCTTTGAGAAGATTAACAAAATTGATAAACCATTAGCCAGACTCATCAAGAAAAAAAGGGAGAAGATGCAAATCAACAGAATTAGAAATGCAAAAGGAGAAGTAACAACGGACACCTCAGAAATACAAAACATCATGAGAGACTACTACAAGCAACTATATGCCAATCAATTGGATAACCTGGAAGAAATGGATACATTCTTAGAAAAATACAATCTTCCAAGACTGAACCAGGAAGAAATAGAAACCATGAACAGACCAATCACAAGTATGGAAATTGAGGCAGTGATTAAAAATCTCCCAACACACAAAAGCCCAGGACCAGATGGGTTCACGGGCGAATTCTCTCAAATATTTCGAGAAGAGCTAACGCCTATCCTTCTCAAACTCTTCCAAAATATTGCAGAAGGCAGAACACTCCCAAACTCATTCTACGCGGCTACCATCACTCTGATACCAAAACCAGGCAAGGATGTCACAAAAAAAGAAAACTACAGACCAATATCACTGATGAATATAGATGCAAAAATCCTCAACAAAATACTAGCTAACAGACTGCAACAGCACATTAAAAAAATCATACACCATGATCAAGTGGGGTTTATCCCTGGGATGCAAGGATTCTTCAATAAATGCAAATCAATCAACGTGATACATCATATCCACAAATTGAAGGATAAAAACCATAGGATCATTTCAATAGATGCAGAAAAAGCTTTTGACAAAGTTCAACATCCATTTATGATAAAAGCTCTCCAGAAAATGGGCATAGAAGGAAATTACCTCAACATAATAAAAGCCATATATGAAAAACGAAAAGCCAACATCGTTCTCAATGGGGAAAAACTGGAAGAATTCCCTCGAAGAACAGGAACAAGACAAGGGTGTCCACTCTCACCACTATTATTCAACATAGTTTTGGAAGTTTTAGCCACAGCAATCAGAGAAGAAAAAGAAATGAAAGAATCCAAATTGGAAAAGAAGAAGTCAAATGGTCACTCTTTGCAGATGACATGATATTATATATAGAAAACCCTAAAGACTCTACCAGAAAACTGCTAGCACTAATTGATGAGTTTAGTAAAGTAGCAGGATACAAAATTAATGCACAGAAATCTCTTGCATTCCTATACACTAACAACGGAAGAGCAGAAAGAGAAATTAAGGAAACTCTCCCATTCACCATTGCAACAAAAAGAATAAAATACCTAGGAATAAACCTGCCTAAGGAGGCAAAAGACCTGTATGCAGAAAACTTTAAGACATTGATGAAAGAAATCAAAGACGACACAAACAGATGGAGGGACATACCATGTTCTTGGTTTGGAAGAATCAACATCGTGAAAATGTCTGTACTACCCAAAGCAATTTACAGGTTCAATGCAATCCCGATCAAATTACCAATGGCATTTTTCACAGAACTAGAGCAAGAAATCTTACGATTTGTATGGAAACGCAAAAGACCCTGAATAGCCAAAGCAATCTTGAGAAGGAAAAATGGAGTTGGTGGAATCAGACTTCCTGACTTCAAACTATACTACAAGGCCATAGTGATCAAGAGAGTATGGTACTGGCACAAAAATCAAAAAGAAGATCAATGGAATAGAATAGAGAACTCAGAGGTAAGCTCAAACACATATGGGCACCTTATCTTTGACAAAGAAGCCACAAGTATACAATGGAAAAAAGACAGCCTCTTCAATAAGTGGTGCTGGGACAATTGGACAGCAATATGTAAAAGAATGAAAGTAGAACACTTCCTAACACCATACACAAGAATAAACTCCAAATGGATTAAAGACCTACATGTAAGGCCAGACACCATAAAACTCCTAGAGGAAAACATAGGCAGAACACTCTATGGCATCCATCAAAGCAAGATCCTTTTTGACCCACCTCCTAGAATCATGGAAATAAAATCAAGTATAAACAAATGGGACCTCATGAAACTTAAAAGCTTTTGCACAGTGAAAGAAACCATAAACAAGACTAAAAGGCAACCCTCCGAATGGGAAAAAAATAATTGCCTATGAAACAACAGACAAAGGATTAACCTCCAAAATATACAATCAGCTCATGAAGCTTAATACCAAAAAAGCAAATAACCCAAGCCACAAATGGGCAGAAAACCTAAATAGGCATTTCTCCAAAGAAGACATACAGATGGCCAACAAACACATGAAAAGATGCTCAACATCACTCTTCATCAGAGAAATGCAAGTCAAAGCCACAATGAGGTATCACCTCACACAAATCAGAATGGCCATCATCACAAAATCTGGAAACCACAAATGTTGGAGAGGGTGTGGAGAAAAGGGAACTCTCCTGAACTGTTGGTGGGACTGTAAGTTGGTACAGCCACTATGGAAAACAATTTGGAGGTTCCTTAAAAAACTACAAATAGAACTACCATATGATCCAGTAATCCCACTCCTGGGCATATACCCAAAGAAAACCATAATCCCAAAAGAAACTTGTACCATCATGTTTATTGCAGCACTATTTACAATAGCCAGGACATGGAAGCAACCTAAATGCCCATCAACAAATGAATGGATACAGAAGATGTGACATATATATACAATGGAATATTACTCAGCTATAAAAAGGGATGAGATGGAGCTATATGTAATGAGGTGGATAGAACTACAATCTGTCATACAGAGTGAAGTAAGTCAGAAAGAGAAGGACAAATATTGTATGCTAACTCACATATACAGAATCTAAAAATGATACTGATGAACTCAGTGACAAGAACAAGGAAGCAGATACAGAGAATGGACTGGAGAACTCGAGGTACGGGAAGGGGTGGGGATGAATGGGAAACTGAGATGAAGCGAGAGAGTAGCACTGACATATATATACTACCAACTGTAAAATAGTCAGTGGGAAGTTGATGTACAACAAAGGGAGTCCAACTTGAGGATGGAAGATGCCTTAGAGGACTGGGGCGGGGAGGGTGGGGGGGGCTCGAGTGGGGGGAATCAAGGAAGGGACGGAATACAGGGATATGTGTATAAAAACAGATGATTGAACCTGGTGTACCCCCCCCCCAAAAAAAAAGAAAACAAAGATACTACAAAACAAGAAATTAAGACCAATATCACAGATGAATTTAGATGCAAAAATACAGAACAAAATACCAGCCAACAGAATTCAACAACACATCAAAAGGATCATACACCATGATCAAGTGAGGTTTATCCCTGGGATGCAAGGAGTCTTCAATATACACAAATCAATCAATGTGATACACCATAGTAACAAACTGAAGGATAAAATCCACATCATCATCTCAACCGATGCAGTAAAATCTTTTGACAAAATTCAACACCTATTTATGATAAAAAACTATCCAGAAGGTGGGCATAGAGGGAACCTACCTCAACATAATAAAGGACATATACAACAAACTCACAGCAAACATCGTTCTTAATGGTGAAAAACTGAAAGCATTCCCTCTAAGATCAGGAACAAGGATCTCCACTCTCTCCACTACTATTCAACATAATTTTGGAAGTCCTTGCCACAGCAATCAGGGAAGAAAATGAAATAAAAGGAATCCAAATTGGAAAAGAAGGAAACTGTCACTGTTCACAGATGACATGATACTATATACAGAAAATCCTAAAGATGCCAACAGAAAACTATTCGAGCTAATCAATGAATTTGGTAAAGTTGCAGGATACAAAATTAACATACAGAAAGCTCTTGCATTTCTATACACTAAAAATGAAAGATCAGAAAGAGAAATTAAGGAAAGAATCCCATTCACCATTGCAACAAAAAGAATAAAATACTTAGGAATAAACCTAACGAAGTAGGTAAAAGACCTGTACTCAGAAAACTATAAGATACTGATGAAAGTAATCAAAGATGAAACAAACAGCTGGAGAGATATACCATATTCTTGGATTGGAAGAATCAACATTGTGAAAATGACTCTACTACCCAAAGCAATTTACAGATTCAATGCAATCCTGATCAAATTACCAATGGCATTTTTCACAAAACTAGAAAAAGAAATTTTATGATTTGTATGGAAACACAAAAGAACTCAAATGCCCAAATCAGTCTTAAGAAAGAAAGATGGACTTGGGGGAATCAGGCTTCCTGACTTCAGGCTATACTACAAGGCTACAATGATCAAGACAGTATGTTACTGGCACAAACACAGAAATATAGATCAAGGGAACAGGATAGAAAGCCCAGAGATAAACTGTGGTCAACTAATCTATGACAAATGAGGCAAGGATGTACAATGGAGAAAAGGCAGCCTCTTCAATAAGTGGTGCTGAGAAAACTGGACAGCTACATGTAAAAGAATGAAATTAGAACACTCCCTAACACCATACACAAAAATAAACTCAAAATGGATTAAAGACCTAAATGTAAGGCCAGATACTATAAAACTCCTAGAGGAAAACATAGGAAGAAAACACTTTGGCATAAATCACAGCAAGCTCTTTTTTGATCCACCCCCTAGAGAAATGGAAATAAAAACAAAAATAAATAAATGGGACCTAATGAAACTTAAAAGCTTCTACAAAGCACAGGAAACTATAAACAAGATGAAAAGAGAACCCTCAGAATGAGAGAAAATATTTGCAAACGAATCAACAGACAAAGGATTAATCTCCAAAGTATATAAACACTTCACCCAGCTCAATATAAAAAAAAAAAAAATGAACCCCCAATCAAAAAATGGGCAGAAGAACTAAATAGGCATTTCTCCAATGAAGACATATGGATGGCCAAGAGGCACATGCAAAATTGCTCAACATCACTATTTGTTAGAGAAATGCAAATCAAAACCCAATGAGGTAACACCTCACAACAATTAGAATGGGCATCATCAGAAAATCTATAAACAGTAAATGCTGGAGAGCGTGTGGAGGAAAGGGAACACTCTTGCACTGTTGGTGAGAATGTAAATTGATACAGGCACTATGGAGGACATCATGGAGGTTACTTGAAAAATGTAAAACAGAGTTACTATATGACCCAGCAATCCCACTACTGTACATATACCCAGAGAACACAACAATTTGAAAAGGCATGTGCACTCCAATGTTCACTGCAGCACTATGTACAATAGCCAGCACATGGAAGCAACCTAAATGTCCATCAACAGATGAATGGATAAAGATGATGTGGTACAGGGGGGAAGAAAGATGGCAGTGAAGTAGAAGGATGTGGAATGCATCCCTCTCCACAGATGCATTAGGAACACCAAAAGATGCAATAATTCCCACAGAGAACTAGCTGAACACCAGCAAATTATTTTGGACAGCAGAAAGGACTTCAAAGATCCTGACATAACCAGTAGGGAGACATTTGTGACTGTTCAAAGAGGGTGAAGCAACTGAGCTGTCGCAGACAGGAGGGCATGAGAAACACATGGAGGGTTCACACCATGGCTCAGCATGCCCAGACTGAGGCATCGATTCACAGCTGAACAGGGCATCTGAGAGAGGGAGTGTGGGAACAGAAGAGCTAGCTCAGGGTGAGAAACATTGCCAGGGATGGGGAGATGGACCGAGGGGACAGGAGGGAAGAAGTTTGCAGCAAGGAGTGCCTACCACAGAAAGCTGTGAGACCATAATGGTGGCTGGTTACTGCTGATTCACAAACAGGGGGGAGGAGCCGTGTGCAAAGCCAAACTTTCAGCAGCTGTGATGGACAGAGGAAGGACCCCTGTGGGTCAAGGTAAGGCACTCAGGGATAACAAAGGCCCCCATGCAGGGCTGGCTTAGGGGGCCTGCAGCCAAGAGCCAAAAGCCCGCAGAGTGGTCCAGCTCTGGAGCCATTCTGTTTACACCTGAGATGCCAGGGTCCCTCTGCAACAGGCACCACCACACCCAACTGAACCGCTATGTCCTAGACAGGGTGCCACTGCTCACTCACTCCCAGGGGAAGGAACCACCATTGTACCCTTTCTTTCCCCACACACCAGTGCTTACAAATGAACAATAAAGGAAGCTCTGCTGGTCACAGAATAATACAAAAAAAACAAGGTGGGTAGAAGGACACTTACAGCTGAGACCCCAAGGAAACAGAAATATTAGCATTGATTCTATTGAACTGGTCCAATCTGGACTCAGTTCTGTTTTTTTTTTATTAATTATGATCTTAGTCCTAAGGGATCTACAAGTTTTATAACATTTTTATTGCATTTTTTATTCTATTTTTATTTTTAGCCTTTTCATATATTTCTATTTCTGGCTAAGTTTTTTGTCGTGCTGACTGTATCTCTCCTCCCATCTTTTCATCTCTATCTTTTATACATTTCTATTTCTTTCTTTTTATTTTCATATTTCCAGTCACACTATGCAATTCTGTTGCCATCTTCTATCATTTTTTAGTTTATTTTATCTTAATATACTTATAAGCAATATTATCCATCTGCTCAGTCTCCTTGCTTTATTCTCCAGATGACACAATGCTTTGGTATTTATTATTAGGTTTCTGTCTTTATCTTAGTTCTTAGTATAATTGTCTGATTTCATTCTGAGAATCGTCAGACTGTCTGGTGGTACTCTAGCACTTTTTTATATTTGATCCTAGCTTTCAATATCTCCCTGGATTTGTGTATGCATGTGTGTGGAGTTATTTGTTTGCTTGTTTTTGCTTTTGCTTCTGTTATGTCCTGTTTTGGTTTTGATTTTCTGTTGGTTTTCTCTTTGAATGTCTGATAGCATACAGTGCTCTTTCTGTCAGGTCTTTCTAGTGCCTTATGTTCTATTGGATACAGTATTTGTGTGTCTTATACATGTATGTATAGGCTTAGTATTTGTTTGACTCAACACTCTGCCATTAATCTGGGGCTTGGACAGTCTTCTTTAAACCCTTTTATTGCCAGGACAAGCAACCTCTGAAGTTTGGACTACGATGAGAAAACAAAGAAACACCATGAAGGCAAAGGAGCAGGAAACAAACCCACAAGACCAAATAAATGAAGAGGAAATAGGAAAAATGCCTGAAAAAGAATTCAGAATAATGATAGTAAAAATGATACAAAATCTTGATAACAAAATACAGAAAATAAAAGAAACAGCTAATAAGGACTCAGAAGAAGTAAAGAGACAACAAACAGCAATGGACAACAAAATAACTGAAATTAAAAATACTCTAGATGGTATAAACAGCAGAATAACTGAGGCAGAAGGATGAGTAAGTGAGTTGGAAGATAGAATGGGGGAAATAACTGCCACAGAGCAGGAAAAAGAACAAAGAATAAAAAGAATAGAAGACAGTCTCCAAGACCTTGGTGATAATATTAAGTGCACCAACATTTGAATCATAGGCATCCCAGAAAAAGAAGAAGGAAAAAAGAAAGGGTCTGAGAAAATATTTGAAGAGGTTATAGTGGAAAACTTCCCCAACATGGGGAAGGAAAGAGTTAACCAAGTCCAAGAAGTGCTGAGAGTCCCATACACAATAAACCCAAGGAGAAATACACTGAGGCACATATTAATCAAACTAATGAAAATTAAACACAAAGAAAAAATATTAAAAGCAGCAAGAGAAAAGCAATAAATAACATATGAGGGAAAACCCATAAGGATAACAGCTGACCTTTCTATAGAAACTCAGCAGGCCAGAAGGGAATGACAGGTATAGTGAAAGTCCTGAAAGAGAAAAACCTACAGCCAAGAATACTCTACCCAGCAAGAATCTCATCCACATTTGACAGAGAAATCAAAAGCTTTCCAGACAAGCAAAAGTGAAGAGAATTCAGCACCAACAAACCAGCCTTACAACATTGTGAATAGAACTTTTCTAAGTAGGAAACATAAGAGAAGGAAAAGACCTACAAAAACAAACCCAAGACAATTAAGAAAATGGTAATAGAAACACACATGTGAGTAACCACCTTAAATGTTAATGGATTAAGTGCTCCAAACAAAAGGCACAGACTGGCTGAATGGATACAAAAACAAGACCTTTCTATATGCTGCCTACAAGAAACCCACTTCAGACCAAGGGATACATATACATTGAAAGTAAAGGGATGGAAAAAAATATTCCATGCAAATCGAAGTCAATGAAAGCTGAAGTAGCAATACTCATATCAGACAAATTAGACTTTTAGGACTTTTACAAGAGACAAGGAAGGTCACTAAATAATGATCAAGAGATCCATCCAAGAAGAGCATAGAAAAATTGTAAATATCTAGCCACCCAACATAGGAGCACCTCAATAAATAAGGCAAATGCAACAGCAATAAAAGGGGAAATCAACAGTAATACAATAATAGTAGGAGATTTTAACACCCCACTTACATCAATGGACAGATCATCCAAACAGAAAATAAATAAGGACACACAAACTTTAAATTACACATTAGACCCTCTTTACTTAATTCATATTTATAGGACATTCCATCCAAAAATGACAGAATACACTTTCTTCTCAAGAGTACATGGAACATTTTCCAGGATAAGTTACATCTTGGGTAACAAATCAAGCCTCAGCAGATTCAAAAAAATTGAAATCATATCAAGCATCTTTTCTGACCACAGTGCCATGAGACTAGATATCAATTACAGGAAAAGAAACTGCAAAAAATACCAACACATGGAGGCTAAACAATATACTTTTAAACAACAAAGAAATCTATTAAAGAAATCAAAGAGGAAATAAGAAAATTATCTAGAAACAAATGAGAATGGAAACACAACAACACAAAACATACGGGATGCAGCAAAAGCAGTTCTAAGAGGGAAGTTTATAGCAATACAGTCCTACCTTAAGAAACAAGAAAAATATCAAATAAACAACCCAACCTTACACTTAAACAATTAGAGAAAGAAGAACAAAGAAACCCCAAAGTGAGCAGAAGGAAAGAAATCATAAAGATCAGAGCAGAAATAAATGAAAAAGAAAGGAAGGAAACAATTGCAAAAATTAATGAAACTAAAAGCTGGTTCTTTGAGAAGATAAACAATATTGATACACCATTAGCCAGCCTCATCAGGAAAAAAAGGGAGAAGATACAAATCAACAGAATTAGAATTGAAAAAGGAGAAGTAACAATGGACACCACAGAAATACAAAAGATCATGAGAGACTACTACAAGAAACTTTATGCCAATAAAGTGGATAACTTAGAAGAAGTGGATAAATTCTTAGAAAAATACAATCTTCCAAGACTGAACCAGGAAAAATTGAAAATATGAACAGACCAAACACAAGTATGGAAATTAAGGCTATTATTAAAAATCTCCAAACAAAGAAATGCTCAGGGCCAGATGGCTTCACAGGCAAATTCTATCAAACATTTAGAGAAGAGCTAACACCTATCCTTCTCAAACTCTTCCAAAATATAGCAGAAGGAGGAATACTCCCAAACTCTTTCTACAAGGCCACCATCACCCTGATACCAAAACCAGGCAAAGATGTCACAAAAAAAGAAAACTACAGACCAATATCACTGATGAATTTAGATGCAAAAATCCTCAACAAAATACTAGCTAACAGAAGCCAACAGCACATTAAAAAGATCATATGCCATGATCAAGTGGGGTTTATCCCTGGAATGCAAGTATTCTCAAATATATGCAATTCAATCAATGTGACACAACATATCAACAAATTGAAGGATAAAAACCATGATAACCTCAATAGATTCAGAAAAAGCTTTTAACAAAATTCAACATCCATTTATGATAAAAACTCTCTAGAAAATGGCACAGAAGGAAGTTACCTCAACATAATAAAAGCCATATATGAGAAACCAAAAGCCAGCATTGTTCTAAATGGTGAAAAACTGAAAGAATTCCCCCTAAGAACAGGAACAAGACAAGGGTGCCCACTCTCACCATTATTATTCAACATAGTTTTGGAAGTTTTAGCCACAGCAATCAGAGAAGAAAATGAAATAAAAGGAATACAAATTGGAAAAGAAGAAGTAAAATTGTCACTCTTTGCAGATGAGATGATATTATACATAGAAAACACTAAAGACTCTACCAGAAGACTGCTATCAGTAATCAATGTATTTAGTAAAGTAGCAGGATATGAAATTAATGAGCAAAAATCTCTTGCATTCCTATACTCTAACAAGGAAAGAGCAGAAAGAGAAATTAAGGGAACTCTCCCATTTACCATTGCAACAAAAAGAATTAAATACCTAGGAATAAACCTGCCTAAGGAGGCAAAATACCTGTATGCAGAAAACTATAAGACACTGATGAAAGAAATCAAAGATGGTAAAAACAGAGAGAGGGACATACCATGTTCTTGGATTGGAAAAATCAACATTGTGAAAGTTACTCTACTACCCAAAGCAATCTACAGATTCAATGCAATCCTGATCAAATTACCAAAGGCATTTTTCTCAGAACTAGAACAAGAAATTTTACAATTTGTATGAAAACACAAAAGACCTCGAAGAGCCAAAGCAATCTTGAGAAGGAAAGATGAAGTTGGGGGAATCAAGCTTTCTGACTTCAGACTATACTACAAGGCCACAGTGATCTAGACAGTATGGTACTGGCACAAAAATGGAAAGGAATATCAATGGAACAGAATAGAGAACTCAGAGGTAAACCCAAGCACTTATGGGCAGCTTATCTTTGACAAAGGAGGCAAAGATATACAATCGAAAAAAGCCTCTTCAATAAGTAGTGCTGGGAAAATTGGACAGCTACATGTAAAAGAATGAAATTAGAACACTTCCTAACACCATACACAAAACTAAACTCCAAATGGATTAAAGACCTACATGTAAGGCCAGACAGTATAAATCTTCTAGAGGGAAATATAGGTAGATCCCTCTGTGACATGTATAAAAGCAAGATCTTCATTGACCCACCTCCTAGAATAATGGAAATAAAATCAAGAATAAACAAATGGGACCTAAAGAAACTTAAAAGCTTTGGCACAGGAAAAGAAACCCTAAACAAGACTAGAAGCCAGCCCTCAGAATGGGAGAAAATATTTGCCAATGAAACAACGGACAAAGGATTAATCTCCAAAATATATAAGCAGGTCATGCAGCTTCATACCAAAAAAAAAAAAAGAAAAAAGAAACCAATCCAAAAATGGGCAGAAGACCTAAATAGACATTTCTCCAAAGAAGACATGCAGATGGCCAACAAACACATGAAAGGATGCTCAACATCACTAATCATCAGAGAAATGCAAGTCAAAGCCACAAGAAGGTATCATCTCACACCAGTCAAAATGGCCATCATCAAAACATCTAGAAACAGCAAATGTTGGAGAGAGTGTGGAGAAAAGGGAACTCTCCTGCACTGTTGGTGGGAATGTAAGTTGGTACAGCCTCTATGGAAAACAGTTTGGAGGTTCCTTTAAAAACTACAAATAGAACTACCATATGATCCAGGAATCCCACTCCTGGGCCTATACCCAGAGAAAACCATAACCCAAAAAGAAAATTGTATGGTATTGTTTATTACAGCACTATTTACAATAACCAAGACATGGACGCAACCTAAATGCCCATCAACAAATGAATGGATAAAGAAGATGTGGAATAAATATACAATGGAATATTACTCAGCTATAGAAAGAAATGAAATGGAGCTATATGTAATGAGGTGGATAGACCTAGAGTCTGTCATACAGATTGAGGTAAGCCAGAGAGAGAAAAACAAATATTGTATGCTAACTCATATATACGGAATCTTAAAAAAAAAAAAATAGTACTGATGAACCTAGTGACAAGACAAGAATAAGCATGCAGATGAAGAGAATGGACTGGAGGACACGGGGTTGTGGGGGCGGGGGGGGAAGGGGAAGCTGGGAAGAAGTAAGAAAGTAGCATAGACATATATATATACTTCCAACTGTGAAATAGATAGCCAGTGAGAAGTTGCTGTATAACAAAGGGGGGTCAACTAGATGACAGGTGATGCCTTAGCAGGCTGGGATGGGGAGGGTGGGGGGTGTCGAGGGAGGGAGGCAATATGGGGATATGTGTATAAATACAGCTGATTGACTTTGGTTTACCTCAAAAGCTGGTACAAGAGTGTAAAGCAATTATATTCCAATAAAGAGCCTAAAAAATAAAAATAAAAATAAAAATAAAATAAAAGATGTGGTACACATATACAATGGAATATTACTCAGTTGTAAAAAGGAATGAAACTGGGACATTTGTAGAGACATGGATGGACCTAGAGACTGTCATACAGAGTGAAGTGAGTCAGAAAGTGAAAAACAAATATTGTATATTAACACGTATATATGGAATCTAGAAAAATGGTACAAATCAACCAGTTTGCAAGGCAGAAATAGAGTCACAGATATAGAGAACAAACATATGGATACCAAGTGTGGAAAGAAGGGAGAGTTGGGGGGAAATGATTTGGGAGATTGGCATTGCCATATAATCATTACTAATAAGAAAAAAATTACAAAACTGTACACTCTACATATATGCAGCTTATTTTCTGTTAACTATATCTCAATGAAACTTCTTAAAAAATAAAGAAAAAATCTTGATAGGATCAATCTTTTATGGAAACTGTAGATTAGATTTCTTACCTTTAAAACATTAATTTCTCTACCACTCTTTCATTGTTCCTGTAACTAGTCATGAATCTAACATAAAAGGCTACCAAATTGCTTTCAGTTTCCTGAAATACCTTCCAAAGCCACTAGTGGAAGTGATAGTAATAGAAATTGTCCAAATATACAAACACCTAATAAAGTTTCTAAACTTTATTGAAGTTATCCATTGGTAAATATCAAAATATTACATATAAAATTGCATACGTCGGGTGGTGGAAACTAAAATTCCTTTGGGGAAATTTTTTAAGTTATTGTTTGTTTTCTGGCAAGTAAAGATCACTTGTTTTCAGGTTAAGTCAATTTGCTTGAAATACTGCCCACTCACTTTGAGAGTAGAGACTAGGCTATTGAACTATGAAACTTTCATAAATTATCTATAGTTTCAGCAGGAACTGGTTATGAACATTTTTTCCTATTCCTTTTTTTCTTTTTCTGGGAAGATAATTTAAGCAAGTTTTCTTCTGAAGACATATTCTTTGGCTATTGAAATATTCTAAAGTATCAGTTTGGATTCTTGGTTTTGCTTATTGCTTGGGATTTCATTCCAGCCCTTTAGAATGTGTTACAACACCCATTTTAAGATTATGACATATCTAGCTTAATATGAAGTCTTATGATAAAATTTAGTTCCCTCAAACTCAAAGACTGCTGTAACTGTATCTTTTGCACCCACTTGGAGAGAAATGGAAGGTTTCTTTATTCAGCTCTGAGGAAGGGAGAAGCTCCTCTTAAAGAAAGTTTCATCTATTTCATTAGTACTTACTCTAAATAGTCATAAAGGGGGAATGATTTTACAGTTACATAACATAGTATCACTTGAAGTCAGACACAGATGTTTCAAATTAAAGTGGTCCATTTATAGAAGCACAAAACTAAAGAAAGCTTTTAAATGGTAGGGTGACAGACAGCCTACTTATCAATGAGCCTGCTTCAGAAGCCCTAGGTGCTCTCCCATTATAAAAGACAAAAACTTTTACAATGTATACACAGTCATAATATTTCTAAAAATGTGGGGTTCAAAACTGCTGACACTTAAGACCACTTGTTTCCAGAAATAAAGCCTTGGTTGTGCAATAAACCTCCCCTGAGCACTGTATTTCAGCTCTGCACACAATTAGGATTTAAAAACATCAAAATGGCAAAAATCATGAAGTAGTACCGATACCAGTATACTAAAATTGTCCAGTAAGAAAAGATTCATTTACACTTGTATTAAATGAGGAAGTCAGGCAACCTCCATAGGCAATAATACTTATCAAACTGGCCCTGCCAGAAATTTCCACCATTAGCCAATTCTTTGTGTTAAAGCATTATCACCCAGCCTCTATCAGATTGCATATATTATTTGATATGGAGTAAAACATTCAGCCATTAAATGTAAACTTTGGATTTGTTAGGTTTAAGGAAATGAGATACAACTCATATTTTTTAAATTAAGGTAATATTAACATAAATAATTTTAAAGTGAATAATTTAACATCATTGTCATTTGCAATGTTGTGCAACTACCCCTTCTGTCTAGTTCCAAATATTTTCATCACCCCAAATTATGATCCCATAGACATTTAAAAGTTCCCTATTCCACCTTCTCTAGCCTCTGGAATCACCCACTTGCTTTTTATCTCTATGGATTTACCTATTCTGGACATTTCATATAAGTGGAATTGTACAATACGTAACCTTTTGTGTCTGGCTTATTTCACTTAGGGGAAATGTTTTCAAGGTTATGGCATGTAACAGTACTTCTTTCTTTTTTATGACTGAATATTTTTCATTTCATGTATATATCACAATTTCTTTTTCCATTCAGCTATTTATGAAATTTGAGTTGCTTCAAACTTTTGTCTATTGTGACTAATGCTATTATGATCACTTGTGTACAAATATTCTTTTGAATGTATACCTAGAAGGAGAATCACTGAATTGCATGGTAATTCTATGTTTAACTTTTTGGGAACTTCCCAACTTCAACATAGCAACTAAACAATTTTACATTACAGTTAGCAATGTATGAAGGGGTTGTAATTTGTCCACATCATTGCCAACATTAGTTTTTTTTTTTTTGTATTAAAAAATGTATTACAGTTATTCTACTGGGAGTGAAGTGGTATCTCACTTTATTATGATTTGCATTTACCTAATGACTAATGATGTTCAGTATCTTTTCATGTGCTTATTGGCATGTATGTGTCTTTGGAGAAATATCTGGCAAGACCCTGGATTGGTTATCTTTGGGTTGCTGGGATTTTGTGTTGTTGTATTATGAGTTTGAATTGAGTTGTTCATTTTGTAATTGAGTTATAAGCATTCTTCACATATTCTGGTTACAGGACTTTTATGAGATAAAAATTTGCAAAGATATTTTTCCCCTTCCATAGATTGTCTTCCACTTTCTTGATAATGTCCTTTGATGCACAACATGTTTTTAATTTTGATGAAGTATAATTTATCTATCTTTTTTGTTGCTTGTGTTTTTGGTGCCATGGCTAAGAATTTATTGTCAAATCCAAGGTCATGAAGAGCACAAAGACCTCTATTTTCTTCTAAAGGTTTTAGAGTTTTAGCTCCTATATTTAGGTTTTTGATCAATTTTGAGTTAATTTTTGTTTATGGTGAGAGATACCACTCCAATTTCATTCTATTGCATGTGAATATCAAGTTGTTTGAATACCATTTGTTGAAGAGACTAGTCTGTCTCCATTGAATGATTTTGGCATCTTTGTTAAAAATAAATTTACCACGAATATATGTGACAATTTCTGGCTTCTCAATCTTATTCTATTGGTCTCTATGTCTATCTTTATGCCAGTACCACACTGTTTTATTACAGTGGCTTTGTAGTAAGTTTTGAAATCAGGAAGTGTGGGTTCTCCAACTTTGTTCCTCTTTTTCATGTTTTTTTGTTTGTTTGTTTGTTTGTTTTTTGGTATTTGAGATCCCTTCCAACTCCATATAAATTTGAGCATGGGCTTTTCCCTTTCTGCAAAAAGGTTTTTAGGACTTTGATAGGGACTGTGTTGAATCTGCAGATCACTTTGTGTAGTATTGCCATCTAAACATCATTAAATCTTCTAATCCACGAACATGGGATGTTTTCCCATTTATTTTTGTCTTCTTTAATTTCTTAAAGCAATGTTTTGGAGTTTTCAATGTTCAAGTCTTTCACCTCCTTAGTTGAATTTATTCCTAGGTATTTTAACTTTTTGGATGGTATTAAAAATGGAATTATTTTTTTAATTTAATTTTCAGACTGTTCACTGCTTGTTGGTATATAAAAGTACAACTGATTTTTATATGTTGACCTTGTATTCAGTAATTTTGCTGAATTCATTTTTAGCTCTAGTAATCTTTTCGTGGATCTTAGGGCTTTTCAACATATAGCATCATATTATCTGTGAATCAGTTAAGTTTTGAGGAGTCTGAAGAAACAAAACAGGGAAGAAAATGTCCACAAAATAGGGGTGTAGAGGAAGTTAGTCTTGTTAGGATGCCACAATTAAAGTAGAAGGAGGTGATCAAGAAGGCAAAAATAAAATATTAGGCCCCTAAAAAGTGTATAGACAGGGGTTAAAAAAATAGATTACAGGAATTTGAAAACTCAGGTTTTCATATTTCACACTTTATTCAGTAACTAGCTTTATTCACAGCAAAAATGAAAGACCTTAAACAAAATTATTATAGTAAGGATGATACCTAGAGACATATTCTTATTGTAATAAAGACAAATTTCTGGGGGTCAACCAGGTCAAATTCTTAAATTTTGTCTGCATATATATTTTATAGCCATAAACATACAGATTAGTATGTCTTAGTTTAGTTGCTACTTACATTCCATCTTTCCAAGCTGCCTCATGAAAAACAATATGGAGTTTGAAGGTACTTACTAAAAAATATCTGCATTTTGAAGAATTCTGCAGTAGATAGTATTTTAAAATATTCCTATGTACTTCAATACAATTTCAAAAGTTTCAACTGTTTCCATTTTGATATTTAAGGACAGAAATCCAAGGCTAGAATCCTCAGTTTCACAGGTGCTTTTATTTTTCAGTCATGTCTGAAAAATGATGAGCAGGAAATGATCCAAGCATAGGTCATTCTAATCCACTACTCAATTTCAATCTCATCATAAAAGAATGTCAGTCAGTAGATGAAGTAAATTGCCATTTTGATGATTTGATGTTCACCTGCCAGATTAATTAAATTGATATTCCTTTTTAACCCTATTCTTTAATGTACTTATTTGACACATCAATAACTGCCTGAGCTAGAAATCTAGTTTCTTTCTGAACACCTTTCTCTCAGTCTTAACCCACACCTAATTTATGAACAAGTCCTGCAATTTCTACTTCCAAAATTTATCCCATATGTCAATTTCTCTCCCTCTCTACTGCAACCAGCCTAGGACAGTCCACCCTCATCTCTTGGCTGGATTTTTGAATAGCCTCAAATTTGGTCTCCTTGCATCCAAACACTCTTGCCACTCAATTCCATTCTCCACACAGCAGTTAAGTAATCTTTCAAAGATGTAAATCAGATGATTCCACTCTCCTGTTTAATCCTCTAATGCCTTTCCCCTTCACACATAGAATTTAACATCCAAACTCCTTGCTACAACCTGTAAAACTCTACATGATCTGAACCTTTTCTGACTTTTTCATACCTTCTCCTACTACTTCCTTCCTCACACTAAATACTCCAGCCACACTGGTCCTTTTTCTGATTCTCAACATTCCAAACTTGTTCCCTTTCCAGAGCTTTTTCCCTTATTATTTTTCTACTTGAAATGCTTTTCTACCAGGTAAACTCCTTGTTCAATCCATGCATTAAGGTTTCAGCTCTAATGAAACTTCCTAAAGCAGAACTTCCTTGACAACCTGATCTAAATTGGTCTCCTAATCCATCCCTCTCCAATGTTATTCTTTTTTTACAGTGTCCTGGTCTTTTCCACAGAAGTCTTATTACAATACTTATTTATTCATCTCCTACTGCATTGTATGCTCCATGAAGACAAATCCCTACATTTATTAGTCACTACTTTATAGTATGTACATAAGCATAATTTTAAAAACTTGTCCACTGTATAAATAACTTTTATTTTGTTAATGAAAAGGAAAGCATCACCATAACTTTATTTTCTCCCACTTGATTGATTACTTCCTTCCAGAAATGTTATCCTTTCTTTTGCATGTTTAATTATCTTCTTTCCCCTCTCTCATGCATAGGCTCAGGTTACCTTTAACAACACAAAATTTGAACCTCACCTCTTCTTGTCAAGACATGCCTTTATTTCTCAGCCTCTGCTTTGCCTGCTGTTCCCAGGTAGATACTTCTGATCTGCAAGCTTAATATAAATGGCCTTAGTTCAGCTTCTGGTCAGATGAGTAGTAATAACTATATATAAATACATTGCTTTCCCCCCTCCACGTAGTACTGCCAAACAACCTAGAACCTGGCTCACTGATGGATACCCTCAGATTCATGGATTGCCCTGAATTCCCAGTTACACTGTTCATCCACAAGTTAGTTCATTGAATAGAGCTGGGTTTCTGTCTTGGCCTATGTTTGTTAATTCTCACAGATGACGTTTTTTCTGTCAAATTCTTATTCTAGTAGGCAGGACTGGAGTCCTGCCACGTTTTTAGTTCACTGACTAGTCTCCCTGCTGTTTCACTTACTTGTAAAAAAGTACCCTACCTTTACTAGAACTGGAGACTTACACATTTGTTCAGCCTAGGGCCTGGAGAATGAGGATCTCATCCTTTTCTTTTCATGGGAAACTGTCCTGGATAAGATCTGACCACTCCATAAATGTCCTAAACTTGAGATACTTTGGTTTGAGTGAATTCCTCGGGACCACTTGTTTCAAAAATCCTTAGTGGGATTTCATGGGTAACACAATTAACCTCACCACCAGCCCATTAATTCTGTTCTCATAAAGTCCAACCTGTCTCTGGCTTCTTGCTCACCCAAGGTGCTTCAAAATAGTATGCAAACATTCTCTCTATTTTGGCAACGTTGATCCACTCAAATTCTTTGCAATCTGATTCCTTCCTCTACCTCAATACTAAAACTATTCTCTGGAATAATCTCTGAATAATAAAACCAATTCCTTAGTTCTCATTAAAATTGATTTTACCTGAAGTGGTTGACTAACAAACCTGTTTTTATTGAAATACTCTTAAACTTTATATGTGACCATTCATTACTGTTTTTTTCTCTCACTTTTTCAACTGAGTTTTTGTTGTTTTTCTAATGACTCTTTTTTTCTCCTGCTCCTTAAATAAAAGGTGCTGTCCTTGATTTTATTTCACTTGTTCCTTACAGAATTAATTCATCTCAATATCTTAATTATCACATCTATATGAAGTTTATGTAGTTAGTTAAAAAACCTCTCTGGGACATTCTTCTCATATTTGTCTTTGATAGCTGACTAGTCATATTTTGATGTTCCAACAAAACCTCATTCTCAACATGTCAAAAAGCTGAACCCCAAATCAAAGCCCCAAACATCATTTCTTTTAATAGTTACCATTCCTTTTTTCAGTCTTGAAACTTCAGAATTATTTTTATATCTTTCTACATCACTCCCTACATCCAACTATTCAATAAGTCATCAATTTTTCCATTACAATGTTTCTCATATAAGACTCTACATCCAGAGTACATTCCAGAGCCCTAGTTCAATATTTCATAACACAAGCATGAACTATACAAATATCTACTTGTTTCCTTCATTTCAATAATATTTGCTCTGGGGAAGTCATCTGCAAAGAGAAATTAAATAACCCAAAAGTACTCAAAATGGCCCACTAGAATTCAAGACAGAAAATCATAGATTTGATTTATATTAATTTGATGTCTTAAAAATCAGAAACAAATTTATTTTACCAATATTTAACATATATGTTGATGCTAGCCTCTAACTCAATTCATAAGTATATACTTATTTGATAATGATGGGAGGCATGTTATCTTGAAGAAGGAAAGGAGGTACCACAATATGGAGGGGTTGGTGCCTTGACTCTTCATTTTTCTTCAGCTTTTCTTAGATATTCTGGTTTACTCATTCCAGTTCAATGGGTTTAAATATTACATTATCTATTCTTAAGGAAATGAATAATTAAACATTGGCCAAAGTTCCAAAAATATGTTGAGGATGAAATTGAAGATTGAAAATTATATCAATATTACAAATACAAATGGATTATATGAAAATGAAGCAAACACTTCTAAAAGCAGCACTTCTTCCATTTCATTACAAGGTGAAAAAGACAATAATTAGATCAGATATAAGAAGTCATCCAAATGTTGCCAATGTTAGCAATAATATTTAAATATATACTTATATCCATTACTGTTAAAGATCATGTGTATGTGCTTTGAGATAGTACTGCTAATGCAAAGCATCACAGTAAGAAATACAATGTAAAGTAATATTTATATGATTTAAATTTAACTCTCAAATTTGTATTTTTGAATATACTTTATAATATACATATGTAGTACAACAGGAAATGTATATACTTTATAACCAAATAATTATCTGTATATCAGAAAGTACATAATCAAATAGTTTTTACTGATAAGAGTGTATGACCTAAAAAATAGGAGCCACTGTTCTAGTACATCTTCCATATTACAAGTTGGTTATTCTTTATGAAACACTATTTAAGTCCTGCCACTTCCATGTTAAAAGTCTCCAAAATTTTTCCATTGTTTATTGAATAAAGTGTAACACTTTAGCAAGCCTTCTAGTGTCTAGTTCCAGCTAATACTTCCACCTTTTTTTAAACCATTTTCCATCGATTTGTTGCATGTTGGAAATCACCAACTATTAAGCTAAATCTGCCCCCATTGACCTTGATAATTTGATGCTTACACTATTGAGTTGCATAGGATTATTTTAAAATTATTTATTTCATTGCCCAAAGTCATATTTTTCAGAAACATCTTAATTTTGGCTTGTTTTAAGTACCAAAAGATGTGCCAACACTGGGCTTTTACTCTAGAGTGGAAACAGGTAGCTGGAGCTGAGTAGAAGATGTTCCCTTTGAACTAAACTTGTACTCTCCAGGTTATCAAATTTGCAAACTCTCTCCTTTGTCTCTGTAACTCTAAGGCCAAGTGTTAATTGATATTTCTCACCACATTTTTGCTGTGGTAAACAAATATGCACAAGGGTGGTAGTGTGTTTTAAGAGAAATGGAAGAGAATATATATACATATACAGAAGAGAAGAATTTTCTATCATGTAGGCTTTTGTATCTCTTAGCATCTACTTGAGATGAACTTAGATAACTCAGCATTACATGTAACACATTTAGATTTATCATTCTTGTGTTTTTATCCATGCTCTTTTCTCTACCCAGGAACTTTCCTCTTTATCCCTAATAACAAAAAAAAAAAAAAAAAAACTATGTAACACTTCTTTTTTTTTTCTTTTTTTTTTAAATTATAGATACTTAGATTCTCCAAGGGACCATTCAGTTCTACAACAACTAAAACTTCACCAGATATGAGTCATGAGACATTGAAGGTCTCACAAAAAGTATAGAAAGGTCCCAAGTAGTCCTCACCCTTAAAGAAGAAAGGATAAAATATCATCAGTTAAGACAGAAACAATAAAGAACTGTGGTCCCTCTAGAGCCAAAACCAAAAAAGCAGGTGAGAGGGTCATGGATGCTTGAGGCAGAGTTGCTATCTGAAAACTGATCTCTAGGCTGCATTATAAAAGGTAAACTTGGGGTTTAAGCTCTGAGGTAAGGTACTATAAGGAAGGCTTATTGATTCTAGTTCAGTGGCCTAAATAACTGCTAGAAATGGAAAAAAGTAAATCATTTTTGGCAGGAATGGTTCCCCATCTCCATTTAGAACCCTAGACAATTAACAGGTAGTTAAGTCCTATCAATCAAAGCTCATAACACATAAAAGAAAACAAACCACTATTACAGAAAGTAAGTGGAGGAAAAAAAGTGCTAATAGATTTAGAGCTCTAAGGACATCAGTTATTGGATTACTCAGATATAGAGTATAGAACAGCTATGCATATAAAGGTTAAAAAAATAAAGGACACAATCACAAAAGTCACCAGTCAACTCTAGAATATTGGAAATTGATATACAACTTCAAAATACAAATGAAACTTCTAAATATGAAAAACAATACAAATACTCAAATTGAAAAAAAAAAAAAAAAAAAAAAAGATCTGACAGGAGAAACAGCAGAATAGATAACTAAAAACAGAATTAATGAAGTGGAAGACTCACCAGTAGAAATTACCAAAATAACAGCTCAGAAAAACAAGGATATGGCAAATTTAAAAAAAAAAAAAAGATGTGAAAATATATGGAGATTTGAACCTAAATGTCTTGCACAAGTCTAATAAAAATCACAAAAGTAGAGAATAGAGATAATTGAAGGGGAGGCAATATTTCAGGAGACAATGACTGCAAATTTTTCCAGAACTGATAAATACAAGAATGTATAGGTCCAGAGACCACAGCATATCCAAGCATCCAGAAAGAAGGCCAGAATATCTAAAAAGGAACAATAATTATATTTATGACATTTTAACAAAATATTGAAGCTAAAATACAGAGAAGTCATATCTTCAAAGTTCTGAGACAAAATAACTCAACCAGACCAACAAGCTCATGCTCATCCACAAACTGAATATAGTCACATGGATGAGCCCCAGGCAGGACCAGCAGAAGAATCATCCAGTTGAACACAAACTGAATTGAAGACTCAAAATCAACACCAAGTAAAATAAATGGTGGAACTTCTCTGGCAATCTAGTGGTTAAGACTTCTCCTTCCAATGCAGGGGGTGCAAGTTTGATCCCTGGTTGGGGAGCTAAGATCCCATATGCCTCATGGGCAAAAAACTAAAACATAAAACAGGAGCAATATTGTAACAAATTCAATAAAGAATTTAAAAATGGTCCACATCAAAAAAAGTCTTTAAAAAATGATGTTTTGATGTATAGCAGTAGATAACTGATACACACACCCAGGAAATCAATATATGAAAAATTAGAGTGGAAAAAGACACTTTCAGATGAAGAAAAAGTGAGATTACCAACAAGAGACCTGTACTATATTAACTCCTTAAGAATGAATAAATGATGTCAGAAGAATAGTCTGAGATGCATAATAGTGAACAAAAAAGTAAAATGTTAAAAGGTATATAAATCCAAAGTTTTCTTTAAAAATTAATAACAATAATTTATAATGTATGATGTTAGAAAATGACAGAAATAAAATGAAACAAAAGTAGCACGTGAATCTGTATGCAGATGTTTGAGGATCAGATGTTTGTTCTAAGTTCTTTGTACTATTCAGAAAGTGAGGTAAGATAAATATACCTTTTCTTATCTATTTTGTTCTGCAGTGCTAAGAGGAAATTTTATGGCTATAAATATTTACACTAAAAAGGAAGAAAAGTCTCAGATCAACAACATAACATTACATTTTAAGGAAAAAGAACAAAATTAACCTAAAGCTAACAGAAGGAAAAATATGAAAGATACAGGCAGAAATAAAGTAGGGACTTCCCTGGTGGTCCAGTGGTTAAGACTCCAAGCTACCAGTGCAGGTGCCCTGGATTCATTCCCTGGTCAGGGAACTAGATCCTGCATGCCACAACTAAGAGCTCACATGCTGCAACTAAAGAACCTACATGTTGAAAGAAGATCCTGCATGTGGCAATGAAGATTCCACACGCCACAACTAAGACCTGGCAGAGCCAAATAAATAAACAAATATAAAAAATAAACAAAATAAATAGAAAACTAGAGAGAAACAAATATTTGGTTCAGAGAAAATATCAAAAAAATTAAGAAATCTTTAGTAAGATTGGATTAGAAAAAGGAGACAAGGTTCAAATAACTAAAATCAGAAATAAAAGTAAGGAAATTACTATCATGCATACAGATATAAATAGGATTATTAAAAAAATGTCATGAATAACTGTGCCAAAAAATTGGATAATCTAGAAGAAATGGACAAATTCCTAGGAACACACAACTTACCAAGACTGAATCATGAAGACACAGAAAATCTGAACAAACTTATAACTAGCAAGGATACTGAATCAGTAATCAAAAATATCCCTAAAAAGAAAATCCCAGAACCAGATGGTTTCACTGGTGAATTCTAACACAATCTTAAAGAAGAATTAACACCATTCTTACTTAAACTCTTCCAAAAAAATGAAGAGGAGGGAACAATTCCAAACTCATTCTAATAGTCCAGCATTACCCTGATACCAAAGCAAAAGACACTGCAAGAAGAGGGAGCTGTAGATCAATAACCCAGATGAATATTGATAGAAAAGTCCTCAACAAAATACTAGCAATCAGAATTCAACAGCATGTTAAAAAGTTCATCCACTGGGACCATGTGGGATTTTGTCCAGGAATGCAAAGGTGGTTCAATATAAGTAAATCAATCAAAAGCAATACACCACATTAACAGAATAAAGAGAAATAAACCAAATGATCATGTCAATTGATGAAAAAATAGCATTTAACAAAATTCAACACATTTGCATGATAGCAAAACAAACAACAAACAAGGAATAGAAAGAAAGTACCTCAACATAATAAAGGCCCTATATAAAAAGTCCACAGTTAACATAATACTCAAAGATGGAAGACTAAAATTTTTCCTCCAAGATCAGAAACAAGACAAGGATGCCTGCTTTTGCCACTTCTGTTCAACATAGTACAGGTAGTCCTAGTTAGAACAGTTAGTAAAGAGAAAAGGCATCTAAAATGGAAACAAAGAAGTAAAATTCTCTCTGCAAATGATATGGTCTTATATGTAGATTTCTAAAGATTCCACAGAAAAACTATTAGAAGTAATAAACAAATTCAAGCAAAGTTGTAGAATACAAAATCAACACAGAAAAATCAGTTGCATTTCTATAAACTAACAATGAACAGTAAAAAAGGAAATTAAGAGTGCAATTCAATTCACAGTAGCATCAAAAAGCATCAAAAAGCATGTACTAGGATAAAGAATGATTAATGGCATAGAGAGCACAGAAATAAAACATCACATATAAGGTCAATTAATTTTCAGAAAGAGTGCCAAGATGATTCAATGGAAAAAAGGATAGTGTTTTCCACAACTGGATATCACATACAAAGTATGAATTTATACTTGTACATTACACCATGTAGACAAATTAACTCAAAATGGGTCAGAAACAAACATAAGAGTTAAATCTATACAATTCATAAAAGAGAGCTGTATTAGTTTACTAGGGCTGCCATAACAAAATACCATAGACTGGATGGTTTATACAACAGAAATTTATTTTCTTATAGTTCTGGAGTCCAGAAGTCTGAGGTCAAGTTGTTGGCAGGTTTGGTTTCTCCTGAGGTCTCTCTCCTTTGTTTGCAGATGGGTGCCATTTTGCATGGTCATTCCTCTGAATTGTTCTTTTCTCAACTCAAGCACATCTCTGGTATCTCTCTTGGTGTGTCCTAATCTCCTCTTCTATTAAGGATACCATTCAGGTTGGATCAAGTCCCACCCTTAAGGCCGCATTTTAACTTAATTAGCTCTTTAAAGGCCGTTTCTTCAAATAGTCACATTCTAAGGTACCAGAGCTTAGGGCTTCAACATATGAATTTTAGGGGGAAAAAGTCATTCCATAACAAAAACTTAGGGGAAAAGTTTCTGGCCTTTGGAGTTGGCAATGAATAAATGGTGTCTTTATTAGATAATGCATCAAAAATATATGCAGTAAAAGAAAAAATATATAAATTGGACTACATCAAAATTAAAAACCTTTGTGTATCAAATGACTCAATCAACAGAGTGAAAAGGCAACACACTGAATGAGATAATATTTTAAACCATGTATCTGATAAGATGTTAATATCCAGAATATATAAAGAATTCCCACAGCTCAACGACTGCAGAAAAAAACACACACACGCAAAAAACCAAAAAAACCTAATGACACAATTAAAAAATGGACAAGGCATTTGTACAGACATTTTATCTGAAGAAGATACAAAAATTGCCAATACACACATGAAGGGATATTCAACATGTGTAACTGTCAGGGAAATGCAAACCAAACCACTGTGAGATATCACCTCATGCGTATTGAATGGTTACCATTAAAAAAGGAAAACAACAACAAAATTTGTAGAGGATGTAGGGAAATTGGATCCTTGTGCACTCTTTTTTATTTATTTATTTCATTTTTGGGGGGGTCCACCAAGTTCAATCATCTGTTCTTATACACATATCCCAGTATTCCGTCCCTTCCTTGACTCCCCCACCTCGAGTCCCCCCCACCCTCCCCGCCCCAGTCCTCTAAGGCATCTTCCATCCTCCAGTTGGACTCCCTTTGTTATACAACAACTTCCCACTGACTATCTATTTTACAGCTGGTAGTATATATATGTCTGTGCTACTCTCTCGCTTCATCTGTTTCCCATTCACCCCCCGCCCCCTCCCATACCTCGAGTTCTCCAGTCCATTCTCTGTATCTGCATCCTTGTTCTTGTCACTGAGTTCATCAGTACCATTTTTAGATTCCATATATGTGAGTTAGCATACACTATTTGTCCTTCTCTTTCTGACTTACTTTACTCTGTATGACAGATTGTAGTTCCATCCACCTCATTAAATACAGCTCCATCTCATTCCTTTTTATAGCTGAGTAATATTCCATTGTGTATATATGCCACATCTTCTTTATCCATTCATTTGTTGATGGACATTTAGGTTGCTTCCATGTCCCAGCTATTGTAAATAGTGCTGCAATAAACATTATGGTACAAGTTTCTTTTGGGATTATGGTTTTCTTTGGGTATATGCCCAGGAGTGGGATTACTGGATCATATGGTAGTTCTATTTGTAGTTTTTTAAGGAACCTCCAAATTGTTTTCCATAGTGGCTGGACCAACTTACAGTCTCACCAACAGTGCAGGAGAGTTCCCTTTTCTCCACACCCTCTCCAACATTTGTGGTTTCCAGATTTTGTGATGATGGCCATTCTGATTGTTGTGAGGTGATACCTCATTGTGGCTTTGACTTGCATTTCTCTGATAATGAGTGATGTTGAGCATCTTTTCATGTGTTTGTTGGCCATCTGTATGTCTTCTTTGGAGAAATGTCTATTTAGGTCTTCTGCCCATTTGTGGCTTGGGTTATTTGCTTTTATGGTATTAAGCTTCATGAGCTGCTTGTACATTTTGGAGGTTAATCCTTTGTCCATTGTTTCACAGGCAATTATTTTTTCCCATTCTGAGGGTTGCCTTTTAATCTTGTTTATGGTTTCTTTCACTGTGCAAAAGCTTTTAAGTTTCATGAGGTCCCATTTGTTTATTCTTGATTTTATTTCCATGATTCTAGGAGGTGGGTCCAAAAGGATCTTGCTTTGATGGATGTCATAGAGTGCTCTGCCTATGTTTTCCTCTAGGAGTTTTGTACTGTCTGGCCTTACATGTAAGTCTTTAATCCATTTGGAGTTTATTCTTGTGTATGGTGTTAGGAAGTGTTCTAATTTCATTCTTTTACATGTTGCTGTCCAATTTTCCCAGCACCACTTATTGAAGAGGCTGTCTTTTTTCCATTGTATATTCTTGCCTCCTTTGCCAAAGATAAGGTGCCCATATGTGTTTGGGCTTACTTCTGAGTTCTCTATTCTATTCCATTGATCTTCCTTTCGATTTTTGTGCCAGTACCATACTCTCTTGATCACTATGGCCTTGTAGTATAGTTTGAAGTCAGGAAACCTGATTCCACCAACTCCATTTTTCCTTCTCAAGATGTCTTTGGATATTCGGGATCTTTTGCGTTTCCATACAAATTGTAAGATTTCTTGCTCTAGTTCTGTGAAAAATGCAATTGGTAATTTGATCGGATTTGCATTGAATCTGTAAATTGCTTTGGGTAGTGCAGACATTTTCACGATATTGATTATTCCAATCCAGGAACATGGTATGTCCCTCCATCTGTTTGTGCCGTCTTTGATTTCTTTGAGCAATGTCTTAAAGTTTTCTGCATACAGATCTTTTGCCTCCTTAAGCAGGTTTATTCCTAGGTATTTTATTCTTTTGGTTGCAATGGTGAATGGGAGAGTTTCCTTAATTTCTCTTTCTGCTCTGCCATTGTTAGTGTATAGGAATGCAAGAGATTTCTGTGCATTCATTTTGTATCCTGCTACTTTACTAAACTCATCAATTAGTGCTAGCCATTTTCTGGTAGAGTCTTTAGGGTTTTCTATATATAATATCATGTCATCTGCAAAGAGTGACCATTTTACTTCTTTTCCAATTTGGATTCCTTTGATTTCTTTTTCTTCTCTGATTGCTGTGGCTAAAACTTCCAAAACTATGTTGAATAATAGTGGTGAGAGTGGACACCCTTGTCTTGTTCCTGTTCTTAGAGGGAATTCTTCGAGTTTTTCCCCATTTAGAATCATGTTGGCTTTTGCTTTCTCTTATATGGCTTTTATTATGTTGAGGTAATTTCCTTCTTTGCCCATTTTCTGGAGAGCTTTTATCATAAATGGATGTTGAACTTTGTCAAAAGCTTTTTCTGCATCTATTGAAATGATCCTATGGTTTTTATCCTTCAAGTTGTTGATATGATGTATCACATTGATTGATTTGCTTATATTGAAGAATCCTTTCATCCCAGGGATAAACCCCACTTGATCATGGTGTATGATTTTTTTAATGTGCTGTTGGAGTCTGTTAGCTAGTATTTTGTTGAGGATTTTTGCATCTATATTCATCAGTGATATTGGTCTGTAGTTTTCTTTTTTTGTGACATCCTTGCCTGGTTTTGGTATCAGGGTGATGGTAGCCTTGTAGAATGAGTTTGGGAGTGTTCTGCCTTCTGCAATATTTTGGAAGAGTTTGAGAAGGATAGATGTTAGCTCTTCTCAAAATGTTTGAGAGAATTCGCCCATGAATCCATCTGGTCCTGGGCTTTTGTGTGTTGGGAGATTTTTAATCACTGCCTCAATTTCCGTACTTGTGATTGGTCTGTTCATGGTTTCTATTTCTTCCTGGTTCAGTCTTGGAAGATTGTATTTTTCTAAGAATGTATCCATTTCTTCCAGGTTATCCAATTGATTGGCATATAGTTGCTTGTAGTAGTCTCTCATGATGTTTTGTATTTCTGAGGTGTCCGTTGTTACTTCTCCTTTTGCATTTCTAATTCTGTTGATTTGCATCTTCTCCCTTTTTTTCTTGATGAGTCTGGCTAATGGTTTATCAATTTTGTTAATCTTCTCAAAGAACCAGCTTTTAGTTTTATTTATTTTTCTTATGGTTTCTTTCCTTTCTTTTTCATTTATTTCTGCTCTGATCTTTATGATTTCTTTCCTTCTGCTCACTTTGGGGTTTCTTTGTTCTTCTTTCTCTAGTTGTTTTAGGTGTAAGGTTAGGTTGTTTATTCGATCATTTTCTTGTTTCTTAAGGTAGGACTGTATTGCTATAAACTTCCCTCTTAGAACTGCTTTTGCTGCGTCCCATAGGTTTTGGGTTGTTGTGTTTTCGTTGTCATTTGTTTCTAGATACTTTTTGATTTCCTCTTTGATTTCTGTAGTGATTCCTTGGTTGTTTAATAGTGAATTGTTTAGCCTCCATGTGTTTGTATTTTTTGCAGTTTTTTTCCTGTAATTGATATCTAGTCTCATGGCGTTGTGGTCTGAGAAGATGCTTGATATGATTTCAATTTTCTTGAATTTGCCGAGGTTTGATTTCTGACCCAAGATGTGATCTATCCTGAAAAATGTTCCATGTGCACTTGAGAAGAACGTGTATTCTGTCGTTTTTGGATGGAATGTCCTATATATATCAATTAAGTCGAGATTGTCTAATGTGTCATTTAAAGCTTGTGTGTCTTTATTTAGGTTCTGCTTGGATGATCTGTCCATTGATGTAAGTGGGGTGTTCAAGTCTCCCACTATTATTGTGTTCCTGTCGATGTCCCCTTTTATAGCTGTTAGCATTCGCCTTATGTATTGAGGTGCTCCTATATTGGGGGCATAGATGTTTACCATTGTGATATGTTCTTCTTGAGTGGATCCTTTGATCATTAGGTAGTGTCCTTCCTTGTCTCTTGTAATAGTCTTTACTTTCAAGTCTAATTTGTCTGATATGAGTATTGCTACTCCAGCTTTCTTTTGACTTCCATTTGCATGGAATATCTTTTTCCATCCCTTAACTTTCAGTCTATATGTATCCCTTGGTCTGAAGTGGGTTTCTTGTAGGCAGCATATAGAAGGGTCTTGTTTTTGTATCCATTCAGCCAGTCTGTGTTTTTTGGTTGGAGCATGTAATCCATTTACATTTAAGGTGATTATTGACATGTGTGTTCCAATTACCGTTTTCTTAATTGTTTTGAGTTTGTATTTGTAGGTGTTTTCCTTTTCTTGTGTGTCCTACTTAGAGAAGTTCCTTTAGCACTTGTTGTAAGGCTGGTTTGGTGGTGCTGAATTCTCTTCACTTTTGCTTGTCTGGAAAGCTTTTGATTTCTCCCTCAAATCTGAATGAGATTCTTGCTGCATAGAGTATTCTTGGCTGTAGGTTTCTCTCTTTCAGGACTTTCAGTATATCCTGCCATTCCCTTCTGTCCTGCAGAGTTTCTGTGGAAAGGTCAGCTGTTATCCTTATGGGTTTTCCCTTATATGTTGTTTGTTGCTTTTCTCTTGCTGCTTTTAATATTTTTTCTTTGTGTTTAATTGTCATTAGCTTGATTAATATGTGTCTTGGTGTGTTTCTCCTTTGGTTTATTCTGTATGGGACTCTCTGTGCTTCTTGGACTTGGTGAATTATTTCCTTTCCCATGTTGGGGAAGTTTTCCACCATAACCTCTTCAAATATTTTCTCAGACCCTTTCTTGTTTTCTTCTTCTTCTGGGATGCCTATAATTCGAATGTTGGTACGTTTAATGTTATCTCTGAGGTCTCTGAGACTGTCTTCTATTCTTTTTATTCTTTTTTCTTTTTCCTGCTCTGTGGCACTTATTTCCCCCTTTCTATCTTCCAACTCACTTATTCATTCTTCTGCCTCAGTCATTCTGCTGGTTATAGCATCTAGAGTATTTTTAATTTCAGTTCTTTTGTTATCCATTGCTGTTTGTTTTTCTGAGTTCTTATGAACTGTTTCTTGTACTTTCTCTACTTTGTTATCGAGTTTTTGTATCATTTTTACTATCATTACTCTAATTTCTTTTTCAGGCATTTTTCCTATTTCCTCCTCATTTATGTGGTCTTGTGGGTTTTTTTTTTTTCCTGCTCCTTTGCCTGCATGGGGTTTCTCTGTTTCCTCATGGTTGCCCAAACTTTTGGGGTTGCTTGTCCTGGCGATACAGGTGTTTATAGAAGTCTGTCCAAGGCTCAGACTAATGTCCAAGTATTGGATTAAACAAATATTACGTCTAGGAAACACATACATGTATAAGACACACAATTACTGAATCCATTAGGACATAAGGCTCTAGAAAGACCTGAGAGAACCCCAGTGTGCTATCAGATATTCAGAGAGAAACCCAACAGAAATTGACAACTGAATCAGAACAAATTAGAGACAAAAGCAAAGCAAAATTAAACAAACAAACAAATAACTCCCTACACATACAAACATCAATCCAGGGAGATTTTGTAAGCTAGGATCAAATATAGAAAAGAGCCAGATTACCACCAGAGAGAATGGAGATTCTCAGAATGTAATTAGACAACTGTTCTAAGAACTAAGATAAAGACAAAAGCCTAATATTAAATACCACAGCAGCTGTGTCATCTGGAGAATAGAGCAAGGAGTCTGAGAAAACCGATAGTGTTGCTTATAAATATGTTAAGATAAAATAAACTTAAAAAGGCTGGAAGAAAGGGGAACTGAAGAGCGTAATGTGGTTGGAAATATGCAAATAAAAAGAAAGGAATCAAAATGTATAAAAGATAGGGATGAAAGGAAAATATGAGAGATATATTGTCCATACTACCAAAAACTTAGCTAGATATAGAAGTATATAAAAAGGCAAAAAAAAAAAGAATAAAAATATTATTAAAAAATTATGTTATAAAACTTGTAGATCCCTTAGGGCTAAGATCGTATTTAATAAAGAAAAAAAAAAAAAAGAGAGAGAGAGAAAAAAGAAAAATCCAGAACTGATCCCAGAATGGACCAGTTCAATAGGTATTGATACTACTATTTCTGTTTCCTTAGTGTCTCAGCTGTAAGTGTCCTTCTCCTTGCCTTGGGTTTTTTTGCATTATTCTGTGACCAGCAGAGGTTCCTTTATTGTTCATCTGTAAGCATCGTTGTGTGGGGAGAGGGTACAATAGTGGCTCCTTCTCCTGGGAGTGAGTGAGCAGTGGTGCACTGTTGTTTCAGTCGGGCTTGGAGGTGCCTGTTGCAGAGCGATGCTGGTGGCTCAGGCGTAAACAGAAAATCTTAGAGTTGGGCCTCTCTCAGGGTTTTTTTCTTTTTGATGCTGTTGTTGCTTTTTTATTTTTTTTTCTCTCGGCAGCCTCCCTGCTGCTGGTGTTGCAAGGGGTTTTATTCTCGCCCCACCCAAGTGCCTGAGGGTGCTTGTTATCCCTGAGCGCCTTAGGTGGCCCACAGGGCGTCTCTCCACTGCCTGTTGCAGAGGCACTGAAAGAGAGAGAGAGGCTACATGTGCGGCTCCTCCCCCCTGCCCATGAGCCTCCAGCCGCCATCATGGCCGGGCAGCTCTCACGACAGGCACTCCTCTCCGTGGACCTCCTCCCTCCTGTCCTCTTGGTCCGTCACCCTACTGGCAACAATGTTTCTCACCCTGAACCAGCTCTCCGGTTCCCATGCTCCCGCTCCTGGACCCTCCGTTCAGCCGTGGATCGACCTCTCAGTCTGGGAACGCTGAGCTGTGCTGTGGACCCTCCATATGTTTCTCACTCCCTCCCATCTGCCACAGCTCCGCCGCTTCACCATCTTTGAGCCGTTGTAGATGCCTCCCTACCAGCTATGTCAGGCTCCCCTCGGTCCTTTCTGGTGTCCGAGGCCGTCTGCTGGTGTTCAGCTGGTTCTCTGTGGGAATTACTGCGTCTTTCCGTGCATTCCCAATGCATCTGTGGAGAGGGATGCACTCCACGTCCCTCTACTTCATCGCCATCTTTTCTCTCCCTTGTTCACTCTTGATGGGAATGCAAAATAGTCCAAACTTTTTGGAAAATAATATGGCTGCTATTGACTACATGTTTCAATAACCACAAAATTTACATGTTAAACACTAATCCCTGTGTAATGGTATCTGGAGATGGAGCATTTGAGAGATAATTAGGTCATAAGAGTGGAGTAATAGAATTAGTGCCCTTATAAGAAGAGACGAGAGAGAGCTTGCTTCCGCACCCTCCTCTCTCTCTGACATGTAAAGATATAAGAATGCATTCCTTAGCAAACCAATAAGAGGGCTCCTCCAGGAATTGAATTGGCTGGCACCTTAATCTTGGACTTTCCAACTTCAGAAGTGTGAGAAATAAATATTTGTTGTTTTAGCCACTCAATCTATGGAATTTTTGTATAGCAGCCCAAACTAACTAAGACATGCTTCAAAAAATTAAAGGTAGAATTATCATACAATTCAGCAATTCCACTCTTAGGTATATACTCAAAAAGGTTGAAAGCAAGATCTTGGAGAGATATTTGTACACCCGTGACATTGGTAGCATTGTTCACAGTAACCAAATGTGGAGGCAATGCAAGTGTCCATCTATGAATGAATGGGTGAACAAGATATGGCATATACATTCAGTTACAAATTGGATATATATATGAAAGAAAAATAAAGATCTAAATAAATGATGATATAGTCATTGTTCATGGAGAAGGAGACAATTTTATTAAGATAGCAATTAGACTACTTCATCTATAGATTCAATGCAATCCCAATAAAAATCTCAGCTACTTATTTTGCTGATATCCGCAATTTGACTCCAAAGTTTATATGGAGAGGCAAAAGACCCAGAAGAGCCAATAAAATATTGAGGAGTAACAAAGTCAGAGGCATGAAACTACTCAACTTCAGGACTTACTATAAAGCTATAGTAATCCAGACAGTGCAGTATTGATGAAAGATTAGACCAATAAATCAATGGAGCATATTAGAGAGCCCAGAAATAGAGCAACACAAATATAATCAACTGACATTTTTGACAAAGTTGCAAGGCAATAAAATGAACAAAAGATTGTCTTTTCAACAAGTGGTATTGGAAACACTGGACACGCACATGCAAGAAATAATAATTATTATAAAAATTTACTCAAAATGGATTACATGCTGAAATTAAGATTCAAAATTATAAAACTCCTAAACATAGGAATAAATTTAGATGATCTTGAGTTTGCCAGTAACTTTTTAGGTACAAAACCAACAGCACAATACATTGGAAGACATAACTGATGAGCTGGATTTCATTAAAATTAAAAACTTTTGCTATGTGAAAGACAATGTCAAGAGAATGAGAAAAGTCACAGTCTTGTCTTCAGAAATCCAATTAGAGAGATATTTTAATCCTTTAATAATTTATTGCTTGGTCCCATTCTATATTTCTGACTTTCATAGATTTCTTATCAAAAATAGTTTGGAGTGTGGAAAACAAAAATTAATAATAAATTATAATAATTACTATTTAATGAATCTTAAGTATTTCATTTATTCTGAGTATATATCACTACTAATATAAATGCCGTTTGAAAATAAGTTAATTAGATCTCTCTAAGCCTGGAAGATATATCATCTGTAGTAGTGATTCTACCAGTTAACCAGGCACTGAGGCACAGATTAGCCAGTCATACAACACTGAGAATCCATCTGTCACTAAAATATGATAATGTCTTTGGAGCTCACAGTTAATCCCACAGAGATTAGACAGAAAGATTGAGCTAAACCTGAGAAAAGTTTAGAAAGGCCACACTATCCCCAGAGATTCTGTGATGGTGGTTCCAGAGCTGATATGCAAGCCCCAATATGTCATATGTGCCTGAAGTATTTGAATTTATTTTGATAATTTTTATAGTGTGGACAGAATTATTGATTTTATGATGACTTTATAAAGTCTAGAGCATTCTATACTTATGGAAGAGAGGATCAGTGTCTTTACAGATATTGCATATAACCCAGTACCACCTTATACCATGCAATAATGAGTAGTCACTTGAGGCAGTAATTCTAAGTGGCACATTTTAATTCCTTTCTATACTTTAGTGTCATAATGTTCCTCTTGTGTCTTAAAGAAATTTTACTGGTCATGGATGTGTCTATTTAAAATACAAAATCTTTTGTTTTCTCATTTACCCACCTGCATTTGTTCTAAATGAGAAGAAAAAAAAAAAAAGATTCACAAAGACATGGAGGAAAATTAAATGCATATTACTAAGTTAAGACAAGCCAACTTTAAAGAGCTAAATACTGTGTGATTCCAACTATATGACATTCTGGAAAAGAAAAACCTATGGGAAAATAAAAAGATCAGTTGCAGTGGTTGCTAGGTGTGGGGAGAAGGGATGAATGAATAGGTAGTGCAGAGAAAAATTTTAAAGCAGTGAAACTTATTGTGTATACTATAATGATGGGTAACTATCATTGTTCTTTTGTCCAAATTCATAGAATGTACACCAAGAGTGAACTCTAATGAAACTATGGACTTTGGCTAATAATGAATGTCAATGTAGGTTAATTAATTGTAACAAATGCACCACTCTGGTATGGTATGTTGATAGTAGGAGAGGCTATATATGTTGGGGGGGAAGTGGTATACAGGAATTCTGTGTACTTTTTCTTTCTTAGTGTTGCTATGATCCTAAAGCTTCTACAAATTAAAGCATATCAAGGTGGAACAAACACAAAATAACTCATGTGCCACTAATAAATACATTGTTTAATCTCCAAATTTTTGAGGGTTTTACAGCTCGGTTTTCGTTATTGGCTTTTAGTTTCATTCCTTTGTGGTGTGAGAATATACATTATATATATATATATATATATATATATATATATATATATATATATATATATATATATTTTTATTTTTTAAACTTATTAAGGTGTTTTTTGGCCAATAATATCTATCTTGGTGAATATTCTATATGACCTTCAGAAGAATATATATTCTGCCTTTTTGGATGGAGTGTTCTATAAGTGTCAACTTGATCAAGTTGGTTAATAGTACTATGCAAGTCAACCATATCCTTACTGATATTCTGTCTGCTTGTTATATCAATTACAAAAGGAGGTGTTGAATTCTCCAACCATAATAGTGAATTTGTCTATATATCCTTTTATTTCTATCAGATTTTGGCTCATGTATTTGGACACTTTTTAGGTGCATGCACATTTAAGATTGTTAAGTTTTCTTGCATATGTGACCCACTTATTATTATGTAATATATCTCTTTATCCTTGATAATTTTAATTGTTCTGAAGTCTACTTTGTTTTAAGTTACCATATCTATTCCAGCTTTCTTTTGCTTAGAATTAGCATGATTTATCTTTTCCCAATTTTTTCCTTTTAATCTAAGTCTTTAAATTTAATGTATATTTGTGGTACATAACATATAACTGCTTTTTTTTATTTCATACTATCTCTGTATTTTAATAGGTGCATTTACATCATTCACATTTAGTGATTATTAATATTACTGAATTAATATTTACCATGTTTATAGCTATTTTCAAGTTGTATTTGTTTTTATTTTGTACCCTCTTTTTCTGCCTTCCCTATTTTAATTAAAAATTTTAATTGAATTATAGTCTATTTACAATATTAACTGGTAAACAAATGTAATGATTAAATATTTTGTAGATTATACTCAATTTAAAGTTATTACAAAACAAGGGATATACTTCCCTGTTTTGTAAAATATATTCTTGTCACTTACATATTTTACACATAGTAGTGTGTACCTCTCAATCCCATACCTCAATCTTGCCCCTCTCTCCTTCCTTCTCCCCACTGGTAACCACTAGTTTGTTTTCTATATGTGTATCTGTTTATGTTCTGTTATATACATTTGTTTTATTTTTTAGAGTCTGCATATAAGTGTTGACATATTCTCCTTTCTCTGTCTGATTTATTTCACTAATGATAATATTCTAGGTCAATCCACATTGTTGCAAATGGCAGAATTTCATTCTTTTTTATGGCCGAGTGTATATATACATATATACATATATGTGTATTTTGTATATCACATCTTCTTTATCCATTCATATGTTGATGGACACAAATTGCTTACATATCTTGGTTATTGTAAACAATTCTGCTATGAAAATTGGGGTGCATGTATCTTTTGGGTTACTGTTTTCATTTTCTTTGGATATATACCCAGGAGTGGAATTACCAGATAATATGGTAGTTCTATCTTTAGTTTTTTAAGGAACTTCCATACTATTTTCCATAGTGGCTGCACCAATTTACATTCCCACCAAAAGTGTACAAAGTTCCTTTTTCTTGAGATCCTCACCAGTGTTTGTTATTTGTAGACTTTTGATGAAGGTCATTCTGACAGGCGTGGGTTGACATCTCATTGTGGTTTAGATTTGCATTTCTCTAATAGTTAGAGATGCTGAGCACCTGTTATCCACCTGTATGTCTTCTTTGGAAAAATGCCTACTGAGTCTTCTGCCCATTTTGTAATTAAGTTATTTGTTTTTTGAATGTTCAGTTGAATGAGCTATTTATATAGTTTGGATGTTGACGCCTTATCCGTCATATGATTTGCAAATATTTTCTTCCATTCAGTAAGTTTTTCATTTCATTTTGTTGATGGTTTCCTTTGCTGTGCAAAAGTTTTGTAAGTTTAATTGTCCTATTTGTTTATTTCTGCTTTTATTTCTTTTGCTTTAGGAGACATATCCAAAATATTGTTATGATTTATGTCAAAGAGTGTTCTGTTTAGGCTCTTTTCAGTTTTATGGTTTCAAAGCTTGCATTTAGGTCTTTAATCTATTTTGAGTTTATTTTTGATTTTGGCATGAGGAAATGTTCTAATCTCATGTTTTTACATGTAACTATCTGGTTTACCCACCACCAATTATTGAAGAGACTGTCTTTTCTCCATTGTATATTCTTACTTCTTTTGTCATAGATTAACTGACCATACATGGATAGGTTTATCTCTGGGCTCTCTATTTCTGTTCCATTGATCTATGTTTTTGTGCCATCTTCTGTTTCTAACACTGTTTAATAGACAGCTTTCATCCAACATCTAGTACTCTTTTCGTTGCTGTGTGTCTCTGACCATGGAGTAGTAGGTCAGAAAACTGCCTCTGGAAGTGGATCTTGCTACCTAAAATTCCTGGCACAGCCCAGTCCATAATACATCACAGTTCTTTCATGTTGTTCTGAAGAATGGTTCCAGTGAGGCCAAAGTGAACACTACATTTTAAAGCTTTTATAACTTTTGTTACTCTAGCCTTTGGATTCTTGATTCTATGAGCTTCATCTACAATGACAGCTGACCATTCCAAACTGCTAAGTTCATCCAGATACAAGTGCAGTGTTTCATAAGTTGTTACAGCAATTTCACATTTCCTCTGCCTTACAGAAGTCAATTCATTGTCTTTTTTGTTTCCATGTAAAATAGTAACTCTGAAATATCCCCAGGTGTCTAATTCATCCTTCCAATTGTAGAGGATAGAAAGAAGAGTAACTATTAAGAATATATTTTTTGCTAAAAGAAAAGGAGGTTCCTTTTTCAAACTTTGTGGTAAAACCTCTGGCATTTTATTTCCAATATCTTCATCAGTTCTTTTTTTTATGGAAAACTGCTGCCAAAAGTGAAATAGACTGTACTGTTTTTCCAACCCCCATGTCATCACCAAAAACACTCCCTCTTCCTTGGATAAAGTGTCCATAGATAAATTGGACTCCTTCCATTTGGTATTCTGTCAAATACCTGTTAATAATTTAAGGAATAGAGTCTCCACCTTCAGATAATTGAAAAGCAACAGCAGAAGATGAAAATTTTCTGTCTAGGAAATAAGGTTTTTCCAAATCTCCATCATCAAATATAAAATTCCTGAAGCAATCTTTAACAGCTTTTACTTCTTGAAGTCTTTTAAAAGGTACTTTCCTTTCTTGAAAATCTGAATATAAGACAATGCAAATGACTTCCCATTTTCATCCACAATGAAGTTTTATGAAGTGATAGATTTTATACATTTTTCATTATCTGGAGAAGAGGCATGCCATCTTTCTCCTGGATGCCATGTATTTGCCACTGAAAGGGGCCTGGCAGCTTGGCTACATTTAACTCCAGATGGGGCAGGAGGATGACAAGGAGGAGGCCAATGGGAGGATGGTGGCTAACACCACTTCCTGCTGCCCTCCATACAGCCCCCACCCTGCCCAGCATGGCTCATTACCATGTGACAGAGGGAACAGAGGTGGAGCCCAAGGGGATGCAGGGAGAAGGGATGGTGGCTTCTGAGACAGCCACAGAGCCAGAGGATGCCATGGAAGCTGGCAAGGTAGCACTTGCCTAGTCCTGTAGAGCTCTGCCACTGGTGGAAGACAACAGGCTAGCAAGTCAACCCCCTACCCTCCCTTTCAGTGTTGGGTCTCCCTCCACAGCCCACTGCAACTTTACAATTCTGAAATATTTGTTAGAATTCACCAGCGAAGCCATTGGGCCCTAGACTTTTTAATTGGAAGGTTGTTAATTACTGATTCAATTTCTTTACTAGTAATTTGCTCATTTTTTCTATTTCTTCATAATTCAGTCTTATTAGGTTTTATGTTTCTAGGAACTTATTCATTTCTTCCAGATTGTACAATTTGTTGGCATACAATTATTCATAGTAGTCTCTTGCAATCCTTTGTATTTATGTGGTATCAGTTGTAATGTCTCCTCTTTCATTTATAATTTTATTAATTTGTCTTCTCATCTTGGTAATCTAGCTAACAGTTTGTCTATTTTGTTCCTGTTTTCAAAAAATATCTCCGTGTCATTGATCTTTTGCATTCTCTTTTTAGTCTCTAATTTATTTCAACTCTGATCTTTATTTCCTTCCTTCTATTAACTTTGGTCTTAGTTTCTTCTTTTTCTAGTGCCCTGATGTGTAAAATAAGTTTATTTGAGCTCTTTCTTGTTTGCTTTTTTAAATGTATACATTTATCATAATGAATTCCCCTCTTATAGCTGCTCTTGTGGCATCTCATAATTTTTGATATATCATGTTTCATTTTCATGTCTCGATATTTTTAATTTCTCCCTTCATTTATTATTTGACACATTTGTTGTTCAACAGCATGTTGTTTAATATACACATATCTGTGAATTTTCCAGTTCTTCCTGTATACCTGGATTCTGTTTCTTACCCCAGGTAAGGAAGTTTTGGCCATTATTTCTTTGATTAAGCTTTCTACCCCTTTCTCTCTCTCTTCTCTTTCTGGGACTCCTATACTGCATATGTCAGTTTCTTTCATGAATCCTATAAATCCCTTAAGCTATCTTCATGATTTGTCCTCATCTTCTTGTTTACTTCATTTTTTTTTCTCATTTTCCTCCCATTTGAATGGATTTCACTGCCTTGTCTTCAATTTCAATGATTTTTTTCCTCTGCTTGATCTAGTCTAATGTTTAACTCCTCCACTGGATTTCTCAATTCAGTGATTTCTGTTTGGTACATTTTAATATATTCTATCTCTTTGTTAAAATTCTCACTCTGTACATTGTTCTCCTGATCTTGCTTAGCAACTTTATGACACTTATAGTGAACTTTCTCTCAAGTAAATCAATTATCTCAGTTTCACTGAGGTCAGTTCATGGAGTTTTATCTTGATTTTAATTTTTATTTATTTTTATTAATTTATATGCAAGTAAAGTTGCTTTACAATGTTGTGTCAGTTTCTGCTGTACGGAAAAATAAGTCAGTTATATGTATACATAAATCCCCTCTTTTTTGGATTTCCTTCCCATTTAGGTCACTGCAGAGCACCGAGTAGAGTTTCCTGTGCTATACAGTAGGTTCTCATTAGTTATGTATTTTATACATAATATCAATAGTGTATATATGTCAATCCCAATCTCCCAATTCATCATACACCCTTGTTCCCCTATGGTACCCATATGTTTGTTCTCTACATCTGTGCCTCTATTTCTGTTTTGCAAATAAGATCATCTATATCATTTTTCTAGATTCCACACATTTGTGTTAATATATGATATTTTTTTTTCTCTTCCTGTCTTACTTCACTCTGTATGACAGTCTCTAGGTCCATCCATGTCTCTACAAATGAACCAATTTCCTTCCTTTCTATGGACAAGTAATATTCCATTGTATATAGGTACCACATCCATTCCTCTGTTGATGGACATTTAGGTTGCTTCCATGCCCTGGCTATTGCAAAGAGTGCTGCAATGAACATTGGGGTGCATGTGTCATTTTGAATTATGGTTTTGTCAGGGTATATATAAGCCCAGGAGTGGGATTGTTGGGTCATATGGTAGTTCTATTTTTAGTTTTTTAAGGAACCTCCATACTGTTCTCCACAGTGGGTGTATCAATGAAAGAAATCAAAGATGACACAAACAGATGGAGAGACATACCATATTCTTGGATTGGAAGAATCAATATTATGAAAATGACTATACTACCCAAAGCAATCTACAGATTCAATGCAATCCCTATCAAATAACCAATGGCACTTTTCATAGAACTATAACAAAAAAATTTACAATTTGAATGGAAACACAAAAGACCCGAAATAGCCAAGCAATCTTGAGAAAGAAAAATGGAGCCAGAGGAGTCAAACTACCTGATTTCAGACTATACTACAAAGCTACAGTAACCAAGAGACTATGGTAATGGCATAAAAACAGAAATATAGATCATTGGAACAGGATAGAAAGCCCAGAGATAAACACATACACATATGGTCACCTTATCTTCAACAAAGGAGAAAAGAATATACAATGGAGAAAAGACAGCCTCTTCAATAAGTGGTGCTGGAAAAACTGGACAGCTACATGTAAAGGAATGGAATTAGAACACTCCCTAACACCATATACAAAAATAACTCAAAATGGATTAAAGACCTAATTGGAAGGCTGGACACTATAAAACTCAGATGAAAACATAGGCAGAACTCTCTTTGACATAAATCACAGCAAGATCTTTTTTAACCCACTTTCTAGAGTAATGAAAATAAAAACAAAAATTACAAGTGAGACCTAATTAAACCTAAAATCTTTTGCACTGCAAAGGAATCTGTAAATAAGATGAAAAGACAGCTCTCAGAATGGGAACAAATATTTGCAAAAGAAGATACCTGGAAGAAATTAATCTCCAAAGCATACAAACAGTTCATGCAGCTAAATAAAAAAAAAAAAATCAAAAAATAAGTGAAAGACCTAAAGAGACACTTCTCCAAAGAAGACGTACAGATGGCCAACAAACACATGAAAAGCTACTCAACATCACTAATTATTAGAGAAATGCAAATCAAAACTACAATGAGGTATCACCTCACAGTGGTCAGAATGGCCATCATCAAAAAATCTACAAACAATAAATGCTGGAGAGGGTGTGGAGAAAAGGAAATCCTCTCACATTGTTGGTGGGATTTTTCTTTTCTTTGAAACATAATCTATTTCTTCATTTTATTTTTACTCTTTATGTTGGTTCCTGTGCATTAGATAAAACAGCCACCTTTTCCAATCTTGAGTGGTCTTATGTAGGAGATGGACCTCATCAATCAACCTATCAAGCTCCTGATTGTCTCTTAAACCTTTGATTGTTCAAGCCACTTTCTTTGTTCTTAGTGGCTACCGATAGTTGAGGGTGTGCCAAGACCTGCTCGTGTTCCAAAGAGGAGGATCACATTCAACACCAAGACACACACTGATTGCAAGTTTGATCCTTAGGCAACAGCTGGGAAAGTATGTGGTTAAGCCCCTTCCAGGGAGAAACTGAGAGATGGGCATCTTTACTTATTCTTTGTATGCCGGGTCCGGAAATACAGCAATGGGGTTTGTGTTTTTGCACCCATTAAGAAATCCTTCTTTTTTGCTACAGTCCTGCTGTTGCAGAAAAAACTGATCCCACAAGAAACCAAGCACCACACTTGGAGAGTTGGAGAACTCAGGTTTATTGAGCCGGCGGACCCAGATGAGCTAACTCTCCAAAATTCTGGGGCCCTGTTTCAGGGGAGTCTTCTCCTTATGTAGGTTAAAACATACAGCTATAATTGGTACAAACTGATTGGCTACAAATTACTATAGGTCACGGGCAGTTACAGAGCATGGGAGTTGCCAGGGGTTACATACATAGTAGGGGGTCCTAACAGGAACTTTTAGGAGCCAGACATTCCATTCTTATCAGGACTAAGGTCCCTATTTGCATTCTCACATTGGTTGCAGGTTGAAGTTAATGGTCACTTAACAAGTCTATGTGCAAAGGGTCTCAAACAAAGGCTTGGGGTGGGTGCCTGAGAGTGAGACATTCTTCCCTTATCTGATCACTCTTAGTAATTCATTTTACTGCTTAACTGAGAGTGGCGAGCAGGCCTTTGCAAGATAGAGGAGAGTAAGCAGTTACAAGTATGGAAGTTTCAATTTCCTCATCACTGTGAGATTCATGAGTCCAAGCTCCATTGTCTATCAGAGCCAGGTGATCTGGGGGCCAGTCCCTCAGGCAGCAACCACAAAAATTGGGGCACCATGTGTGTAAGTTCCTCCCAGGGAGATACTGGCAACTTGGAGTGGGCTAGAGGGAAATGCTGAGAGAAATGTCCACAAGCTTCCCCTGTCCCTGTGGAGGATCAATGCCAGCCTCTAGATTTGTGCTAAATTTGAAGCTTTACCTTCAGGCAGAGTTTTTTAGGGTAAGTAGGTGAACCCCTTTCAGGAAAAGACTGAGAGATGGTCATTTTTGCCTGCTCCCTTGTGGCAGATCTCAGAGGGGAAATAGCTGCTTAAGAATTCCTTTGTTTGCTACAGTCCTGTGGGACACATGAATGGAAGGCTTGTTGGCTAACAGAGCCAGGAAAATCCAGGGATTTGTCCTCAGGCAGCAGAGCAAAATCAGGGTGCAGATGTGCATATAAGCTCCTTTCAGGAAGGTACTGTTGACTTGGTGTCAGCTATGTAGAGATGGCCTGGTGACTGCCAATTTCCCTGGTCTCTGGGAAGGATTGCAGCTAGTCACAAGATGTGTGCTAAATTAGCAATCCGACGTTCAAGCAGCAGATTTCAAAGTATGTAGATGGACACCTTACAAAGAAAGATTGGGAAAAGGGAGTTTCTTCTTTCTCCCGCTGCACTAAGCCCTTAGGAGATAGCTGTGGTGAGTGCTTGCCACCCATTAACAACTACTCTTCTGTTTGCTATAGTTTTGTGAGTTTCCTGAATACAAGGGTCATTGGCTTTCAGATCTAGGTGTTTTGGGGGGCTCATCCTTCAGGCAGGAGTCTTAAAGGTTGGGGCACTAGATGTGTGATACAAACCCTTTGCTCCTCAGGGGGAAGCTAGGAGTTGGAGCTCCCTCCAGATTGTATGGCACAGTGCCAGGGTGGGGTTTATGGTGAGAGTGTTCCTTAGTCTTTCCTACCTATTTTGATGTGGGTTTTTCTGGTTTGCCTGGTGTGTAGTAGTTGCTCAGCTCATTTCAGGATTTCTCTCAGAGGTAATTGTCTTGTGTGTAGCTGTACAGTTACTGTGTCCATGGAGGAGTGGGGTTCAGCAACCTCCTATGCTGCCATCTTGGTCTGCTCCTCTCCTGTAGCCTTTTTGATTTAAATTCCACTTCGTTAAATATTTGTTTAGCTCCCTTCCCCCCCTTCCTCTTTTCCTTACTATTTCCATGGAATGTTTTTTCCATCACTTCACTTTCAATCTATTTGTGTCTTTGGAAATAGTGAGTCTTTTGTAGACAACTTAGAGTTGGTTCATGTATTTTTTTAATCCAGTTTGTCAGTCTCCATCTTTTGATTGGAAAATTTAATCCATTTACCTGCAAAGTATTTATTGATAAGGAGAAACTTCTGTAATTTTGCTATTATTTTTGTATGCACCTTGTACCTTTTTTTGTCCATTTTCTGCATTGTTCTCTTTTATTGTTAGTTGACTTTTTTGTAGTGAAACATTTAAATTCCCTTCCCATTTCCTTTTTGTGTATTCTGTAGCTGCTTTATTTTTGGTTACCATGGGGGTAACATTTAACATCCTTAAGTTATAAAACTGAACTTAATTTTTAACAGCTTAACTTCAATAACATACAAAAACACTGCCTCTACCTATATAGCTACATCTCCTCTCTCTTTCAGTTATTAATGACAAAATTATGTCTTCATACATTCCTCAAAATGTAGATTTGCAATTATTTTTATGCATTAGTGTCTTAAATCAAGTAGAAAACAAAAAGTGGGAGTTTCAAATCAAAATGTAATAATTCCTATTTTTATAATTTTCTATGTATTTACCTTTACCAGATTTCTTCATGTCTTCATATGTCTAGCCATCTGTTATTTCAACCTGAAGGACTCCCTTTAGCATTACTTGCAGCATTAGTCCAGTGATAATGAACTCCCTCAGCTTTTGTTTATCTGAAATGTCTTAATTGTTGCCTTGTTTTTAAGGACAATTTTGCCAGATAAAAGAATCTTGGTTGACAATTTTTTCCCCTTCAGTTATTATGTTTCAGTTCTAAATTTACCATTTGGTTCTTCTTTATAACTTCTGTTTCTTTCCTGAGACTTTCAACTTTTTATTTGAGCATATTTGTAATTGCTTCTTGATGAGTTTTTTTTTTTTTGATGGATGCTTTAAAATATTTGTCAGATAATTCTAACATGTCTTTCATCTCAGCCTTCACATGTTTTATTCCTTTTTGCATTTAAGTTGAGGTTTTCCTGGTTGTGGTTATACTGTGTGATTTTCAAATAAAGCCTAAGTATTTGGGGTATCAGGTTATGAGATTCTGGATCTTATTTTAATTTTCTGTTTTTGCTAGGTTTCTATGCATTGCTCCAACTAAAGAAGAGCAGGGGAACTAGCTATTGGAAGTAGAAGTCCAATTTCCTTACCTAGTCTCCACTGACAGCCAAGAGGGGAAGGATTTTCCTGTTATAGCTAGACAGGGATTGGTATTTTGGCTACCCAGATGGGCTCCACTGATATATATTGCCATGTGAAAGACAAAAGTGCCTTGTTACTTCTCCCCATGAGGCTTCTACTGACACCACAGATGAGGGGATGGTCTTGCTAATTCTGAGTCAGTAAACGTCCTGACTCTCTAATAAGGCTTCTCTGACACCACTCCAGTAGGGAGCTGTAGGAGTGCCTTTTTTCTGCATCTATTGATATTTCTGAGTTCCAGACTTCTTAAATTCCTAATCTTGGATATAAGAGGCAAAAAGTAACCCAAGAACTGACCACCATGTCTTTCTTTGGGTTTTAAAATCCTCAGCCAGTCTTTCTTCTTCTCTCCATTTTTTAAAGTTTCCTTATATTTGTTTTATATAATGTCTTTAGTACATTTGTGATTATTGAAAGGACTAAGGTAAAGTATGTCTAGTCTATCTTTCTAGAAGCATTTTTAAAATCTATTGAGATTTTCATGTGTTATTTGTCCTTTTATGCTATTAATCTGATAAATGACCTTTACTGATTTTTTTTTACATGTTAAACTATTTGGCATTACTTGAATAAATTCTGTGTAGCTTTATATTATTATCATTTTAATATATTTTGTATTCAATATTCTTATATTCTGTTATATATGTTTTAATCTCTATTCTTGGCAGAGATTGGTAAACACTTCTTGTTTTTTGAAAATCTTCCTGGCGTGTTTTGGTATCTGGGATAGTTTGACCTCTTAAAGATTAATAAAATGTGCTCTCCCTTTCTTGCTATTTTGTGGAGGAATTTATGTATGTATACTGTAATTTTCTTCTTAAAAATTCAAAATAATTTTACAATTTAACCATCTGGATTTGAAATTTATTGTGTAAGAAAGTTTTTAATAATGGAAATAATTATGTTTAGTAAATAGGGACTTTTGAGATTCTCTGCATTTTTATCAGCTTTAGTAAGTTTTATTTTTAAAAATTGTTCGTAATATCATTGAAATTTTTAGGGTCTGTGGTTATGTCTCATTTCATTTATTATATTTTTACAGTAATTTGTAACTCTTTTAAAGAATATTTATGACTTTTAATTTTATATGCCTGGTGTTAGTGTACTTCTGCTGTCTGTTATACTGAATGTTTGTATCCTTGCCCCAAATTCATATGTTGAAGTATTAACACCCAATGTGTAAGTATTTGGAGACTGGGCACTGAAGGAAGTATAAGATTAAGTGAGATCATAAGAGTAGGGCCTGATACAATATAATTAGTGCCCTTATAAGCAAAAGCACCAGAGAATTTGCTCTCTCTCTCTCACAACACAAAGAGGTTATGTGAGCACACAATGAAAAGGCAGCTGTTTAGAAGCCAGAAAGAGCTTTCACAAGAAATGAAATCCTGCTGGACCTTGATCTTGGACTTTCTAGCCTTCAGAACTGTGAGAAAATTCATTTCTTTTGTTTAACCCATGTAGTCTGTAATATTTGGTTATAGCAGCCTGGACAGACTAAGACACTGTCGTAAAATTACTACAAAGATAGCAGCCTTAAAAAAACACAAATTTGTTATTTCACTTTTCTTTAAATCAGAAGTCTGAGTGGATTTTACTGTTTTTGTTTGTTTGTCTGTTTTTTAACTCCTGGTCTCAGATGGCTAAAATCAGGGATAGAGGACCCTTGTTATATACCAGTAACAATAAAAAAACAAACAAACAAACAAAAAAACTAACATATATCTTAGTGTCAAGAGGGTATTACACTGTAAAAAAAAAAAAAACTAAATATGTGAGAACAGCTTTGTAATTAGAATTTGAGCAGAGGCTGGATGATTTTTAAGGACTACATTAGAAAATATCTAAATTCCTTTAAGCAGATTGTTTGTCGGACTGTTTTCCAAGTTGCTTCTACTATTATACATCTCTACTAGAAATATATGAGGGTTTTCATTGGCCCTCTATGATTTTCATGATGTATTTAAAACATGACAGTGGAAATAATAAAGACACAAATATAGAGAACAGACTTGAGGATATGGGTGAGGGGAAGGATAAGCTGGGACAAAGTGAGAGAGTAGCATTGACATTTATACACTATCAAATGTAAAATAGATGGCTAGTGGGAGTCAACTGCATAACACAGAGATCAACTCGATGATTCGTGATGACATAGAGGGGTGGGATAGGGAGGCTGAGAGGGAGGTTCAAGAAGGAGGGGATATGGGGATATGTATATAAATACAGCTGATTCACTTTGTTGTACATTGGAAACTAGCACAACAGTGTAAAGAAATTATACTCCAATAAAGATCTGGGGAAAAAAAGAAAAAAAAAATAACTACCTCAAAAAAAAAAAAAAAAAAAAAAACCTGCGATAAACCGTAATGGAACAGAATGTGAAAAAGAATGTTTATATGTATGTATAAATGAATCACTTTGTTGTACAGTAGAAATTAACACAACACTATAAATCAAATATACTTCAATAAAACACATTTTTTAAAAATGAAAAAAAAATATAAAATATAGCTCCATAGTTCCTGAACCTGCTGGATCTCATTGGCTCCTTCATTTTGAGGCTTTGTCTTACAAGGGAGATTTGTTGGTTAGGTTTGATAGTTCACATGGCTCTCTTGCTCAGTCACCTAACTGCAGTCTCTTTGCAGTCACCTCTGAATTTCCTATATAGTGAAGTTTCTGTGTACAGGAAAAAGTAAAAAACAAACAAACAAAAAAAAATTAAACACACACACACAAAAACTATGTAAATACTAATCACTTATCAATTCTTTATGGGGGAACTAAGTTATGTTTCTGATATGTAATAATTAGGCATTATAGAAATACCAAAAAATATACATTAAAGTACATATCTAAAAAAAATGTTTTATTATCCATGTGACAATAAACATTCAACATTTATGCTACCTTTTTAAAAAAGGAAAATCCTTTATTCATTACATTTTAATAAAGTATAAGTCTCATTGCTAAATCATTGTGTGAAGATGAAATGGTATTTTTCAAGGCTTTGTCTTTTGACATAGTACAATACATTTGCTTCAACATCTTTGGAACAATTTTTATTTTATATTGACCCTATAATAAAATGTAAAATATATGATGTAGGCACTTTAAAGTAACACACAAAAGAGAAAAAGTGACTGTTCCACAAGATTTCAGAACACTTGCTCTTAACTTGTTAAAATATTTATATTAATAAATGCATAATAAGATCTATAACAGTTAAGTAGGGAGTATGTCATTTTTCCATTTGGAAGGCTTTATTTAGAAGGATTTAGAGCCATACAATATTAATGTTTGTGGTCAGAGAATCAGTTAATGATTTTATTATAGAGATTACTTTTCATAATCAGCTACATATATACTCCAAATAATCAGTAGCTAACTTTTTCATCAGATCAGGCAAAATTAGAAAAAAGTTCTTATTTCATCTTATAAATAATAATTGCTATAGGTTATTCCAGACCCACTATTTAAACATAGAAAAATATGTGGCTATAATTAATGTTATTCACCAGAAAATGAATGTTATCAGCCACTTTCAATTCCCGAAGATTAGGAAAACACTCCTAGTTGGATTCATTTCTATTTTCCAGAAATTTCAATGTGTCCCAAACTCTGTAAATCTAGCAGAGAATAGTCTAGAAAATGGTGATTCTCTTCCAAGTAAGTCTATCCTTTTATTGCATTGAAAAACATCATTTCAAACATTTGGGACACTGTCTTAAATTGATGGCTAATATTTACTGTATATGCATTATATTTCTCTCCCAAAATTAAAACTCCTTGAGAGCAGGAACCATGTTTTTTACTTGTGTTTATTATTTAGCACTGGGAAAAACATGAGGTTTATTAGTTCCTAACAACAACAACAACAAAAAGACATTGGACTTGCTATATACTAAAGAAAAAGAAATAACTCTGTATTCATAAAAGCATACTCTGCGATGGAAGCATAATCACATGTGTCCTAAAGACACAGTACAACTGTTGAAATGATTGAAAATTACCTCCATATTGTATAGGTATGATGATAATGTAAATCTGAGAATTGAATCTAAAAAGAGATACCTCTTGTATGCCAATAATAATAGGGAATTAACATTTACTACTGCCAGGCAAAATGGTAAGCATTTTCAGGTATATTTCATTTAATCCTCTGAAATATTTTTGAGGTAGGTGTAATTATCCCCATTTTACAAATTAAAAAATTGAAGCAGAGAGGTTATGTAAATTTGAGAAATCTTTCAACTAGTAAGTGGTAGAAATAGGCTTCAAGCTGTACACCTTCAATCTTTGTACTGTATTGTCTTTTCAGTTGTGTAATACATTGGATGAGAAGAACTCAGTTTATACATCTGGACTAATTATAAAGAACTGAGGTCTTGAACAAAAGCACAATAGCCTGATTCCTGAAGTACCAATTCTACTCAATATTTTGTCACACATCTAACAGAAGACCCTTATTATACAGTTCTCTATCAAATAGTGACTGTAGTTTAGTGTTACTAAAATAATACCTGATACTAATTTAGTGTCTTACTAAAACAATATCTTTTTTCAATAGAAACAGAGTGCAGTTCTTCAAAACTCTGTGATCCAAGGATCAACTTTAAATCTAAGAGAAACATAACTCACTAATATTCTTTGCTAGTTTCAATTGCCCATGTGCAACTCTGCCACATTCATTCCATTTTTACTCAAGATTCCATCCGTAGAAACTTGATATCTGTTTCCCCACAGCCATAAAGAATATGTATGCATGTGTTCATATACACAATTTGGAGCAGGGAATAAATTATTACAGTGAGTACAAGCTGTGATTGAAACAGTTACATCTGTAAGAATATGTGATACAAAAATTAACTCTGATTTCCCAATAGAATTTGATGATTTTATTGCTATCATTGATTTTCAAAGGATTTCATACATATTAACTTAAAACATAGTCTTGACAAACCATTGCTGATACTGATGAGTCAGCCTCAAAGAACATAAGAATCATTTCAAATTTCAGGCATTAAAATATAGTTTTTACAGTGAATTGAGGACTGAGTAAATGTAAGTAAAAATACATTGTGCAAAGAGCTAACTAGGAGTATCCTTTGGTTTAGGTCATATATCAATTGTATGTTTATCTTACATATCTATATTAATTCCATGAAATCTTTCATTTGATGAAAGAAGCAAGTGGGAGATTCATAAGTGACACCAATACCAGTAGTACCAATACCTTAAATATATCTAGGTCAATTGCATATGACATGTATTACTGGGCAGTAAAACTATTCACCAGAAGGTTCACGATTAACTAAGCACTGAAGGGCATTTGAAGAAAAAACTTGTTAGGGAGGGCATCGATGTTACAGTGGTGTATGAACCAGAGAAAACATCAGAGATTCTGATATCATCTTTTGATGTTGCAATTTAGAACCACTATGAAAATCAGTATTATATAAGTGCACTAATGTATAAACCAGTTAGATAAGACTTGAAAGCTATCACTTTCTGGGACAGATTTCTTCAATATCATGACTCTCAGTACTAGTGCTACAGTACTTTAAGCTATAATTCCACACTGCTAGATATGCCATTATTATAATGTTGACATGGTATGTTAGATAGGGTAGGAAAAGTTCATTAAAATTATAAAAGCTGGTTGATACTTCTTCAGATTTAAAATACAGTATATTGTTACTGGTTTAGGACAAATGCAAGGACACTTTATTAGACAGATGGAATAACAAGAAGTTGAGGTTATTTAGCCTGCAATGTCTTACAAATCATATTAAGTAAGATGCTCTAGAGTGTTTTAATTACAGAAACAATCCACATGGCCATGGTGTCATCAAATTCTTCAAGGATATTAGAAGGCTCACAGTGACTGGTAAGCAGAGGGAAATCTCCCATGGGCACTACAAGCTGAGTGGTGGTGAGGCTGAGTGGTATACTGCAGGAGAAGAAGGTGAATGGGGGGAAGATATAATAAGGAGAGAATTGTGTGAATGATAAGGATGATAAGTGGAAGCTCTCAATTGCTAAAGTCAAGGTGGACATGGTTACCATAATGGACAGCAGAGTCAAAGAAGCAATTAGAATACTCCTACTCATGTAGACATATGGTGTTGGCTAATTGGTAATGGTATCCTAGAAGCTAAATAGATGGGAAGCATGCTAAATTCTTACTTGATCTGTATAAACAGAAAAGTTCTAGAACAAGTGAACAAATATCTAACTCAAATCATAGTCATGGCTCATCAGTTAATTCTCAGACTTGAGCTAGTTTACACACCTATATAACCCCTTGAATGAAGGGGAGGTCAGGTCCCCTTGGGGAAAGTACCTAGGTACATTGCCAACACTGTTAATCTTTTTTTTTTTTTTTTGGCTGTGTTGGGTCTTCATTGCTGTGCATGGGCTTGCTCTAGTTGTGGGGAATGAGGGGCTACTCTTTGTTGCAGTGCACAGGCTTCTCATTGTGGTGGCTCCTCTTGTTGTGGAGCATGGGCTCTAGGCATGCAGGCTTCAGTAGTTTCAGCACATGGGCTCAGTAGTTGTGGTGCATGGGCTTAGTTGCTCTGCAGCATGTGGATCCTCCTGGACCAGGGATCGAACCTGCATTCCCTGCATTGGATGGCAGATTATTAACTACTGTACCACCAAGGAAGTCCCAACACTCTTAATCTTTCTCCCAGCCTTTTACCAGGTTAACTGTGCATTGGGAAAAAAATAATCAGACATTTCAGTGACTACTAGATGCTGACTCTGAACTGACACTAATTCTAGGAACTCAATATCACTGTGGTCCACCAGTCAGAGTAGGGGCTGATGAATGTCAGATGATCAATGTAGTTTTAGCTCAGGTCCATCCCGTGGTGGGCCCAATGAGCCCCTGAACCAATCTTGAGATTATTTCCCCAGTTGCAGAATGCATAATTAGAATGGACATACTTAACACTTGGCAGAATCCCCACAACTGTCCCTGACCTGTGAAATGAGGGCTACTATGGTATGAAAGATCAACTGGAAGCCACTAGAACTGCTTCTACCTGGAAAAATAGTAAACCAAAAGCAAAGCTGCGTTTGTGGAGGAATTGGAGAGATTAGTGTCACTGTCAAGGGTTTGAAGGATACAGAGTTGGTAATTCCTACCATATCCCCATTCAACTCACCTATTTGGCCTGTAGAGAGGACAGATGGATCTTGGAAAATGACAGTGAATTATCATAAGTTTAACCAGGTAGTAATTGCCATTGCAAATGCTATATCAGATGTGATTTCATTGCTTGAACAGATTAACACATCCCCTCATACTGATATGTAGCTATTGATTTGACAAATGATTTTTCTCCATACCTGTTAATAAAGACAGAGGTATTTCAGAGGTATATCAACTATCTAGCCCTATGTCATTATTTAGTTCATATGGATCTTAGTTGCCTTTTCCTTCTGCAAGGTATCACACTGCTCCATTAGATTGATAAAATTATTCTGATTGAAGCTAGTAAACAAGAAGTAATGAGAGAGAAAGATGGCAGCAAACTAGAGGGATGTGGAATGCATCCCTCTCCACAGATGCATTGGGAATGCACCAAAAGATGCAATAATTCTCACAGAGAACCAACTGAACACCAGCAGATGACCTTGGACACCAGAAAGGACTGCAAGGATCCTGACATAACTGATAGGGAGGCATTTATGATGGCTTAAAGAGGGTGAAGTGGCTGAGCTGTGGCAGATGGAAGAGAGAGTGAGAAACACAGGGAGGGTCTGCACCATGGCTCAGCATTCCCAGCCTGAGATGTTGATTCACAGCTGAACAGGGGGTCTGGGAGCGGGAGTGTGGGAAGTGGAGAACATTGTTGGCAGTGGGGAGATGGGCTGAGAGGACGGGAGGGAAGAGGTACACAATGAGGAGTGCCTGCCCCAGAGAACTGTGGGGCCATGGTGGCAACTGGATGCTCCTGGCTCATGGGCATGGGGGGAGGAGCGATGCACATAGCCTCTCTCTCTCTCTCAGCACCTGCAATGGGCAGAGGAAGGACCCCCATGGGCCAAGCTAAGGCACTCAGGGATAACAAAGGCCTTCGGGTGGGGCTGGCTTAGAGTGCTGGTAACCGTGAGCAAAAAAGCCCAGAGAGATGCCCAACTGTGAGACATCCTGTTTGCACCTGAGCCACTGGCATCCCTCTGCAACAGGCACCGCCATGCCCGACTGAACCTCCGTGACCCAGACAGGGCACCACTGCTCACTCACTCCCAGGGGAAGGAGCCACTATTGTACCCTCTCCATCCCCACACACCAGTGCTTACAGATGAATGATAAAGGAAGCTCTGCTGGTCACAGAATAATGCAAAAAAACCCAAGGTGGGTAGAAGGACACTTACAGCTGAGACCCCAAGGAAACAGAAATGTGAGTATTAATTCTATTGAACTGGTCCATTCTAGGGTCAGTTCTAGTTTGTTTGTTTTGTTTTGTTTTGTTTTGTTTTTTTATTAATTATGATCTTAGTCCTAAGGGATCTGCAAGTTTTATAACATATTTTTTATTCTAGTTTTATTTTTAGTCTTTTAACATATTTCTATTTCTAGCTAAGTTTTCTGTAGTGCTGACTATATACCTCTCCTATCTTCTTTTCATCTCTTTTATACATTTCTATTTCTTTCTTTTTATTTTCTTATTTCCAGTCACGTTACACTCTTCTGTTGCCCTGTCTTCTACCATAGTTTTTTAGCTTATTTTACCTTAACATACTTATAAGCAACATTATCCATCTGTTCAGTCTCCTTGCTTTATTCTCCAGATGACACACCACCTTGATATTTATTATTAGGTTTTTGTCTTTACTTTAGTTCTTAGTATAATCATCTAATTTCATTCTGAGAATTTCCAGTCTGTCTGGTGGTACTCCAGCTCTTTTTTGTATTTGATCCTAGCTTTCAATATCTCCCTGGATTTGTGTTTGTGTGTGTGTGGTGGTTTTTTGTTGTTGTTGTTGTTGTTGTTAGTTTGTTTGTTTTTGTTTTTGCTTTTGTTTCTGTTTTGGTTTTCAATTTCTGTTGGTTGCCTCTTTGAATTTCTGATAGCATACTGGGTTTCTTCTGTCAGGTTTTTCTACTGCCTTATGTTCTATTGGATTCAGTATTTGTGTGTCTTATACCTGTATGTGTTTCCTAGACATAGTATTTGTTTGACTCAACACTCTGCCATTAGTCAGGGGCTTGGACAGTCTTCTTTAAACCCCTTTATTGCTGGGACTAGCAACCCCTGAAATTTGGACTACCATGAGGAAACAAAGAAACACCATGCAGGCAAAGGAGCAGGAAAAAAAAAAAAAAAAAAAGACCAAATAAATGAAGAGGAAATAGGAAAAATGCCTGAAAAAGAATTCAGAGTAATGATAGTAAAAATGATACAAAATCTCAATAACAAAATAGAGAAAATACAAGAAACACTTAATAAGGACTCAGAAGAAGTAAAGAACAAACAAAAAGTAATGGACAACAAAATAACTGAAATTAAAAATACTCTAGATGGTATAAACAGCAGAACAACTGAGGCAGAAGAATGAATAAGTGAGTGGGAAGATAGAATGGGGAAAATAAATGCCACAGAGCAAGAAAAAGAACAAAGATAAAAAGAAATAGAAGACAGTCTCAGAGGCCTTAGTCATAATATTAAGCACACCAACATTCGAATTATAGGCATTCCAGAAGAAGAAGAAAAAAAGAAAAGGTCTGAGAAAATATTTGAAGAGGTTATAGTGGAAAACTTCCCCAACATGGGAAAGGAAATAATTAACCATGTCCAAGAAGTGCTGAGAGTCCCATACAGAATAAACCCAAGGAGAAATACACCAAGGCACATATTAATCAAGCTAATGAAAATTAAACACAAAGAAAAAATATTAAAAGCAGCAAGAGAAAAGCAACAAACAACATATGAGAGCAAACCCATAAGGATAGCAGCTGACCTTTCTACAGAAACCCTGCAGGCCAGAAGGGAATGGCAGGATATAGTGAAAGAGAAAAACCTACAGCCAAGAATACTCTACCCAACAAGAATCACATTCAGAATCGATGGAGAAAGGAAAAGCTTTACAGACAAGAAAAAGTTAAGAGAATTCAGCACCACCAAACCAGCCTTACAACAAGTGCTAAAGGAACTTCTCTAAGTAGGACACACAAGAACAGGAAAACACCTACAAATACAAACCCAAAACAACAGAGAAAATGGTAATTGGAACACACATGTCAATAATCACCTTAAATGTAAATGGATTAAATGCTCCAACCAAAAAACACAGACTGGCTGAATGGATACACAAACAAGACCCTTCTATATGCTGCCTATAAGAAATCCACTTCAGACTAAGGGATGCATATAGACTGACAGTAAAGGGATGGAAAAAGATATTCCATGCAAATGGAAGTCAAAAGAAAGCTGGAGTAGCAATACTCATATCAGACAAATTAGACTTGAAAGTAAAGACTATTACAAGAGACAAGGAAGAACACTCCATAATGATCAAGGGATCCATCCAAGAAGAAAATATAACAATGGTAAATATCTATGCCCTGAATATAGGAGCACCTCAATACATAAGGCAAATGCTAACAGCTATAAAAGGGGACATCGACAGTAACACAATAGTAGTGGGAGACTTGAACACCCCACTTACATCAATGGACTGATCATCCAAACATAAAATAAATAAGGACACACAAGCCTTAAATGACATATTAGACCATGTCAATTTAATTGATTTTTATATGGCATTCCATCTGAAAACAACACAATACACTTTCTTCTCAAGTGTACATGGAACATTTTCCAGGATAGATCTCACCTTGGGTCACAAATCAAACCTCAGTAAATTCAAGAAAATTGAAATCATATCAAGCATCTTCTCTGACCACAACGCCATGAGACTAGATATCAATTACAGGAAAAAAGCTGCAAAAAATACAAACACATGGAGGCTAAACAATATACTTTTAAACAACAAGGAAATCATTAAAGAAATCACAGGGGAAATCAAAAAATATCTAAAACAAATGGCAATGAAAACACAACAACCCAAAATCTATGGGATGCAGCAAAAGCAGTTCTAAGAGGGAAGTTTATAGCAATACAGTCCTACCTTAAGAAACAAGAAAAATATCAAATAAACAACCTAACCTTACACCTAAAACAACAAGAAAAAGAAGAAAAAGAGACCCCAAAGTGAGCAGAAGGAAAAAAATCATAAAGATCAGAGCAGAAATAAATGAAAAAGAAAGGAAGGAAACAATTGAAAAATTAATGAAACTAAAAGCTGGTTCTTTGAGAAGATTAACAAAATTGATAAACCATTAGCCAGCCTCATCAGGAAAAAAAGGGAGAAGATGCAAATCAACAAAATTGGAAATGAAAAAGAAGTAACAACGGACACCACAGAAATATAAAAGATCATGAGAGACTACTACAGGAAACTATATGCCAATAAAGTGGATAACCTAGAAGAAATGGATAAATTCTTAGAAAAATACAATCTTCCAGGACTGAACCAGGAAGAAATAGACACTATGAACAGACCAATCACAAGCATGGAAATTGAGTCTGTGATTAAAAATCTCCAAAGAAAAGCCCAGGGCCAGATGGATTAACAGGTGAATTCTGTCAAACATTTAGAGAAGAGCTAACACCTATCCTTCTCAAACTCTTCCAAAATAGAGCAGAAGGAGGAACACTCCCAAACTGTTTCCACAAGGCCACCATCACCCTGATACCAAAACCAGACAAAGATGTCACAAAAAAAGAAAATTGTAGACCAATATCACTGATGAATACAGATGCAAAAATCTTCAACAAAATACTAGCTAACAGAATCCAACAGCACATTAAAAAGATCATATGCCATGTTCAAGTGGGGTTTATCCCTAGGATGCAAGGATTCTTCAATATATGCAAATCAATCACTGTGATACATCATATCCACAAATTGAAGGATATTAACCATATGATCATCTCTATAGATGCAGAAAAAGCTTTTGACAAAGTTCAACATCTATTTATGATAAAAACTCTCCAGAAAATGGGCATAGAAGGAAATTACCTCAACATAATGAAAGCCATATATGGGAAACCAAAAGCCAGCATTGTTCTAAATGGTGAAAAACTGAAAGAATTCCCTGTAAGAAGAGGAACAATGCAAGGGTGCCCACTCTCACCATTATTATTCAACATAGTTTTGGAAGTTTTAGCCACAGCAATCAGAGAAGAAAATGAAATAAAAGGAATCCAAATTGGAAAAGATGAAGTAAAATTATCACTCTTTTCAGGCAACCTGATATTATATATAGAAAACCCTAAAGACTCTACCAGAAGACTGATATCACTAATTGATGAATTTAGTGAAGTAGCAGGATACAAAATTAAGGAGCAGAACTCTCTTGCATTCCTATACACTAACAAGGAAAGAGCAGAAAGGGAAATTAAGGGAACTCTCCCATTTACCATTGCAACGAAGAGAATAAAATACCTAGGAATAAACCTTCCTATGGAGGCAAAAGACCTGTATGCAGAAAACTGTAAGACACTGATGAAAGAAATCAAAGATGACACAAACAAATAGAGGAACATACCATATTATTGGACTGGAGGAATCAACATTGTGAACATGACTGTACTACCCAAAGCAATTTACATATTCAATGCAATCCTGATCAAATTACCAATGGCATTTTTCACAGAACTAAAACAAGAAATCTTATGATTTGTATGGAAATGCAAAAGACCCCCAATAGCCAAAACAATCTTGAGAAGGAAAAATGTAGTTGGTGGAATTAGGCTTCCTGACTTCAAACTATACTACAAGGCCACAGCGATCAAGAGAGTATGGTACTGGCACAAAATTAGAAATGAAGATCAATGGAACAGAATTGAGAACTCAGAGGTAAGCCCAAAACACATATGGGCAGCTTATCTTTGACAAAGGAGGCAAGAATATACAATGGAAAAAAGACAGCCTCTTCAATAAGTGATGCTGGGAAAATCAGACAGCTACATGGAAAAGAATGAAATTAGAACACTTCCTAACACCATACACAAGAATAAACTCCAAATGGATTAAAGACCTACATGTAAGGCCAGACACTATAAAACTCCTAGAGGAAAACATAGGCAGAACACTCTATGACATACATCAAAGCAATATCCTTTTTGAACCACCTGCTAGAAGAATGGAAATAAAATCAAGAATAAACAAATGGGACTGAATGAAACTTAAAAGCTTTTGCACAGCAAAAGAAACCATAAACAAGACTAAAAGGCAACCCTCAGAATGGGAAAAAATAGTTGCCTATGAAAGAATGGACAAAGGATTAATCTCCAAAATATACCAGCAGCTCATGCAGCTTCATACCAAAAAAGTAAATAATCCAATCCACAAATGGGTGGAAGACCTAAATAGACATTCCTCCAGAGAACACACACAGATGGCCAACAAACTCATGAAAGGATGCTCAACATCACTAATCATCAGAGAAATGCAAGTCAAAGCCACAATGAGGTATCACCTCACACTGGTCAGAATGGCCATCAACAAAAAATCTAGAAACAACAAATGTTGGAGAGGTTGTGGAGAAAAGGGAACTCTCCTGCACTGTTGGTGGGAATGTAAGTTGGTACAGTCACTATCGACAACAGTTTGGAGGTTCCTTAAAAAACTACAAATAGAACTACTTTACAATCCAGCAATCCCACTCCTGGGCCTATACCCAGAGAAAACCATAACCCCAAAAGAAACATGTACCATAATATTTATTACAGCACTATTTACAATTTCCAGGACATGGAAGCAACCTAAATGCCCATCAACAAATGAGTGGATAAAGAAGGTGTGGCATATATATACAATGGAATATTACTCAGCTATAAAAAGGGATGAGATGGAGCTATATGTAATGAGGTGGATAGACCTAGAGGTTGTCATACAGAGTGAAGTAAGCCAGAAAGAGAAAATCAAATATTGTGTGCTAACTCATATATATGGAATCTTTAAAAAAAAAAATGGCACTGATGAACCCAGTGACAAGACAAGAATAAGGATGCAGATGCAGAGAATGGACTGGAGGACACCTGGTTGGGGTGGGCGGGGAGTGAAGTGGAAGCTGGTATGAAGTGAGAGTAGCATAGACATATATATACTACCAACTGTAATATAGCCAGTGGGATGTTGCTGTATATCAAAGGGATTTCAGCTCGATGATGGATGATTCCTTAGAAGGCTGGGACAGGGAGGGTGGGGGGAAGTCAAGGGAGGGAGGGAATATGGGGATCTGTGTATAAATACAGCTGATTGACTTTGGTGTACCTCAAAAACTGGTACAAGAATGTCAAGCAATTATATTCCAATTAAAAACAAACAAACAAAAAAAAAAACAAGAAGTAACAATGTCCCTATTGGCAAGATATTTGTTTATCAGAGGATGGAAAATAAATCAAACAAACATTTAGAGGTTGTCTACTTCAGTGAAGTTTCTAGGGGTCCAGTGTTGTGGGGTATGTCAAGGTATCCCCCCAAAGGGTGAAGAATAAGTTCCTGCATCTAACCCCTCCAACAACTAAAAAAGTGACAGAATGCTGAGTGGACCTCTTTGGATTTTAGAGGCAATATATTCCTCATTTGGGTGTGTTACTTTTGCCCATGTGCTGAGTGACCCAAAAAGCTGCTAGGTTTAAACAGGGCCCAGAAAAAGGGAAAGCTCTGCAGCAGGTCCAGGATGTTGTGTGAGAAACTACATCACTTGGTCTATATGATTCATCAGATCCAGCGGTATTTGAAATGTCAGTGACAGATAGGGATGCTCTTTGGAGACTTTGGAAGGCCCCTATAAGTGAATCTTAGTGCAGTCCCTCAGGATTTTGCTACAAAGCTTTGCCATCCTCTTCACATAACTACTGTCATTTTGAGAAACTGTTTTTTGCCTGCTACTGGGCCTTAATAGAGACTGAATGCAACTGTGGGCCACCAAGTTACCATGTGATCTGAGCTTTCTATCATGAACTAGGTGTTATCTGCTCCACCAAGTTATACAATTGCACATACACAGCAGCACTCCATCATCAAATGGGAAGTGGTTTATAAGTAAGTGGGCCACAGTAGGCCTTGAAGGTGTAAGTTACAAGAAGAAGTGGCCAAAATGCCCATGCTCCCCACTCCTGCTACACTGCTGTCTCTCTTCCAGCCTACACCTATGGCCTCATGTGGGGTTCCCTACCATCAGTTGACAGAGGAAGAGAAGACTCAGGCCTGATTTACAGATGGTTTTGTGTGAAATTCAGGTACCATCTACAGGTGGACAGCTGCAGCACTGCACTCCTTTCTGGGCCATCCTTGAAGGGTAGTGGTGAAGGGAAGTCATCCCAGTGGACAGACTTTGAGTAGTACACCGAATTGTTTACTTTCCTTGGAAGGAGAAATGGCTAGATGTACAATTATATACTGACTCAAGCGCTGTGGCCAATGTGTTGGCTGGATGGTCAGAGACTTTGGAAGGAACATGAGTGACAAGGAAATTTGAGAAAAGTATGTGGATAGATGTCTCTGAATGGGCAAACCACGTGAAGATAATTGTGTCCCTTGTGAATGGTCATCCAAAGGTGACCTCAGTAGAGAAGAATTTTAATAATTAAATGTATAGAATGACCTGTTTTGTGGGTACCAATCAACTTCTTTCCCTAGCCACTCCTGTAATCACCCAATGGGTTCATGAACAAAGTGGTCATGGTGGCAGAAATGGTGGTTATGCATGGGCTCAGCAGCATGAACTTCGACTTAGCAAGGCTGACCTGGCTATAGCTGCTGCTGAGTGTCTAATCTGCTAGCAGCAGACACCAACAATGAGTCTCCTGAATGGCAGCAATCCCTAGGTAATCAGCCAGCCAGCTACCTGGGCCAGATTGATTATATTGGACCACTTCTATCATGAAAGGGGCAGTGTTTTGTTCTTACTGAAATGTAGATACTCTGAATATGGTATTTGCCTTCCTTGCACACAATACTTTTGCCAAAACTACCATCTGTGGACTTACAGAATGCCTTGTCCACTATCAGGGCATTCTACACATCATTGCTTCTGAGCAAGGAACTCACTTCACAGCAAATAGTGTATGACAATGAGCCAATGCTCATGGAATTCATTGGTCTTACCATGTTCTTCACTCTTCTGAAGGAGATAGCTTGATAGGATGGAAGGTGGAATGACCTTCTGAAGACTCAGTTACAATGCTATCTGAGTGGAAATACCTTGCAGGGCTGGGGCAAGGTTCTCTTGAAGGCTCTATGTACTATAAATTGCATTCAATATATAGTACTGTTTCTCTCACAACCAGGATTCATGGGTCCAGGAATAAAGGGATGAAAGTGGCTCTACTCACTGTTACCCCTTATAACCTATTAGCAAAATTTTTGCTCCTTATGCCTGTGACCTTACACTTTTCAGGTCTAGTGATCTTAGTTCTGAAGACAGAAATGCTTCCATCATGAAATACACCAAGGATTCCACTGAATTAATAATTAAAACTGGCTCCCAGTCACTTTGGGCTCCTTATTGCTCTGAATCAACAGATAAAGTAGGAAGTTACAGTGTTGGCTGCAGTGATTGATCCTGATTACCAAAGGGAAATTGGACTCTACTACATGGAGGGAGATTGTGTTTCCAATATAGGAGACCTCTTAACATATCTCTTAGTATCACCATGCCCTTTGAATGAGATCAATTCAAAACTACATTTCAATCTAGGCCCAGACCCTAGGGACTTGTCTGCTTCCATAATTGTGTGTGACAATTCCTTATTAATATATATATATATATATATATATATATATATATATATATATATAGCATGTTTTGTTTCTCTGAAAAACTCTGACTGATACAGGGGCCATTTTTGATTTGTGACTATCCATTATCTATTTTATCTTATTTTTCTAATGGAATTTAAAATTTTCTTTCAGGGATCATCCTTCCCCTTCTCTCATTTTTATGGTTGTGATCAAGACACTATCATCTTCCACTGAAGAAGTGGGCACCTACCCACGCTCAGCTAATCAGATACGCACAGTAATTGGTTCAGGAATGAGAACATGACCCAGTTTGCACTGGTTACAGTCATGCTTGGGACTTTTTTAGAGTGAAAAAAAGTGACTCTCTTTCTACTGAGGTGCTAACTTCTAGTTTCTGTGATTACCTTGCAAGTATAAGAGAAAAGTCTCTCTGAGAATGATGCAAACACAGAACCAAAATATGGAGATAAAGAAATTATTTTCTTTCCCCCAGCTCTTTATTGGAATATAATTGCTTCACACTGTTGTGCCAGTTTCTGCTGTACAACAAAGCTGATCAGCTGTATTTCTACATATATCCCCATATCCCCTCCCTCTTGAGCCTCCCTCCCACATTCCTTATCCCACCCCTCTAGGTCATCACTGATCATCGGTCATCAAGTTGATTTCCCTGTGTTATGAAGCAGCTTCCCATTAGCCATCTATTTTACATTTGGCTGTGTATATATGTTAATGCTACTCTCTCACTTTGTCTCAGCTTCCCCTCTCCCCCCATGTCCTCAAGTCCATTCCCTACATCTGCATCTTTATTCTTGCCCTGTCACTGGGTTCATCAGTACTGATTTTTAGATTCCATATATATGCATTAGCATGCAGTACTTGTTTTTCTCTTTCTGACTTACTTCACTCTGTATGACAGACTCTAGGTCCAACCACCTGACTACAAATAATTCAATTTCATTCCTTTTTATGACTGAGTAATATTCCATTGTATATATGTGCCACATCTTTATGCATTCATCTGTTGATGGGCATTTAGGTTGCTTCCATGTCCTGGCTATTGTGAATAGTGCTGTAATGAACATTGCAGTACATGTGAGATAACAAAATTCTTAATGAAAAATTTTGAGCTTCTTAATCTAGCTATTTTTTAAGTCTACATATGGATTTTTCAGTTATATAAAGTATTCTGGATATGTTTCTGTCACTTATAACCAAGAAAGTTCGGTTCAATACAACTCATACAGCTGAAAATATTCCTTTTTATCTTCCCATATGAATGCTATCTTTCTTGAGCATATATTTCTTGCCTTACGATAATTTTCTTTCCATTCTTGAGATATTCTCCCACATTATAAATTACACTTGTACAAATGAGAAATTCAATGATAGTATGATTCTCTATCATAGTTATTGTGCTTTTTCTCTTTATGGGAGATTAGCAGTTTTCTTTTTTTTCCCTGTAGTTTAAAAATTTTGCCACCACATGTCTAAGTTGGTTCTTCTCTAATAATACTTCCTGAAATTTTGCTTCTGCTTTGGGTATGAAAATTTAATTTTAAAATTATTTTGGTTCAAAATTCAGTTCTTTTTAATTACTGTTTCTTTGAGCATAGATTTCCTTCCACCTCTTCCTTCCTCCCTTCCTTCCTTCCTTTCTTTTTTTCTCTCTCCCTCCCTAAATCCATATCCTATTTTAGTTCCTTATTTTGTCATTATTAGTAATGTTAATATACATGATAAAGCATATCATCCTTTATTCATTGTAATACAGCCATGATATTAATTTTATTAGAGGACTACATTTCTTAATCAGAGATATCATTCTCTGTTATATTCAAAGACATCCTACTTTATAGATGAAATCTCAAAATTGCATACTGTGACTGAGAAATTATGCTATATTGTTTCATCTTGTATTTCAGTCCCAGATTAGTAAGAATCACAAATGTCACTTTGTGTGTTTCCGAGGCAAGAAGGAAGCTTGACATTATAGTATGTAAACATTCATGTAACCTTTTAAAAAATATCCATTTAAGGTGAGAAGTTATGTTATTCTTAGAAATAAATTATAGCATAAACAATAGAATTATGTCTTAAATGTTGACTTGAGATTTATTGTAGGGAAATTTAATGAAAATTTAGGGGAAATATAGCACCATTGCATAGTACTATTTAAAATCTTAATAAATTATTTTAAAACATCACATAATCTTCAAATTCACAGTTATTATTTATTTATCATATATGCATATGGATTTGAAGATAAATAATTGACTTCAGGAAAAAATTACTAGTGAAATTTCCTTTTATTAATTCAAATGCTTTAAGTTACACATTGAAGTTATTTTACTATACTACATCGGGAATATATTTCCAAACAATTGAAGAATTTACTGCATGTTTTTACAATTCAGTTATTTGAAATTATGTACGTAATCACAGTAATGCTTTGACTTTAAATGCATTCATCTATTTTTATTATAAATTATATTTTAAAAGGGAATCAACTTTTGCAAGTGTTCTCTTTACTTAAGTAAAATTTGCAATCCAGTCTACTGTATAAAAATGTTATGACTGTGTAATTGGTGAGGATAAGAAAAATAAATATTTATTAATAGATCACTTCATTCACCATGGTAATCTTAGATTATATTCACTGTCATTACTATGACTGTACTACCTTCTTTCCCACACTTCTTTCTAGTCACTCTTTCCCCTCCTTCCAATTTAGCTATATAGACTGAGTAGGAACTGACATTCTCTCAAGTGACCCCACCACAGTGGGCACCATTGATAGTCAAGTGATAGACAAATCAACCTGAAATGACTATTTTTTTGAGATTTTTCTAACTAGAGATACCAGTTAACAGCCTTTTCCTTTCCAGTCACAAGGACATAAGGATATAAGTCTAGAGTTGTTGTTGGATATATACCTCATTTTATAGAGAAAACCAGTCATAAAGTAAAGCACAATAAAGAAAGAAGAAGAGATGAAAGCTGACAAGACAGTTCTGACAGAATCAGAGACCATAGTTCTAGATTTTCTTGCCTTTCTTAAGGTTGTGTTCAGCCGTTTATTTGAGCCAGGGAACTGAGCCACTGTAATTTCTTTCTAATTAATTTCTTTTTCTTCTTCTTCTTCACCATTGTCTTCATCTTTATTTTCTTTTTCTTCTCCTTCTACTACTTTTCTTTTTTTGATTAAGTTATTCCAGTTTGTTTTCTGTTACTTGCAAGCTAAATAACCTGCTTAACTAATATACAAAGTCTTGCTCTTGCACAAATCTGAAATTTTACCTAAAAAGAGCAAATCTGAAGAGAATTTCTTAAGTCAGTTCCTACCAATAACACAGTCCCTTCTGAAGGAGTATATTCTTACTCTACATCCAGCATTTTTCTGAGGTTTGTGGTGGCTTATAATTGTGTCTGACATGAAAAGCTCTATCAAAACAAAGGTGATGAATTAGGCAGTAAATACTGGTAAATTCTACCATTTGCTAGCAACAAGAGACTCCAAAAGTGACTCATACATCAAACTATGAGTAAGCAGAAACAATAAACAAAAAGAAACCATGAAAAGAAGAAAATATAAACAGAAAAGGTACACAATGTAAATAAAGACTGAGGCAGATTTTGGTAGTAAGAAGTATAGGAGAAATAAAGTCAAGAGGCATGGAATTGTCACAATGGAGGAAGCTTAAGGAATCCATAATACTAACAGACTAATATGATAATCTGGACCCCAGAGGACTGGGCACTTTCAGTTTCTAAACTGCATTTCATTTCCAACTGTAGAGTTTTACAAGTGTTTCTGCAATCCTGTAAAATTGCTGTTTCTTTGACTTCCATATATGGCATTCATTATTTATCCCTTGAGGTAATCTGAGTGACTAAACCTTTTGACTAAAATAAACTGAATATCACAGTTCTGTACTTTCTATCTCACACCATTGTAAATTACTTACAAATATATATAGTTTGATAATGCTTCCTAGACAAATTACAAGAAATTAGGTCATCATAAACATTTCACCCATGCAGCAGTTAAAACATTAAATATATTAAAACAAAAAATTTAGTATGGTAAGAAAGATTGGGTTGCTTCCTTTTTAAATATTATTTTTTCCTTCTAAAATTAATAAATATTGATTTCAGGTTTTCTGTTTTGTTTTTACTTCTTAAAACATTATTTTAAAAGTTACATGCTCCATTGGACCATTGAATCTGAGTCCCTACTCACCTTGGCAAAATATATGAGAGAGAATATATATCCTTGGGACTTCCTTGTCATCATTTATTTTTAATACACACTTTAATTAAAATTTTGGTAGACCAAATATGATATCACTAATGGGATAACACTTTCTATCAATATATATACACATACACATACATATATATACATATGTTCCTATACATGCATGTATTGCAAGTATACATATAAGATCTTCACAAAAATAAGTCTAAATGGACATTAAATTTATAGTTTAGAGTATAAGGAAACTAAGAGAGACAATTACTAATAAATAAATAACATGCATTACTATGAGTGATTGTTTTACTTACAACATACGTTAAATTTGGTGTATTAAAAAAGCAAGATAAAATGTTATTTTTTGCTTTGATAGAATAACTAGTAGTGGACTTACACCCCTCCCAGAAACAATTAGAAAACTTGGGGGAAAAAAGGATAAAATACTGTTTTCAGACATTGATCAACATGTAACTCAGCACTGTGATCAGTAAAGGGATATAACAAGGTAAATACTACAATATCCTAAACAGAGGAACAGGGAAGATAAACCCAGGGGATGAACAGTGGTCTCCCTAAATTTAGGGTATAGAAATTGGAATTTAGGAAGGTTTAGATGGCTGGAATTTGTAGGACAGAGTACCAGAAAGGAAGAAATAGTATAGAGGAAGAGCTCCAGAAATTTGCAGAGGAAACTTTTGAGATTTTTCTCAGTAAAAAAACTGAACACTCATGATACTAGACAGAGGACAAGAACCAGGAATTTCCAAACTGAATGATTCCCAGATATCACACAGGGTTGGGAAGCATTCAAATTCTGACCAAACAGCTTAGGGAAACCTCACTATACCTACCACAGGGTACTCAGTAGAGACCTCACAAGGTTCACACCTTAGTAGTCAAACATAATTAGCTCCATAGTTAAAGCTACTCCAGACATATCCTAACAAAGCTTAAAAGCAAGTCCCAAATGGATCAAGCTTATCTGTAAGTTAATACTATGGAAAATATATGCCATGCAAACATTTAGCATGAAAAAAGGCAACAGTGGCTATATTAATGCCAGATAAAGTAGACTTCAAAACAAAGCTTACTAGGGAAATAGTTAACCATAAAATGTTGGATTGAGTATATTAATATCAGACTAAGAAAAGTTTAGGACAAGAAATAGTAGCAGAAATATCTCACTCCATGAGAAGAAGATGTAGTTAGATAGTCTTCTTTACCTAGGGACACACACAATTTACTCCTCTGGACTTCAAATAAGAAAAGGACCCAGATAAAATTTTCTAATCCAAGAACCAAAACATTTGAGAAAGAAAACATTTCTTGTGGAGTATCAAGTTTTCTTTGAATACCAGTGACCAAACCTAGAGAACTCAAGTCATAAAGTTTATACCATAAAACAAAGTTTCAAATAATTTGTGGCTACAGGAAAACAAGTTTCCAACCACATACAGAGGAAACAAAAACATCTCTGGTCTGACTAGAGTAAGATGGAGAAAACTAAAAGAAAACACCAAGAAAATAATCTTGATCTAACAATCTGAGAAAAGTGACTCAATTCAATCGCAGTATTGTAACCCTGGAAGTGAATGATACTAACTCAAGGAGAGGTCTAAGGAGCTAAATGGTGAGCTAACTTGCTCTGCATCCTGATTAAAAATTTGAGGAGAAACAACTTTGTGCAATGTCACTTTAGAGTAGAAATAATCATAAGATTAGTTTCCTTTGGAGGTGAGTAACTGAGTTGGGATAGAACCCTCACTGTTCACCCTTAGATATACCATAAAATTTGAATAATGTGAATGAATTACTTCTTATATATATATGGATTAAGTTATTCTGAAGATAATTGATTCATTTCCTCTGATTTTTCTGCACTCTGTTAAAATTGTAAACGCAGTGAATATAACATATGGGGCATTAAGGTAAGTACATACTTCATATTAATAAACAGTAAACATAAATGCCTGTTATAAACAGCACATATATAATTTGTGTTTCTTTATTTAAAAAGTGCCAATTGTTAGCCAAAAGAGGAATAAAGCTAAGAGGATATGAAAGAGAGGAAAGAACAGGTAAAGCCAATTTACAATACATTTCCTTAAAATAGAAAAACAAAATAAAGAGGATATAGTGTTTTTGTTTCTTTATTATTGTCTGGCTACTGAATATGCCTAAACCCTCCTATTCAAGGAAAGAGGGTCATGATGGGAAGCAGAACTCTGCCTCCTACCCTGAAAATCAAAGGTGACACATGTGCAGGTCTCGGTCCACTGGATACTCTGGACAAGAAATTTGAAAATTGAAAGAGTAACATAAAGATCCAGAGATATTTAAAATGTATTCAGATTGCAGACTTGAGATTGTAGGCATGGCATCAGGAGTGGCCAGAAGTGGGAGCTCCAGGGATATTATGCTAACCAAACTTCAATGAACTATCCTGTTGATTTTGTGACATACATCTTTTCCTTTTAAACAAGTTCATTTTCTGCATAAGTTAGCCACAGCGACAGAGAAAAAAGATGGCTGCAAAGCAGAGGGATGTGGAATGCATCCTTCTCCACAGATGCATTGGGAATGCACAGAAGGACGCAATAATTGCCACAGAGAACCAGCTGAACACCAGCAGACGACCTCGGACACCAGAAAGGACAGCAAGGAGCCCGACATAACCAGTAGGGAGGCATCTACGACAGCTCAAAGAGGGTGAAGCTGCAGAGCTGTGGCAGACGGGAGGGAGTAAGAAACATATGGAGGGTCCGCACTGCAGCTCAGTGTTCCCAGACCGAGATGTCAATTCACAGCTGAACAGAGGGTCCAGGAGTGGGAATGTAGGAACCGGAGAGCTGGTTCAGGGTGAGGAAAATTGTTGGCAGGAAGGTGACGGACCAAGAGGACAGGAGGGAAGAGATCTGTGGTGAGGAGAGCCTGCCCATGAGAGCTGCCCAGCCATGATGGCAGCTGGATGCTGCAGCCTCACGGGCAGGGGGGAGGAGCCACAGGCATAGCCTCTTTCTCTCTTTTGGCTTCTGCAGACGGCAGTGGAAAGACGCCCTGTGGGCCACCTAAGGGGCTCAGGGATAACAAGTACCCTCAGGCACTCGGGAGGGGCTAGATTAAAACCTCTTGGAATGCCAGCAGCAGGGAGGCTGCTGAGAAAAAAAAAAAAAAAAAAAAACAAGAGAGGCCCAAATCTGAGACTTTCTGTTTACGCCTGAGCCACCTGCATCCATCTGCAACAGGCACCTCCAAGCCCAACTGAAACAACAGTGCACCACTGCTCACTCACTCCCAGGGAAAGGAGACACTATTGTACCCTCTCCCACTCCACACACCAACACTTACAGATGAACAATAAAGGAAGCTCTGCTGATCACAGAATAATGCAAAAAAACCCAAGGCGAGGAGGACACTTACAGCTGAGACTCTAAGGAAACAGAAATATTAGTATCAAACCTATTGAACTGGTCCATTCTGGGATCAGTTCTGGATTTTTTTTTCTTTTTCCTTTATTAATTACGATCTTAGTCCTAAGGGATCTACAAGTTTAATAACCTAATTTTTTAATGATATTTTTTATTCTATTTTTATTTTTTTGCCTTTTTATATACTTCTATATCTAGCTAAGTTTTTGGTAGGATGGACAATATATCTCTCATACTTTCCTTTCATCCCTATCTTTTAGACACTTCTATTCCTTTCCTTTTATTTGCATATTTCCAATCACACTATGCTCTTCTGTTCCCATTTCTTCCATCCATTCTTAGTTTATTTTATCTTAACATACTTATAAGCAACACTGTTGATATGCTCAGACTCCTTGCTCTATTCTCCAAATGACGAACTACCTTGGTATTTAATATTAAGTTTCTGTCTTTACTTTAGTTCTTAGTACAATTGTCTAATTCCATTCTGAGAATCTCCATTCTGTCTAGTGGTACTCTAGCTCTTTTCTATATTTCATTCCAGCTTACAAAATCTCCCTGGATTAGTGTTTGTATGTGTAAGGTGTTATTTGTTTGTTTGTTTGCTTTTTTTTTGTCTCTGATTTGTTCTGTTTCAGTTGTCAATTTCTGTTGGCTTTCTCTTTGAATATCTGATAGCATAATGGGGTTCTGTCAGGTCTCTCAAAGGCCTTATGTCCTAATGGATTCAGTAATTGTGTGCCTTATACATGTATGTGTTTCCTAGATTTAGTATTTGTTTAACCCAACACTTGGACATTAGTCTGAGGCTTGGACAGTCCTCTATAAACACCTCTATCACCAGGACAAGCAATCCCAAAAGTTTGGACAATCATGAGGAAACAAAGAAACACCATGAAGGCAAAGGAGCAGGAAAAAAAAACACAAGACCAAATAAACGAGGAGGAAATTTGGAAAAATGCCTGAAAAAGAATTTACAGTAATGATAGTAAAAATGATACAAAATCTCGATAACAAAATAGAGAAAGTACAAGAAACAGTTCAAAAGAACTCAGAAAAACAAAAAGCAATGGATAACAAAATAACTGAAATTAAAAATATTCTAGATGCTATAACCAGCAGAATGACTGAGGCAGAAGAATGAATAAGTGAGTTGGAAGATAGAAAGGGGGAAATAAATGCCACAGAGCAGGAAAAAAAAAGAATAAAAAGAATAGCAGAAAGTCTCAGAAACTCCAGTGATAACATTAAATTTACCAACATTCGAATTATAGGCATCCCAGAAGAAGAAGAAAACAAGAAAGGGTCTGAGAAAATATTTGAAGAGGTTATGGTGGAAAACTTCCCCAACATGGGAAAGGAAATAATTAACTAAGGCCAAGAAGCACAGAGAGTCCCCTACAGAATAAACCCAAGGAGAAATACACCAAGGCACATATTAATCAAGCTAACAACAATTAAACACAAAGAAAAAATATTAAAAGCAGCAAGAGAAAAGCAACAAACAACATATAAGGGAAAACCCATAAGGATAACAGCTGACCTTTCTACAGAAACTATGCAGGCCAGAAAGGAATGGCAGGATATACTGAAAGTCCTGAAAGAGAGAAACCTACAGCCAAGAATACTCTACCCAGCAAGAATCTCATTCAGATTTGAGGGAGAAATCAAAAGCTTTCCAGACAAGCAAAAGTGAAGAGAATTCAGCACCACCAAACCAGCCTTACAACAAGTGCTAAAGGAACTTCTCTAAGTAGGACACACAAGAAAAGGAAAATGCCTACAAATACAAACCCCAAACAATTAAGAAAATGGTAATTGGAACACACATGTCAATAATCACTTTAAATGTAAATGGATTAAATGCTCCAAACAAAAGACAAAGACTGGCTGAATGGATACACAAACAAGACCCTTCTATATGCTGCCTACAAGAAACCCACTTCAGACCAAGGGATACATATAGACTGAAAGGAAAGAGATGGAAAAAGATATTCCATGCAAATGGAAGTCAAAAGAAAGCTGGAGTAGCAATACTCATATCAGACAAATTAGACTTGAAAGCAAAGACTATTACAAGAGACAAGGAAGGACACTCCATAATGATCAAGGGATCCATCCAAGAAGAACATATCACAATGGTAAATATCTATGCCCCCAACATAGGTACACCTCAATACATAAGGCAAATGCTAAAAGCTATAAAAGGGGACATCGACAGTAACACAATAGTAGTGGGAGACTTGAACACCCCACTTACATCAATGGACAGATCATCTAAACAGAAAATAAATAAAGACACACAAGCATTAAATGACACATTAGACCATCTCAACTTAATTGATATTTTTAGGACATTCCACCCAAAAACGACAGAATACACTTTCTTCTCAAGTGCACACAGAACATTTTCCAGGATAGATCACATCTTGGGTCATAAATCAAACCTCGGCAAATTCAAGAAAATTGAAATCATATCAAGCATCTTCTCAGACCAAAATGCCATGAGACTAGATATCAATTACAGGAAAACAACTGCACAAAATACAAACACATGGAGGCTAAACAATTGACTCTTAAACAACCAGGAAATCACTAAAGAAATCAAAGAGGTAATCAAAAAATATCTAGAAACAAATGACAATGAAAACACAACAACCCAAAACCTATGGGACGCAGCAAAAGCAGTTCTAAGAGGGAAGCTTACAGCAATGCCATCCTACCTTAAGAAACAAGAAAATTATCGAATAAACAACCTAACGTGACACCACAAACAATTAGAAAAAGAAGAACAAAGAGACCCCGAAGTGAGCAGAAGGAAAGAAATCATAAAGATCAGAGCAGAAATAAATGAAAAAGAAAGAAGGGAAGCAATAGCAAAAATTAATAAAACTTAAAGCTGGTTCTTTGAGAAGATTAACAAAATTGATACACCATTAGCCAGCCTCATCAGGAAAAAAAGAAAGAAGAGGCCAATCAACAGAATTAGAAATGAAAAAGGAAAAGTAACAACGGACACCTCAGAAATACAAAACATCATGAGAGGCTACTACAAGCAACTATATGCCAATCAATTGGATAACCTGGAAGAAATGGATACATTCTTAGAAAAATACAATCTTTCAAGACTGAACCAGGAAGAAATGGAAACTCTGAACTGACCAATCACAAGCATGGAAATTGAGGCAGTGATTAAAAATCTGCCAACACACAAAAGCCCAGGACCAGATGGATTCACTGGTGAATTCTATCAAACATTTAGAGAAGAGCTAACATCTATCCTTCTCAAACTCTTCCAAAATATTGCAGAAGGCGGAAAACTCCCAAACTCATTCTACGAGGCTACCATCACCCTCATATCAAAACCAGGCAAATATGTCACAAAAAAGAAAATTACAGGCTAATATCACTGATGAATATAGATGCAAAAATCCTCATCAAAACACTAGCTAACAGAATCCAACAGCACATTAAAAAAATCATACACCATGATAAAGTGGGGTTTATCCCTGGGATGCAAGGATTCTTCAATATACGCAAATCAATCAATGTGATACATCATATCAGCAAATTGAAGGATAAAAACCATATGATCATCTCAATAGATGCAGAAAAAGCTTTTGACAAAGTTCAACATCCGTTATGATAAAAACTCTCCAGAAAATGGGTATAGAAGGAAATTACCTCAACATAATAAAAGCCATATATGAGAAACCAAAAGCCAAGATCGTTCTCAATGGGGAAAAACTGGAAGAATTCCCTCTAAGAACAGGAACAAGACAAGGATATCCACTCTCACCACTATTATTCAACATAGTTTTGGAAGTTTTAGCCACAGCAATCAGAGAAAAAAAGAAATAAAAGGAATTCAAATTGGAAAAGAAGTAAAATTGTCACTCCTTGCAGATGACCTGATATTATATATTGAAAACCCTAAAGACTCTACCAGAAGACTGCTAGCACTAATTGATGAGTTTAGTAAAGTAGCAGGATACAAAATTAATGCACAGAAATCTCTTGCATTCTTATACACTAACAACGGAAGAGCAGAAAGAGAATTTAAGGAAACTCTTCCATTCACCATTGCAACAAAATGAATCAAATACCTAGGAATAAACCTGCCTAAGGAAGCAAAAGATCTGTATGCAGAAAACTTTAAGACATTGATGAAAGAAATCAAAGACGACACAAACAGATGGAGGGACGTACCATGTTCCTGGATTTGAAGAATCAACATTGTGAAAATGACTGTAGTACCCAAAGCAGTTTACAGAATCAATGCCATCCTGATCAAATTACCAATGGCATTTTTCACAGAACTGGAGCAAAAAATCTTACAATTTGTATGGAAACACAAAAGACCCCGAATAGACAAAGCAATCGTGAGAAGGAAAAATGGAGTTGGTGGAATCAGGCTTTCTGACTTCAAACTATAGTACAAGGCCATAGTGATCAAGAGAGTATGGTACTGGCACAAAAATAGAAAGGAAGGTCAATTGAGTAGAATAGAGGACTCAGAGGTAAGCCCAAGCACATATGGGCACCTTATCTTTGACAAAGGAGGCACAAAAATACAATAGAAAAAAGACAGCCACTTCAATAAGTTGTGCTGGGAAAACTGGACAGCAACATGTAAAAGAATGAAATTAGAACACTTCTTAACACCATACACAAAAATAAACTCCAAATGGATTAAAGAGCTAAATGCAAGGCCAGACACTATAAAACTCCTAGAGGAAAACATAGGCATAACACTCTATGGCATCCAACAAAGCAAGATCCTTTTTGACCCACCTCCTAGAATCATGGAAATAAAATCCAGAATAAACAAATGGGACTGAATGAAACTTAAAAGCTTTTGCACAGTGAAAGAAACCATAAACAAGACAAGAAGGCAACCCTCAGAATGGGAAAGAATAGTTGCCTATGAAACCACGGACAAAGGATTAATCTCCAAAATATACCAGCAGCTCATGCAGCTTCATACCAAAAAAGCAAATAAACCAATCCACAAATGGGCAGAAGACCTAAATAGACATTTCTCCAAAGAAGACATACAGATGGCCAACAAACACATGAAAAGATGCTCAACATCACTAATCATTAGAGAAATGCAAGTCAATGCCACAGTGAAGTATCACCTCACACCGATCAGAATGGCCATCATCACAAAATCTGGAAACCACAAATGTTGGAGAGGGTGTGGAGAAAAGGGAACTCTCCTGCACTGTTGGGGGGATTGTAAGTTGGTACAGCCACTATGGAAAACAATTTGGAGGTTCCTTAAAAAACTACAAATAGAACTACCCTATGATCCAGTAATCCCACTCCTGGGCATATACCCAAAGAAAACCATAATCCCAAAAAAAACTTGTACCATAATGTTTATTGCAGCACTATTTACAATAGCCAGGACATGGAAGCAACTGAAATGCCCATCAACAAATGAATGGATAAAGAAGATGTGGCATATATAAACAATGGAATATTACTCAGCTATAAAAAGGGATGAGATGGAGCTATATGTAATGAGGTGGATAGACCTAGAGTCTGTCATACAGAGTGAAGTAAGTCAGAAAGAGAAAGACAAATATTGTATGCTAACTCACATATACGGAATCTAAAAATGGTACTGATGAACTCAGTGACAAGAACAAGGATGCAGATGCAGAGAATGGACTGGAGAACTCGAGGTTTGGGTGGGGGCGAGGGGTTAATGGGAAGCTGAGATGAAGCAAGAGAGTAGCACAGACATATATATACTACCAACTGTAAAATAGATAGTCAGTGGGAAGTTGTTGTATAACAAAGGGAGTCCAACTCGAGGATGGAAGATGCCTTAGAGGACTGGGACGGGTAGAGTGGGGGGTCTCAAGGGAGGGTGGGGCAGGAGTTGAGGGAGGGAGGGAATACGGGGATATGTGTATAAAAACAGATGATTGAACTTGGTGTCCCCCCAAAAAAAATAATAATGCTAAAAAAAAAGACAGAAACACAGACACAGAAACAAGCTGTATGTGGTCTCCCATCCCTTGGGCCATCACGGTCACATTGGGAAAGCTTTTCTCCCTGAGTCTTCCCAGATCCAGTATTCCAGTCCTGTACCACCTGGGACCTATAGTCATGCCTAGTATTAGCCTCACATCAGGGCAAAATTATGTGGTTACTCTGAAAATTATCTTGAGGTGAAACCCTCATTCTGGGTTTCCTTGGCATGTGTTGAGATGCTACATTTGTACTGAATGATTGTTTACAGATACAGAAAGGGCCAGATTACAGGTGCCAAACTACTGAGATGCAGTAGAATGTGTTATGAGCTCATTTGATTTTAAAAACTGAAACTATTGAACGATTTTGGATTGTGAAATTCATTTAGAATACTGAATAAAATATTAAGGACAGGGTGTTCACACGTTATTATCTGCCCTAAAATTATTTTAGAACTGCACAACAGTCATAGGCTTTATTTTGAAACTCTAAAGCTCAGCTCTGCAGTAACTTTTGAATAAGAGGAATGTGTTTCTTTTTTCTGAGAGTTGGACTTATCGGTAAGAAGGAAGAGCCCAATGTCAACTTGCATATGGAGCTTCATTGTTGACTTTGGGTCCAGAGATTCATAAGGTTCTTCTTGTCTTTCCGACCTCAAAGGACAACGGATGAGAATGGAGAGAATGCTGGAAGTGGTGTCCATCCTCACAGAGATTAGAAACAAGAGACATGGTTTACAGCAGGCAGAGAAGAGGAAACGACCAAGGGACTTGAGACTCTGTAGAAAGTAGCCTAAACTTGCTTCGTGACGTCACAAAATTAGTGTTCAAAAGACCTACAAGAGGAGACAAAGTGATGAATATAAATCTCCCAGAAAATAGCTCAAGTAATAGCCTCTAGACAATCTCCTCAAGTAGAGAAATACTGCAAGTAATAGGTAATTTAAAAAATTATCAGGGTCTTCCTGGTGGCGCAGTGGTTGAGAATCCTCCTGCCAATTCAGGGGACACAGGTTCATGCCCTGGTCTGGGAAGATCCTACATGCCGCAGAGCAACTAATCCCGTGGGCCACAATTACTGAGCCTGCGCTCTAGAGCCCATAAGCCACAACTACTGAGCCCATGTGCTGCAACTATTGAAGCCCACATGCCTAGAGCCCATGCTCTGCAACAAGAGGTCACTGCACTGAGAAGCCCACCCCCGCAATGAAGAGTAACCCCCACTCACCACAACTAGAGAAAGCCCTCACACAGAAACGAAGACCCAAGGCAGGCAATAAATAAATAAATTAATTAATTTTTTTAAAAATTATCAAAAAAATCATCAGTAGCTCAAATATGACACTTGAGGAACAGGAAATATTGGTCAAGCTCTTTTAAAAACATTTACTCATTTCTAATACCAATGTCAATATGAAATGATCCAGTGGAAAGAAGCAAACATTGAGATAACACTTTTTTCTTATTATAAAAATAATTTATATTTATTGAAGACAGTTTGGAAAATGCAAATTAAAAGAAGAAAATTAAAATCACTCATAACCCCACTATCTAGCATAATCACTGTTGATATTGTGACACATATTGGTCTCATTTTTTTTCTTTTTTTCCCTCAGCTTTATTGAGACATAATTGGCATAAAACTTCGTATAAGTTTAAGGTGTACAGTGTGTAAATTTGATAAACTTATCATTGCAAAATGATGACCACCATAGCCTTAGCTAACACCTCTATCATGTCACATAATTACCATCTCTTTTTCTTTAGATTACTTTTATACAATTTTTAAAGGTTACTTTCCATTTACAGTTACTACAAAATATTGGCTATTTTCCCCGCTTTGTACAATACATCCTTGAGCCAATCTTATAGCCAGTAATTTGTATCTTCCACCTCCCCACCCCTCTACTGCCCCTCCTCCCCACTGGTAACTACTAGTTTTCAACCACTTTTTTTTTAACATTACTATTTAAATGGTGTATAAAGGAAAAGCCCATAGTGCATCACAGATCTAGCATATGTAAAATTCATAGACTCCTAGAGAGAGAGAGGAATGAGAAAGTGTTTGTTTTGCTGACTGAACCACAAGGAAAATGAAAGCACATGGGTGCTCATTACAAAACTACAAGAGGATGCTCGTTACGTGGCTTTTGCTTGCTTCTCCGTGATGCCACAGCGTTGGGTAGTGTTCAAACAAATTACAAAAAGTCATATTGCCATAGCCATCTTTTAAAAGGAAAAAGAAAAGACTACCCCCAAAAATTATTGTTATAATATCCTACAAATGTATGTCTATAAGTTACAATAGAAAAATTTACATTGACTTCCACATGAATTTGCCAGGAAATCATTCACAACTTTTAGGAGAATTTCATTATCTTTCTCAAAATGGAGTCAGGAACCACTCAGAGGTGGGAGAGCAGGAAAGATATCAAACTCAGTCCAGAAACCCTAGTTGACTGTCAGCTGGGAGGGACCTGGGACATTTCAAAGAAAAGTATTGCATTCCAGACTACCCACCACAAAACTTATCCAAAGATCTGAAAACTGTTTTCAGTAAGTTTGCAACAGTCAGGGATAAAATGTTACAACATATTATAATATAAAGCTATGATATGGAGAATCCTGAGAAATTAAGAGAACAAGCCACTTCATTTGGTAAGCTAATACATATACATCACAATCATATGGAGAAAAATTCTCCCAGAGACTGACCATTTTTCATAATTTGACAACAATTAAGACCTGTCAGATTCCTTAATACCCTAAGACCCAGAGATCTGGTATGTGCAAGGGTGTTTGTTGCATTGTTTTCTAAAGCATGGAAATAGCCTGAATGACCATCAATAAAGAATAAACTGTGTGTATCCAGACAATGGAATACAACGTGGCCATTAAAAGAATGCATTAAATAGAAACAGACTCACAGACATAGAGAACAGATTTGTGGTTGCCAAGGGGGAGGGGGGTGGAGGAAGGATGGAGTGGGAGTTTGGGATTAGCAGATGCAAACAATTATGTACAGAATGAATAAGCAACAAGGTCCTACTGTAGAGCACAGGGAACTAAATTCAATATCCTGTGATAAACCATAATGGAAAAGAATATTGAAAAAGAATGTGTATATATATATATATATATATATATACACACACATATATGTATACAAACACTGAATCATTTTGCTGTACAGCAGAAATTAACACGACATTGTAAGTCAACTATACTTCAATAAAAAAAATAAAAAATAAAATAAGTTAGCCACAGCAAATTTCTACTTTTTTCAACTAACAAGCCATGCTTATAAAGTGGATTTGGGGTTGTAGGATATGGGTGATATTTAATTTGATAGCTGTAAGTGTTTAGATGACTTGTTATGTTTTTTCTTGTATGTCATGCATCATTTAGTAAAAAAGCAGCTATAATCTTGCCTCTGCAATAAACTTGTTATGTATCTTTGAGCAAGTCATTCAGTTCTCTGGTACTCAGTGTCCCTATATATAAAGTCAAGTGACTAAGAGTGACAACATGGAAAGTGGCAGTCTAGGGAGCTCAAGAATCAGTCCCTCCAAAAACTGTCAGAATCAACTTTTGGGAATTCTGGAATCTAGTTAAAAACTTGCATTAACAAGGAGAATGCTAAATAAAGAAAGAGGTTGCTAAATTTTAGTAATAAAGTATAGTAGCATTTTTGCTTACCTGCCTGCCATCTCTAAATCCCCAGCTCAATTAGCTGTGGCGAGAGAAGGTCACATTCCTGCGACAGCTTTCTGGTGTAAAGGGTGAAGGCAATACAGACCTCTTTCTCAGAAAAAAAAATGTGGTTCTCTGTTTTAATTGGTCTTCTGTGTAAAACAACAATTATAAATCTAGGTTAGTGTGCACAAGACTTATAAAAGATGTATTTGTCACAGACAATCATAAAGGGAATGTATTAGCCTACTCAGGCTGCCATAACAAAAAAACACAGACTGTGCGGCTTAAACAACAAAAATGTATTTCCCATAATTATGGAGTCTGAAATTCCAAGATGGTTAGGCAGGGTTTGGTGTCAGTTGTGGGCTCTCTTTCTTGTTTGCAGAGGCCATCTTCTCACTGCAGTCTTCACACAATCTTCTGAGCCAGTCAGAGAGAAAAAGGGGGGAGGGGAGGAGAGAGATATTTTTCTCATTATATTTTTATAAAGTCACCAATCCTATTGGATTAGGATCCCACCCTTATGACCTCATTTAACCTTAATTACGCCAAAAGGTTCTATCTCCATATACAGTCACATTGGGAGGTTAAGACTTCAACACATGAATTTTGGGGTAATATAATTCAGTCCATAGCAGATGGGTGCTAAGCTTTATAGGACCAGAGTTTTTGTATGTTACTGAAGCTAAATTGGTATCTATTCAAGCTAGACATTTATAAATTTACAGTGTTGATGGTAAACCTCAGGATGAAACAGACCCCTAAGGTATGCAAAGCATATATCAACAAAATTAAAGAAGGAAATAGACAGTAATAGTTAGCGTCTTCAATACCCCACTTTAAAAATGGACAGATCAATAAGGAAATAGAGGCTTTGAAGAACACTGTAAATGACCTACACCTAATAGATATCTATAAAACATTGCAGACAACAAGACCAAAATACACATTCCTCTCAAGTGTACATGAAGCATTGTCCAGATAGACAATAAGTTAGAATCAAAAAAAAAAATCAAGAAATTTTCTAAGATTGCACTTATACAAAACATCTTCTTGAACACAATGCATTGAAGCTAAAAATCAATAAAAGAAAGAAAATGAGATAATTCAAAGATGTAGAGTGAGAAACATGCTCTTTTTTTTTAAGCTCTTTATTGGAATATAATTGCTTTACGCTGTTGTGCCAGTTTTTGAGGTACACCAAAGTCAATCAGCTGTATTTATACATATATCCCCACATCCCCTCCCTCCCATGACTCCATGCCACCCTCCCTATTTTGGCCCTCTAAGTCATCACCCATCATCGAGTTTATCTCCTTATGTTTTGCAGGAACTTCTCACAAGCTATCTATTTTACATTTGGTACTGTATGTATGTCAATGCTACTCTCTCACTTCGTCCCAGCTTCCCCTTTGCCCCCCCACCCCGTGTCCTCAAGTCTGTTCTCTACATCTGCATCTTTATTCTTGCCCTGTCACTGGGTTCATCAGTACCATTTTTAAGATCCCATATATATGAGTTAGAATATGGTATTTGATTTTCTCTTTCTGGCTTACTTCGCTCTGTATGACAGACTCTAGGTCTATCCATCTCATTACAAATAAATCAATTTCATTCTTTTTTTTTGGCTGAGTAATATTCCATTGTATATATGTGCCACATCTTCTTTATTCATTCCTCTGTTGATGGGCATTTAGGTTGCTTCCACGTCCTGGCAATTATAAACAGTGCTGCAAGGAACATTATGCTACATGTATCTTCTTGGATTATGGTATTCTCAGGGAATATGCCCAGTAATGGAATTGCTGGGTTATGTGGTAGTTCCATTTTTATTTTTTAAGGAATCTCCAAACTGTTTTCCATAGTGGCTGTATCAAAATACATTCCCACCAACAGTGCAGGAGGGTTCCCTTTTCTCCACACCCTTTCCAGCACTTATTGTTTCTATATTTTTTGATGATGGCCATTCTGACTGGTGTGATGTGATGCCTCATTGTGGCTTTGACTTGCATTTCTCTAATGATTAGTGATGTTGAGCATCTTTTCATGTGTTTGTTAGCCTTCTGCATGTCTTCTTTGAGAAAGGTCTATTTAGGTCTTCTGCCCAATTGTGGATTGGGTTATTTGCTTTTTTAGTATTAAGCTGCATGAGCTGCTTGTATATTTTGGAGACTAATCCTTTGTCCATTGCTTCATTGGCAAATATTTTCTCCCATTCTGAGGGTTGTCTTTTTTTCTTCTTTATGGTTTCTTTTGCTGTGCAAAAGCTTTTAAGTTTCATTAGGTCCCATTTGTTTATTTTTTATTTTATTTCCATTATTCTAGGAGGTAGGTCAAAAAGGATCTTGCTTTGGTTGATGTCATAGAGTGTTCTGCCTATGTTTTCCTCTAAGAGTTTTATACTGTCTGGCCTTACATGTAGGTCTTTAATCCATTTTGAGTTTATTTTTGTGTATGGTGTTAGGAAGTGTTCTACTTTCATTCTTTTACATGTTGCTGTCCAATTTTCCCAGCACAACTTATTGAAGAGACTGTCTTTTTTCCATTGTATATTCTTGCCTCCTGTATCAAAGATAAAGTGCCCATATTTGCATGGATTTATCTCTGGGTTCTCTATTGTGTTGCATTGATCTATATTTCTGTTTTTATTCCAGTACCATACTGTCTTGATCACTGTGGCCTTGTAGTATAGTTTGAAGTCAGGGAGACTGATTCCTCCAGCTCTGTCTTTCCTTCTGAAGATTGCTTTGGCTATTCTGGGTCTTTTGTGTTTCCATTAAAATCGTAATTTTTTTTATTCTAGTTCTATGAAAAATTGCATTGGCAGTTTAATAGGGATTGTGTTGAATCTGTAAAGTGCTTTGTAGGATAGTCATTTTCACAATGTTGATTCTTCCAATCCAAGAACATGGCATATCCCTCCATCTGTTTGTAGCATCTTTAATTTCTTTCATCAGAGTCTTAGTTTTCTGTGTACAGGTCTTCTACCTCCTTAGGCAGGTTTATTCCTAAGTATTTTATTCTTTTTGTTGCTTTGGTGAATGGGAGAGCTTCCTTAATTTCTCTTTCTGATCTTTCCTTGTTAGTGTATAAGAATGCAAAAGATTTCTATGCGTTAATTTTGTATGCTGCTACTTTACTGAATTCATCAATCAGTGCTAGCAGTTTTCTGGTAGCATCTTTAAGGTTTTCTATATATAATATTGTGTCATCTGCAAAGAGTGACAATTTTACTTCTTTTCCAGTTTGGATTCATTTTATTTCATTTTCTTCTCTGATTGCTGTGGCTAACACTTCCAAAACTATGTTGAATAATAATGGTGAGAGTTGGCACCTTGTCTTGTTCCTGTCCTTAGAGAGAATGCTTTCAGTTTTTTACCATTTAGAATGATGTTGGCTGTTTGTTTGTCATATATGGCTTTTATCATGTTGAGGTAATTTCCTTCTATGCCCACTTTCTTGAGAGCTTTTATCATAAATGGATGTTGAACTTTGTCTAAAGCTTTTCCTGCATCTATTGAAATAATCATATGGTTTTTATACTTCAGTTTGTGAATATGATGTATCACATTGATTGTGTATATTGAAGAATACTTGCATTCCAGGGATAAACCCCACTTGATCATGGTGTATGATCTTTTTAATGTGCTGTTTGATTCTGTTTGCCTGTATGTTTTAGAGAATTTTTGCATCTATATTCATCAGTGATATTGGCCTGTAATTTTCTTTTTTTGTGACATCTTTTTCTGGTTTTATTATCAAGTTGATGGTGGCCTCTTAGAATGAGTTTGGGAGTGTTCCTCTTTCTGGAACATTTTGAAAGGATGATAGACATTTAGCTTGCTTCCTTTTCTTAACTATTTTAAACAGTGCTGCAATGAACATTGTGTTGCATGTATCCTTTCAAACCATGTTTTTCTCCAGGTACATGCATAAGAATGGGATTGCAGGATTATACAGTAGCTCTATTTTTAGTTTCTTAAGAAACCTTCATACTGTTCTCCATAGTGGCTGTACCAATTTACTTTCCCACCAACAGTGTAGGAAGTTTCCCTTCTCTCCACACTCTATTCATTTATTTTTTGTGGATATTTTGATGATGGACAATCTGACTTACATGAGGTGATATCTCATTGTAATTTTGATTTGCATTTCTCTAATCATTAACAATGTTGAATGTCTTTTAATGTGCCTCTTGGTCATTTGTATGTCTTCTTTGGATAAATGTCTACTTAGATCTTCTTCCCTTTTTTTTTTTTTTTTTTTTTTTTTTTGATTGGGTTGTTTGTTTTGATGATATTAAGCCACATGAGCTGTTTGTAGATTTTGGAGACTAATCTCTTGTCAGTCACATCATTTGCAAATATTCTCTCCCATTGTGTGGGTTGCCTTTTCATTTTGTTTATGGTTTCCTTTAATGTGTAAAATATTTTGAATTCAAGTCCCCTTTGTTAATTTTTGTTTTTATTTTGGTTAATCTAGGAGATGGATCAAAAAATATATTGGTCCTATTTATGTCAGATAGTGTTCTGCCTATGTTTTCCTCTAAGAGTTTTATATAGTGTCTGGTCTCACATTTAGGTCCTTAATCCATTTTGAGTTTATTTTTGTGTGTGGTGTTAATGGATGTTCTAATTTCATTATTTTATGTGTAGCTGTCCAGTTTTCCCAGCACCCTTTAATGAAAAGACTCTTTCCTCCATTATATACTCTGCCTCCTTTGTCATAGATTAATTGACCATAAGTGCATGGGTTTATTTCTGGGCATTCTAGACTGTTCCACTGATGTATATGTCTATATTTTGTGCCTGTACCATACTGTTTTGATGACTATACCTTTGTTGTATAGTCTGAATTCAGGGAAAGTGAATCCCCCAGCTCTGTTTTTCTTTCTCAAGATTGCTTTAGCTATTTGGGGTCTTTTGTGTCTCCAATACAAATTTTAAGAGTTTTTGTTCTAGTTCTGTGAAAAACGCCATTGGTAATTTGATAGTGATTGCACTGAATCTGTAGATTGCCTTGGGTAGTATAGTCATTTTGTCAATATTGATTCTTCCAATCCAAGAACATTGTATATCTTTCTATCTGTTTGTGTCCTCTTGATTTTTTACATAAGTGTCTTATAGATTTCAGAGTACAGGTCTTTTGTCTCCTTAGGTAGATTTATTCCTGGATATTTTATTCTTTTGATGTGATGGTAAATGGGATTGTTTCTTGAATTTCTCTTTCTGATCTTTCATTGTTAGTGTATAGAACTGCAACTGATTTCTGTGTATTAATTTTGTAACCTGCAACTTTACCAAATTCATTGATGAGCTCTAGTAGTTTTCTGGTAGTGTCTTTAGGATATTCTGTGAGTAGTAACACATCAACTGTGAACAGGGACCTTTTAACTTCTTCTTTTCCAATTCAGATTTCTTTTATTTCTTTTTCTTCTCTGATTGCTGTAGCTAGGACTTCCAAAAATATGTTGAGTAAAAGTGGTGAGAGTGAACATACTTGTCATTTTCATGATCATAGAGGAAATGCATTTAGCTTTTCACTATTGAGTATGATGTTAGCTGTAGTTGTGTCTTATATGGCTTCTATTATGTTGAAGTAAGTTCCGTCTATGCCCACTTTCTGGGGAGATTTTATCATAAATGGGTGTTGAATTTTGGCAAAAGATTTTCTACATTTATTAAGATGATCATACAGGTTTTATTCTTCAGTTTGTTTATGTGGTGTATCACATTGATTGATTTGTGTATATTGAAGGATCCTTGCATCACTGGGATAAATCCCAGCTTGATTATGGTGTATGATACTTTTTTTTTTTGCACATGGGCTTAGTTGCTCCACGGCATGTGGGATCTTCCTGGAGCTGGGATTGAACCCGTGACCTTTGCATTGGCAGGCGGATTCTTAACCACTGTGCCACCTAGGAAGTCCTGGTGTATGATACTTTTAATGTATTATTGGATTTGAATTTCTAGTATTTTGTTGAGGATTTTTGTGTCTATGTTCATCAGTGATATTGGCCAGTAATTTTCTTTTTTTGTGGTATCTTTGCCTTGTTTTGGTATCAGGGTGATGGTGGCCTCACAGAATGAATTTGGGAATTTTCTTTCCTCTGAGAATTTTTGGAACTGTTTCAGAAGGATAGGAGTTAGTGCTTCTCTAAATGTTTGATAGAAGTAGCCTGTGAAGCCATTTGGTACTGGACTTTTGTTTGTTGGGAGTTTTTAAATCACAGTTTCAATTTCAGTACTTGTGATTGCCCTGTTCATATTTTATATTTCTGCTTGGTTCAGTCTGGGGAAATTGTACCTGTCTAAGAATTTGTCCATTTCTTCCAGGTTGTCCGTTTTCTTGGCATACAGTTGCTTGTGGTAGTCTCTTATGATCCTTTGTATCTCTGTGGTGCCAGTTGTAGCCTCTCCTTTTTCATTTCTAATTTTATTGATTTGAGTACTCTCCCCTTTTTCTTGGTGAGTCTGGCTAAAGGTTTATCAATTTCATTTATCTTTTCAAAGAACCGGCTTTTAGTTTCATTTATCTTTGCTATTGTTTTCTTCATGTCTATTTCATTTATTTCTCCTCTGATCTTTATGATTTCTTTCCTTCTACTAACTTTAGGTTTTGTTTGTTCTTCTTTCTCTAGTTTCTTTAGATGTAAGTTTAGGTTGTTAATTTGAGATTTTTCTTGTTTCCTGACATAAGATTGTATTTATATAAACTTCCCTCTGAGAACTACTTTTGTTGCATCCCATAGATTTTGGATTGTAGTATTTTTGTTTTCATTTGTCTCTAGATATTTTTTGACTTTCTCTTAGATTTCTTCATTGATCCATTGATTGTTTAATAGCATAATGTTTAGCCAAAATATGTTTGTGTTTTTTACAGTTTTTTATTGTAGTTTATTTCTAATCTCATAGTGTTGTTTTTGGAAAAGATGCTTGATATGATTTTAATTTTCTTAAATTTACTGAGGCTAACTTTGTGGCCTATCATGTGGTTGGTTGGTCCTGGGGAATATTCCCTGTGCACATGAGAAGAGAGTTCAATCTGCTGCTTTTTGGATGACATGTTCTATAGATATCAATTAAGTCCATCTGGTCTAATGTTTCATTTAAGGCCTATGTTTCTTTATTGATTTTCTGTCTGCATGATCTGTCCTCTGATGAAAATGGGGTGTTAAAGTCCCCCACTATTACTGTGCTACTGTCGATTTCTCCCTTTATGGTTGTTAGTATTTGCCTTATATATTGAATTGCTCAGTGTTGGCTGCATATATATTTGTAATTGTTATGTATTCTTCTTGGATTGATACCTTGGTCATTATATAGTGTCTTTCTTTGTCTCTTATGACAGCCTATATTTTAAAGTCTATTTTGTCTGACATGAATATCACTACTCCAGCTTTCTTCTGATCTCCATTTGCATGGAATACCTTTTACCATTCCCTCATTTTCAGTCTGTATGTGTCCCTAGGTCCAAAGTGAGTCTCTTGTAGATAACATATATAAAGTCTTATTTTTGTGTCCATTAAGCCAGTCTATGTCTATTGGTTGGCACATTTAATCTGTTTACATTTAAGGTAATTATTGTTATGTAAGTTCCTATTGCCATTTTTAAAGTTGTTTTGGGTTTGTTTTTGTAGGTTCTTTTTCTTCCATTCCTCTCTTATTCTCTTATCCTGTGGTTTAATGACCATCTTTAATGTTGTGTTTAGTTTGCTTTTTCTTTTCTTTTTTTTCTTTGTGCTTGTGTGTGTGTGTGTGTGTGTGTGTGTGTGTGTGTGTGTGTATCTATTGTAGTTTTTGGGTTTGCTGTTCCCATGAAGTTTTGATATAGCAGTTTATGTATTTACAAGGTTGTCTTAAATTACTGGTCTCTTTACTGCCTAGAGAAGTTCCTTTTTCATTTGTTGCAAAGCTGGTCTGGTGGTACTGAACTCTCTTAGATTTTGTTTGTCTGTGAAACTTTTGATTTCTCTGTCAAATCTAAATGACAGCCTTGCTGGGTAGAGTATTCTTGGCTGTGGCTTCTTCCCTTTCCTCACTTTAAATCTATCATGCCACTCCCTTCTGGCCTGCAGAGTTTCTGCTGAAAAATCAGCTGATAATCTCATGGAAGTCCCTTGTATGTTGTCATTTTTCCTTGTTGCTTTTAATATTTTTTCCACGTCTTTAATTTCTGTCAATGTAATTACTTCAGGTCTCTGTGTGTTCCTCCTTGTTTATGCTGCCTGGGATTCTCCACACTTCCTGGATTTGGGTGACTGTTTCCTTTACCATGTTAGAGAAATTTTCAGCAATTAGCTCTTCAAATATTTTCTCAGGTCCTTTCTCTCTTCACCTTCTGGGTCCCCTATGAAGTGAATGTTGGTGCATTTAATGTTGTTCCAGAGGTCCCATAGACTGTCTTCATTTCTTTTCATTATTTTTATTCTGTTCCACAGCAGTGATTTCCACCATTCTATCTTCCAGGTCACTAATCCATTCTTTTGCCTGAGTTGTTAGGTTATTGATCCCTTCTAGTGTATTTTTCAGTTCAGTTATTTTATTGTTCATCTCTTTTTGTTTGTTCTTTAGTTCTTCTAAGTCTTTGTTAAACATTTATTTTATCTTCTCAATCCTTGCCTCCATTCTTTTTCTGAGATCCTGGGCCATCTTCGCTATCATTATTCTGAATTATTTTCCAAAAGGTTGCCTATCTCCACTTCATTTAGTTGTTTTTCTGGGATTTTATCTCCTTTCTTCATCTGGGACATATACCTTTACCTTTTTATTTTGTCTAATTCTCTGTGACTAGTGGATTGTGGATTCCATTCTGCAGGCTGCATGATTATAGTTTTCCTTTCTTCTGCTGTCTGCCTCCTGGTGGATGAGGCTATCTAAGAGGCTGTGCAAGCTTCCTGATGGGAGGGACTGGTGGTGAGTGGAGGTGGGTCTTGTCCCTCTGGTGGGCAGGGCTGTGTTCAGTAAAACTTTGATTCACTTGTCTGCTGATGTGTGGGGCTGTGTCCTTGCCCTCTTTGTTGTTTGGGCTGAGGTAACCCAGCACTGGAGCCTACAGGCTGTTTGGTGGGGCTAATGGCAGCCTCCAGGAGGGCTCACACCAGTGGGTACTTCATGGAACTTCTGCTGCCAGTGCCCTTGTCCTTGCAAGTGAGCCCCAGCTACCCCTTACCCCCACAGGAGACCCTTCAATACTAGCAGGTAGGTCTGGACCTGTCTCTTATGGGGTCACTTCTTTTTCCCCCTGGGTCCTGGTGCACATGAGACTTTGTGCGTGACCTTCAAGAGTGGAATCTCTGTTTCCTCTAGTCCTGTGGAAGTCCTGTGATCAAGCTCCACAGAACTTCAAAGCAAGATTATCTGGGGAGTCCTCCTCCCTTTGCTGGACCCCCAGGCTGTGAAGCCTGATGTGGGGCTCAGGACTTTCACTCCCATGGGAGAGCTTCTGTGGTATAATTGTTTTCCAATTTGTGGGTAGCCCATCCAGTGGGTATGAGATTTGAGTTTATAGTGATTTCACCCCTTCTACCATCTTGCTGTGGCCTCTTCTTTGTCTTTGGATGTGGGGTATCCTTTTTTAGTATATTCCAGCATTTTTTTGTTGACAGTTGTTCAGAAGTTAATTGTGATTTTGGTGTTTTCTTAAGAAGAGGGTGAGCTTGCATCCTTCTACTGCCCCATCATGAGCTGATCTCAGGAATAGGGTATTATAACAAGACAGTTTTGTACAAAAAAAATTGACCTAGTTTGTAGGTAATAGGAGATTCTTTGAGGATTAGTTTACAAATGAAGTGTTCAACAGTCAAGCTAAGGTTTTAATGACAAATGTGTCTCATCCTGATCTGCATTGACCATCACCTACACACACACACACACACAGAAACTCATTAAGAACATCACAAGTTGTGACCTGTGCTTTCATATCTCTCCCCAGGTACAGGTAAATGGTAATGTGAAACATCTGAGGGAATTAAAGTTCTGTAAAAAATTTAAAAATTGAACAACACACAACCAAGTAACAGAATTAACAGGCCAGTCCAATCAAGAATTTAAAATAACCATTGTAAATATCCTCAAAGGAATAATGGATGGTAGAGGCAACTTTAAACTGAAATAAGCCTCAATAAAGAAAAACCAAGCAGAAAAACTGGATATGAAAATATAATAGTTAAAAAACCAAACACAGTGGATGAGTTGAAGAGCAGAATAGATTCAGACAGAAATAAAATTACTGAGCTAGATCAGGTTTATCCAGGAAGTATCATGAAAAATTTCTAGAGGTAAAAAACAAGAAAAACTCTTGAAAAAGAACTAAAGCCAGATAGACTTAAGACTTTTAAAGAGCAACATTGTATGCATGAAGACAATGCAGAAAATTTTAAAGTTTCAGGAAATTAAAACAATGTAAATTCAATCACAAAATCCCTTTAAAATTATCATTAAAGTGAGAAGGTGAAAGAAAGGTATGTTCACTTTCTTGGATAAATATCTTGGCTATTGTAAATAATGAATAGAGGGGTGCATATAACTTTTCAAGTTAGCGTTTTCATTTTCTTCAAATAAAGACCCAGAAGTAAAATTTCTAGATCACATGGTAGTTCTTTTTTTAATTTTTTGAGGGACCTCCATAATGTTTTTCACAGTGGCTGCACCAAATTACAAGGATGGCAATTATCCCTGTATACACAGGCTACTACTTAAGTGAGAAGATTCACTTCCTTTGAATTTTGGCTAGTCCTGTGATTGTTTTAACCAATAGAATACAGAAGAAAGATATGCTGAAACCACTGAGCCTAGACTTAAATAGGATTGGAAGTTCCCATTTCCTTCCATTGGCAAGTCTTGTGTTGGAGTCTCCCTTACAGTACAAACATTATACTATGAGAAGTCCAAGCTTAATGGAGAGACCACACCAAGTAGAACAAGGTTGATCATCAGCCACATCTTAGATCAGAGTATCTAGTCCCAACTACCAATCATACAAGTGAACAATCTTTGATTTTCAAGCACAGTAGAGCCCCCAAATATCTGCACCCCCATCAATATCTGAGGGAATAGAGGAACCCCCAGTGGAGCCTGGTTAACTCATGAAATCATGAGATATAATAAAATGTTGCTTTAAGTCACTAGGCCGTGGGATAATGCATTACCCAACCATAGATAGCTGAAACAGCTGGAAGACTGGGGATTGGAATAATCGGATGGTTCATTCAGTCACATGTCTGGAAGTTTATGCTGTCTCGCAGCTGAGACCTTAGCTGAGTTCGTTATACAGAACTACTGCATATGACCTCTCAATGTGGTGACTGGGTTCCAAAAGCAAGTGTGCTGACAGAAAGAAAAAGAAAGAAATGAAGTCAAGTGAAAACTGTAAATTTTCAATGACCTGGTCTCAGAAGTCAAATAGCATCACTTCTGTGAGATTTTACTGGTTGGAGCAGTCACAAGCTTTCTAGGTTTATAGTGGGTAGGAGAATAAATCCACCACTTTGTGGCAATTGGCAAAATTCTGGAAAATAATGCAAGACAGAAAATAATCATGTGGCTATTTTTGTAAAATAAAATCTACCACAAATATTTCTTAAAAGGAAATGTATGGTCACAAACTTCATGAAACTTATCAAATATTTTTTTTTAATCTTGCTTCTCTATTTTAAAGAAAAAGCAACTGAAATACTGTACCTTATAAGTTGCAGATTAACATTCAGAATATAAGGAGTACAGTACAAATTTACTAAGAAAAGATTCTATATAAAGGAAATATTTTCAGTGCCTAGATAAAAGCAATACAAAAGCTTGCAGAAATGTTTTGCTTCAAAAACATGTAAATTGTATTTTTGCTTTTAAAATTATGGTTTCACTTTGAACTAAATACAGAATGAATAAAATAAATAATTGCAATTAACAGAATATCTATTAAACAGCCTCCTGTTGGCTCTTGCTGCACTGCTTTACAATAATTGACTAAAATGAGTAATTAAATGCTGCTTTGGAATTATTTCAGAATAATAATATGCTCCAGGATGATATTAGAAAACCTATTTTAAAAACTCAACAATAAATTTGATTAGTTTTAATATTTCCAAAATACATTCACCTTAAACTCTACCTTCCTAAGAGATAACACAGAACCATTTTGTGCTTAGAATCTTATTTGTTTGAAATCTATTGCTTAAGAGAAGACACACTTTAATGTTTCATGAAAATTAATTTGCTACTTCAAATTCTTAATATATTTACTGCTTAATCTTTTCAAGACACCAAATAGTATTACCCTGTCTCTTTCTTCTGATAATAGAAAAGATGTCGCATTTCTGACACAATATCCTGTCCTATGTCAGATCACTTTTGAAGCCATTGGAAGAACAAAAATACCTCAGTGACTTTGAGTTTGGCAATGACTTTTTAGAGGAAACACCAAAGGCATGTTTCTTGATAGGAATAATTGATAATAAGGACTTTATTAAAAATACACATTTTTGCTCTGCAAATGACACTGTCAAGGGGATAAAAAGATAAGTTAAAAATGGAGAAAATATGTTCAAAAACATATGTGAAAAGGACTTGTATACATAATATTCAAAGCAAGCTCAAAAATCAATAGTAAAAAAACCAAAATACCTCATTAAGAAATGAGCCAAAGATCTTAACAGACATCTCACCAAAGGGGATATTCAGATGGCAAATAAACATTAAATAATGCTCCACGTCATATGTTACCAAAGAAATGCAAATTGAAACAACAATGAGAAGATGGCGGAGTAGGAGGACATGTGCTCACTCCCAATTGCAAGAGCACCAGAATTACAACAAACTGCTGAACAATCATCGACAGAAAGACACTGGAACTCACCAAAAAAAACCACCCCACATCCAGAGACAAAGGAGAAGCTGCAATGAGATGGTAGGAGGGGTGCAATTGCGTTAAAATCAAATCCCATAAATTCTGGGTGGGTGACTCACAAGCTGGAGAACAGTTATACTGCAGAAGTCCTGAGGGTTCTGAGCCCCACATCAGGCTTCCTAACTTGCAGATCCAGCAATGGTAGGAGGAATCCCCAGAGAATCAGACTTTGAGAGCCAGCAGGATTGGATTGCAGGACCTCCACAGGACTGGGGAAAACGGAGACTCCACTCTTGGAGGGCACACAAAAAAGTGTGCTCACCAGGACCCAGGGGGAAGGAGCAGTGACCCCATAGGACACGGAACCAGACCTACCTGCTGGTGTTGGAGGGTTGCCTGCAGAGCTGGGGGGCAGCTGTGGCTCACTGAGGAGACAGGGGCACTGGCAGCAGGGGTTCTGAGAAGTGCTCATTGCCATGAGCCCATCAAGAGTGCACCATTAGCTCCACCAAAGAGCCTGAAAGCTCCAGTGCTGGGTCACCTCAGGCCAAAGGACCACCAGGGTGGGAACACAGCTCCACCCATTGGCAGACAAGCAGATTAAAGTGTCACTGAGCTCCACCCACCAAATCGAATTAAAGTTTTACTGAGCTCCACCCACCCAGCCCAACCCACCATCAGTCCCTCCCATCAGGAAGCACCCACGAGCCTCCTAGACAGCTTCCTCAACAAGAGGGCAGACAGCAGTATCAAGCAGTATCAGCAGTATTTCATCTTGTGGAACTGAAATTCACAGCCACAGAAAGATAGAGAAAATGAAAAGGCAAAAGACTTTGTACCAGATGAAGGGACAAGATAAAACACCAGAAAAACAACTAAAAGAAGAGGAGATAGGCACTCTTCCAGAAAAAGAATTCAGAACAATGATGGTGAAGATGATCCAGGACTTTGAAAAAAGACTGGATGCAAAGATCAAAAAGTTATAAGAAAACTTTACCCAAGAAGAATTAAAGAGTAAACTAACAGAGGTATGCAACACAATAACTGAAATGAAAAAAGCACTAGAAGGAATCCATAACAGATTAACTGGGGCAGAAGGATGAGTAAGTAACCTGCAAGACAGAATGGAGATAATAACTGATGCAGAAAAGAATAAAGAGAAAAGAATGAAAAGAACTGAAGACAGCCTAAGAGACCTCTGGGACAAGGTTACATACACCAAGATTTACATTATAGGGGTCCCAGAAGGAGAAGAGAGAGAGAAAGGACCTGAGAAAATACTGGAAGAGATTATAGTTGAAAACTTCCATAACATGGGAAAGGAAATAGCTACCCAAGTCCAGGAAGCACAGAGAGTCCCAGGCAGGATAAACCCAAGGAGAAACACACCAAGACATATAGTAGTCAAACTGACAAAAATTAAAGACAGAGAAAATTTATTAAAAGCAACAAGGGAAAAACAACAAATAACATACAAGGGAACCCCCATTAGGTTAACAGCTGATGTCTCAGAAGAAACTCTGCAAGCCAGAAGGCAGTTGCATGATATATTTAAAGTGATGACAGGGAAGAACCTACAACCAAGAATACTCTACCCAGCAAGGATCTCATTCAGATTCAATGGAGAAATCAAAAGCTTTACTGACATGCAACAGCTAAGAGAATTCAGCACCACCAAAACAGCCCCACAACAAATGCTAAAGGTACTTCTCTAAGCAGGAAACATAAGAGAAGAAAAGGCCCTAAAGAAACAAAAACAAAACACTTAAGAAAATGGTAATAGGAACATACATATCGATACTTACCTTGAATGTAAATGGACTAAATGCACCAACCAAAGGACAGAGACTGGTTGAATGGATACAAAAACAAGACCTATTTATATGCTGTCTACAAGAGACCCATTTCAGACCTAGGGACACATACAGACTCAAAGTGAGGGGATGGAAAAAGATATTTTATGCAATTGGAAATCAAAAGAAAGCTGGAGTAACGATACTCATATCAGACAGAAAAGACTTTAAAATAAAAAAATGTTACAAGAGACAAGAAAGGACACTACATAAAGATCAAAGGATCAATCCAAGAATAGGCGATGACAATTATAAATATCTATGCACCCAATATAGGAGCACCTCAATACATAAGGCAAATGTTAACAACTCTGAAAGAGGAAATTGACAGTAACACAATCATAGTGAGGGAATTTAACACCCCACTTACACCAATGCACAGATCATCCACACAGAAAATTAATAAGGAAACACAAGCTTTAAATGACACAATAAATCGCCTAGATTTAATAGATATCTATATGGCACTACATCCAAAAACAGCAGATTACACATTCTTCTCAAGTGAACATGGAACATTCTCCAGGATAGATCATATTTTGGGTCATAAATTAAGCCTTAGTAAATTCAAGAAATTTGAAATCATATCAAGCATCTTTTCTGACCAAAATGCTATGAGATTTGAAATCAATTACAGGAAAAAACTGTCGAAAACACAAAGACATGGAGGCTAAACAACACACTACTAGATAACCAACAGATAACTGAAGAAATCAAAGATGAAATAAAAAAATACCTAGAGAAAAATGACAATGAAAACACAACAATCCAAAACCTATGGGATGCAGCAAAGGCAGTTCTAAGAGGGAAGTTTATAGTGATACAATCCTACCTCAAGAAACAAGAAACAGCCCAAATAAACAATCTAACCTTACACCTAAAGAAACTAGAGAAAGAAGAGCAAACAAAATCCAAAGTTAGGAGACAGAGAGAAATCATAAAGATAAGAGCAGAAATAATTGAATTAGAATCAAAGAAAACAATAGCAAAAATCAATAAAACTAAAAGCTGGTTCTTTGGGAAGATAAATAAAATTGACAAACCTCTAGCAAGACTCATCAAGAGAAAGAGGGAGAGGACCAAAATCAATAAAATTAGAAAGGAAACAGGAGAAGTTACAATGGACACCACAGAAATAAAAAGCACCATAAGAGATTACTACAAGCAACTATATTCCAATAAAATGGACAACCTGGATGAAATGGACAGACTCTTAGAAAGGTATAACCTTCAAGATTGAATCAGGAAGAAACAGAAAATATGAACAGACCAATCACAAGGAATGAAATTGAAACCGTGATTAAAAATCTCCCAACACACAAAAGTCCAGACCAGATGGATTCACAGGTGAATTTTATCAAACATTTAGAGAAGAGCTAACACTCATCCTTCTCAAACTCTTCCAAAAAATTTCAGACGAAGGGACATTCCCAAACTCATTCTATGAGGCCACCATCACCCTGATACAAAAACCAGACAAAGATACTACAAAACAAGAAAACTACAGACCAATATCACTGATGATTTTAGATGCAAAAATCCTCAACAAAACACTAGCCAACAGAATCCAACAACACATTAAAAGGATCATCCACCATGATCAAGTGGGGTTTATCCCTGGAATACAAGGAGTCTTCAATATATGCAAATCAATCAATGTGAAACACCATAGTAACAAACTGAAGGATAAAAACCACATGATCATCTGAATAGATGCAGAAAAAGCTTTTGACAAAATTCAACACCTATTTATGATAAAAACTCTCCAGAGGTGGGCATAGAGGGAAACTACCTCAACATAATACAAGCCATATACGACAAACCCACAGCAAACATCATTCTCAATGGTGAAAAACTGGAAGCATTCCCTCTAAGATCAGGAACAAGACAAGGATGTCCACTCTCACCACTACTATTCAACATAGTTTCAGAAGTCCTTGCCACAGCAAGAAGAGAAGAAAATGAAATAAAAGAAATCCAAATTGGAAAAGAAGAAGTAAAACTGTCACTGTTTGCAGATGATTTGATACTATACATTGAAAATCGTAAAGATGTCACCAGAAAACTACTTGAGCTAATCAATGAATTTGGTTGCAGGATACAAAATTAACACACAGAAATCTCTTGCATTTTTATACACCAACAATGAAAGATCAGAAAGAGAAATTAAGGAAACAATCCCATTCACCATTGCAACAAAAAGAATAAATTACCTAGGAATAAACCTAACCAAGGAGGTAAAAGACCTGTACTCAGAAAATTATAAGACACTCATGAAAGAAATCAAAGAAGACACAAACAGATGGAGAGATATACCATGTTCTTGGATTGGAAGAATCAACATTGTGAAAATGACTATATTACCAAAAGCAATGTACAGATTCAATGCAATCCCAATCAAATTACCAATGGCATTTTTCACAGAACTAGAACAAGAAATTATATGATTTGTATGGAAACGCAAAAGACCCCGAATAGCCAAATCAATCTTGAGAAGGAAAGATGGAGTTGGTGGAATCTGGCTTCCCGACTTCATGCTATACTACAAGGCCACAGTGATCAAGAGAGTATGGTACTGGCACAAACACAGAAATATAGATCAATGGAACAGGATAGAAAGCCCAGAGATAAACTATGGTCAACTAATCTATGACAAAGGAGGCAAGGATATACAATGGAGAAAAGGCAGCCTCTTCAATAAGTGGTGCTGGGAAAACTGGACAGCTACATGTCAAAGAATGAAATTAGGACACTTCCTAACACCATACCCAAAAATAAACTCAAAACGGATAAAAGACCTAAATGTAAGGCCAGACACTATAAAACTCCTAGAGGAAAACATAGGAAGAACACTCTTTGACGTAAATAACAGCAAGATCTTTTTTGATTCACCCCCTAGAGTAATGGAAAGAAAAACAAAAATAAATAAGTGGGACCTAATGAAACTTCAAAGCTTCTGCACAGCAAAGGAAACTGTAAGCAAGACGAAAAGACAACCCTCAGAATGGGAAAAAAATATTTGCAAATGAATCAACAGACAAAGGATTAATCGCCAAAATATGTAAACAGTTCATCCAGCTCAATATCAAAGAAACAAACAACCCAATCAAAAAATGGGCAGAAGACCTAAATAGGCATTTCTCCAAAGAAGACATATGGATGGCCAAGAGGCACATGAAAAGCTGCTCAACATCATTAATTATTAGAGAAATGCAAATCAAAATGACAATGAAGTATCACCTCACACCGGTGAGAATGGTCATCATCAGAAAATATACAAACAGTAAATGCTGGAGAGGGTGTGGAGAAAAAGCAACACTCTTACATTGCTGGTGGGAATGTAAATTGATACAGCCACTATGGAAAACAGTATGGAGGTTCCTTGCAAAACAAAAAATAGAGTTGCCGTATGACCCAGTGATCCCACTGCTGGGCGTATACCCAGAGAACACCATAGTTCCAAATGACACATGCACTCCAATGTTCATTGCAGCACTATTTACAATAGCCAGGACATGAAGCAACCTAAATGTCCATAAACAGATGAATGGATAAAGAAGATGTGGTACATACATACAATGGAATATTACTCAGCTGTAAAAAGCAATGAAACTGTGATATTTGTAGAGACATGGATGGACCTAGAGACTGTCATAAAGAGTAAAGTGAGTCAGAAAGAGAAAAGCAAATATCGTATATTAACACATATATGTGGACTATAAAAAATGGTACAAATCAACTGGTGTGCAAGGCAGAAATAGAGACCCAGATGTAGAGAACAAACATATGGACATCAAGTGGAGAAAGCAGGGAGGGTTGGGGGGGGTAATGAATTGGGAGATTGGGATACCAAATTGTACACTCTAAATATATGCAGGTTATTGTAAAAAATAAAAAAATAAAAAGTTAAAAAAAAGAGAAAAGAAAAAAAAAACAACAATGAGATATCACTACACACTTATCAGAGTGGTCAAAATGCAGACCACTGACACAACCACATGCTGATGACTGGTGGAAATCGAAAATAATACAGCAACTTTGGAAGACAGTTTGACTGTTTCTAACAAAAAATAAATATAATCTTACCATCCATCAATCACACTCCTTGGTATTTACCAAAGAATATGAAAACATGTTCATACAAAACCATGCACACAGATGTTTATAGTAGTGTTATGTATCACAGCCAAAACTTGGAAGAAACCAAGATGTACTTCAGTAGGTAAATGGATAAATAAACTCTGGTACATCTAGACAATGGTATCAAATCATGAAATAACATGTAGGAAATGTAAATGTATATTACTAAGTAAAAGAAGCCAATTTGCAAGGGCTATGTACTGTATGATTCTAACTATGTGACATTTTGAAAAAGCAAAACTGTGACAATAATAAAAAAGCAAGTGATTGCCAGAGGTTTGGAGAAGGGGAGGGAAGAATAGATAAAGCACAGAGGATTTTTAGGGCAGTGAAACTACTCTGTATGATACCATAATGGTGGACACAATTCATTAGACATTTGTCCAAACCCATAGAATTTACAATATCAAGAATGAACCCTAATGTAAACTGTAGGTTCATCAATTGTAATAAATGTAAGACTCTGATGGGGGATGTTGATAATGGTAGAGGCTATGCATGTGTGAGAGCAGGGGACTTATGAAAAATCTTTTTAGGTTATACTCAATTTTGCTGTGAATCTAAAACTGCTTTAAGAGATAAAGTCTATTTTTAAAAAAACAATAATTTTCAAGCTGTTAAATTAAAAAGTGAACTTGACATTTTATTACCTTAGCTCTTTTATTTCCTCCCATATCAATAGTGACATAATCCACTCATGTTTCCCAAATTGGAACCCTGTGATTCATCCTAGACATTTCCTTTTTCCTCATCACCTGCATCCATTCTATCATGAAATCCTGTGAAACCTAACTCCTGAAAATTCTTCAAACCTCATTTTTGGTTTATTCATTGCCACTGCCTTAAATCAACGTTCATCACTTTTTTCATGAATTGATTACTTTCTGATAATTCTACTTCCAATCCTATCCCTGGATTGCTATTAAATTACTCTCTTTAGAAAATCACAAATTACTTTTTGCATCCTTTATACTATCTAATAGCTAATGTTACTCCTCACGATAATGGTTCAACAGAGTAGTTCCTGTTTGCTACACCACTCTCATCTCTGGCTACCTGTTATGACACTTTGCATTTTGTTATGTATATCATATTCTTTCTTGCCTATTATGTCTTTGTCAGTGGTATTTGCTTTGTCTGTTATTCTCTTTTCCCACTCTCAGATTGTTTCTATTTGTTGTCCAAGACTCAATTGAAGTGTCATGTTCTTGAGCAAGCATTTCCTGATTTCTTTACACTCACATCTCCATCTCAGTCAAGTCATGGTTATATACTCCTTCTTTGTTTTCTTTATAATACTGTTATTACAGCGATAACATGTGTCAAAATGCATTTCAATTTTCTGCTAGTTGCCTTCCACCCTAGACTCCGGTCTCCTTGAGGGCAGAAATCCTCTCTTATTTATTGTTGTTTCCTCAGTACTTAGGCTTGTGCTAGCATAAAATAGGTATTTAATAAGTATGTATTAATGTCTGATTGACTAAAGTACAATAAAATGGAACAGGCCCTGGACTAATTGCCAGAAATCTAGCTCCCAATCTCATTCTTTTACCTAATAGTTGTGTAAGCAGGGACAAGTAACCTAACCCCTCTAAGCTTCAGTTGTCTCACCTTTAAAATAAAATAGGCCTACTCATTTTACCAAGAAAAAATAAAGAAAAAAAAAAAAAACAAAGTTAAAGTAACTTACATCATAGATATACTATCATTCTTTACAATTTTTTCTAAGATTTAATTTATTATAACTAACTCATTGAAATAAGTCAGGGCTGAAACTTCAGTTGTTTCACCCAGAATCAAGGCTTCTATATCAGCTAAGACAATTTTAGTTATAAATAATGAAAAACCCCAAATTGGAATGCTTTATACAATGAGCAATATTGATTATTTTCAGCCAATGAATGAAAAGCTATGGACTCTTTGTTTACTATAGCCTTCCCCACTTCCTATTCCTCTCTATAAAATCTTTCTCCTTCCCTTACTGTGCAGGATCTCAACATGGCTTGCCATGGTTGCAGACTCTGAATTGCAATTCTCTGCTGAATGCTACTAAACCAATCTTTACTGGAGAAATAGCTGCCAATCTGTTTTAGGTCAGCACGACATTTCCATTTTTTATTTTTTTTAATTTTCTTCCATTGATCCATATATCTATTTATAAGCCAATGCCACATTGGTTTAATGAATGAAACATGATAATTTTATATTCATTAAAATTTGCCCTCCTGCCAACATTGCTATTTTTTTTTCAGTTCTTCTACTTAATCTATCTTGTTGGTTTTACCAAATGGACTCTAAACTCTAGGTTCAGAAAAATACCTAAGACATTTTTATTGGGTCATTTTAATGTAAACAATTCAGGGAAAATTGACATTTATGATGTTGATTCTTCCTATTTAAGACCAGAGGACCCTACTAATTTTTTTAAAAGAGTTATACTTCTAAGGATATCAGAAATTAACACTAAAAATATCGAAATTTTTTTTTTAGTTTCAAATGTACCTTGGACCATCTATATTAGGAAGAAGGCTGGAAAGCAAATTTTTTCCCCAGAACTCACTTAACATAGAACCAAGAAGAAAATTGCAAATGAGGAATATTCCAGAATTTAGGGCCAGCATTATGGAGAATGATGGACAAAAGAGCAGAAGATGAGCTTAATCAAGGAGCATTTTCCAACCCCAAGTTAGCTCTATCCCATTTCAAAATTTCTATGTATTAATGACTATTGTATATATTTCATTATTTTTTCATTCTTTCTCTGTGGAAATACTTATTGCTATTAAAGTATGTAATAGCATTATGTCAAAAAAGCAATATACATACCTTAATAAAAAATACTTTATTACTAAAAATATTAACCATCATCTCAGATGAGCCTTCAGCGAGTTGTAAGCATTTTGCTATAGAAACATCAAAGATCACTTATCACGGATCACCATAACAAATATAATAATAATGGAAGAGTTTGAAATATTATGAGAATTACCAAAATGTGACACAGAGACACAAGGAGAGCAAGAGCTATTGGAAAAACGGCACTGGTAGACTTACTCAATGCAGGTTGCCACAAACCTTCAATTTGTAAAAAATGCAATATGTGTGAAGTACAATAAAATGAGGACAATAAAACAGGTATGCCTGTATTCAATTTTCCTCTGTTTATGAGAGCACAGGGGATTAGTTTTTCCACCTCTTGTAGTTAAGTACGATTGTTTGTTACCATGAGATGTGTATATGTATTTTGGCAAATACATAGGGAGTGTACATTTTATTTTCTGTATTCCTGGTTCCCTGGCACATTATATAGACACTTAGCAAATATGTATGAAAAAAATGGACTTTATCATTTCAGAAATTCTAGCAATGTTATCTCATGGCCTCATATAATTTTGCACTGTAAATATAATTAAATTTCCAAAGTTTTATAATTATTAGTTTTTCATTAACCTCCAATTTTCTGAACATGTCAGAAAATATATATATAAAGGAAATATGAATCTAAGGAAATTATTTTCCTTTTTTCTTTATTTTACTCATCCTTCAGGAATTCTATTCCTTTTCTACCAAACTCTTAGTCATGTCTAAGTATTTTACTGCTGTTTTGTTAAAAAAAAATATATGCAAATGACAGATGGATTTTCCAGTTGTCTAGTGGTGAAACTCACCCCCTATTTTCTTGAGATTAGTCTAGAAATAAGGTAAAGCTCAACAATATTTAGAAAATGGATTAACTGTGCCCATATAGACCATTCTACTTCCGATCTAGTGGTATGTTTACTTAACTGACAAATAGTGTCTCCTTTTAGGATGTTTTGAACAGAAATAAGTACAATTTGAATATGATAAAGTGCTGATGGAATGACAGTGACATCTGAGTTCATCAATTGATAGCTGTATTTAAGGGAAGATGAATGCATGGCATTCCCAAGTTCTGTACTTTGAGGAGACTCTATTCCTTAAAGTGAGTGTAGTACAAGGAAGCTGTCATTAAATCTTGCTGATCCAAGGACACCTGGACTTAACAATTTTTAAAGGACAATATAGCCAAACAGTGTTCAAACTTTGGGGGAAAGGAGGCTTTTTTGAAGTTCTTGCATACACTTTTAAAGTTAAAAAAATACAATGCACTTGTTCAAACTATGTTTTTAGATGCACAGAGCATTTATTTCAAAAAGTTTTTTCTACAAATAAGATGCAATATATTCTGATCTAAAGTAGACATTCAGTAATTTTGACAAGGTACTATAAAAATCTACTTTTGATTTACCTAGCTTCAGAAATCATCTGAGAAAATTTACATCTGAAAAATACATTAAGACAACTGAATTGGGGTATTACATTATAGCAAAGCATTTCTACAAGCTTTTTTTCTAAGAGCAAGAAATAAACTGAAGTTGACAACATGATTAAAATGGTGTATATAGTACTTATGCTAAGGAAATTACATAGCAGTCTTTTGATTACCTACAGTAACAGGGTCCAGGGAGAACATACAATTAAACTCCACAAATAATCATTTTAACCATGAGTTTCAACCATCTAAGCTGTTAGTAAGTAGCCAATTTTTATTTCACTACTACCCTGGCTATCTTCTCCAGGATCATTAAAAGAGATAGTCAATGTTAAGGACAAGGATGAGTCATTAACAACTCAAAATATTCCAAAACCTGAATTGAGTTCCTATATAATGTAGGATTTATCATACCTCTTAATTGAGAAACATAATTTTTATATCAATAAAAAGAGGTAGAAGTTATTAAAAAGTCTTTGCAGGAGGGACAGAGAGGAACCGAAACAGTACTGGCCCACCCACTCAATGGACAAATGGCTAAACATTCCTATATTTTTTCCCCAATGGAAGGATGCAATATTTTTATGAACATGCTGTATCCTTGATGTTTCTATAGCCTAGAAATATTATTTGAAATTGTCATTGACCTCTGAAGACTCATAAATGGATAGATTGCATGATTATTAATCATTAATTATGAATGGGAAGACAATTTAAAAATTTTTTATATTGTTGTAAAATGTATTATATTACTACCTTGAAAATTAGCTACTATTTCTTGTACATTATTTCATGCTTATGGAAACTTCAAATTGATTACTTTCCTGATAATTAGTTCATCCTCAAAATGATTACTTAACTCATGAGTAGCATGTTTTTACCCCATCTTATTCAAGGTAATATGACAAAAGGTAATTTAAAATCTTACCCTCAGTGTCAGAAATGCAAGGAATGGTGAAGATTATGGTAAACTATAGGGTACATATTTCACCCTGACAATACAACTGCTATTTAGTCACAGCCAGTTATTACCATTCAAAAACATAAGGCCAAGATTGTCAGATCTCCCACTATTTCAAGAGAAGTCACTAATGGCATAATTATCATAGTTACACAGATTAGTATTTTCATCATTTTTTGTGTTCTTTATACCTGAGGGACAAAATGGTATACTATAGGGTTTCTGTCCCTTAAATTCTTGAGCAAATTTTTCATGCAGCTGCATAGTGTTTATATCATGCTTCATTAAATAACTGTATATCTTAGTTGCCCTTTCTTATTGTTAATGTCATGCTGACCAAAAAGACAACACCTGGCTACTAAAAAGATTTTGTTGTATGTAATAATGCTGTTTGTCTTGCTCTGATATACAATTTCACATTGCTCTGCTATACTCTTTCCTTTTTGCATGGTACTAAGAAAACTAGAAACATTTAACAAAAGGTTTTTCCAATTTTAAAAAGAAAAACAATTAACTCATGTTGATGTGAATCAGGGCATATAAATTTTATTTTTATGAAACATTCTGAACAAACCCTATGATGCTAAGCAGAGAAAGTAAGCATAAAATAAGTATGATCCTCCAAAAATATATTGATTCCCTCACACATTAGTGAGCATATATGCTAATGGTGACAGTTATAGCCACATGAAAAGTAAGAGTGTGTGTGTGTGTGTGTGTGTGTGTGTTAGAGAGGAGAGGAAAGAACTTTCTTTTGAAATCTGAAAAGATAAATCCAAACAGTTCATTTTTTATATGTGAATGAATGTACATACACATTGATATTCATTTAGTCCCCTTTTATAAAAATATGCTACAGAAGTGGCTATCAGTGCAAGATTGCAAGATTCAGGAGAAAATATAACATAAATAAATTTTTTTGAAGATTTGCTTTATAAAACTAGCTGAATATGCTGTATAGTAAGTATAGATTCTTTAGATAAATTTCTGTAATTCAAACCTTGAGAAGAACTAAAGATTAAACATAGAGCAAAGATTTTAAGTTTAGATGATACTAGTTCTCTTTCGAACCCTTATACTTATACTCCAGAAATATACTAGAGGATGGATTTTTAACATATTAAAAAACTTAGCAATATTCAATATTAATTTAAGGTGCCCATGGAAGAGAAATAATAACAACCACCCCCCCACACACACACACATACACAAACACAAAGTGGATAATAGAGGCTGATGCTGCAGGTCAACTGGACAGAAGAATAGAAGAAAGTAGAAAAATCTGAAAATTAAATCCCCATGTGTTAATTAAGACCAAAATCATACCCCACATACTAAGCTCATTGTATGAGACTTTGAGCTAAGCAGAGCAATTCGACTCATGAATACATAAAAAAATAAATAAATAAATCTGCTGCCAGTCTCCAAATCTTCAGAAAATATAAAACTTTTCTTCTAAGGTTGTAAGAAGTAGCAGAGAGCATGGAATCAGGACAATGGGCCTGTTGTTCTAGGCTTTGCATTTATGTTATTTGTCAGGAAAAAGCCTTGACTTTACTGATATAAAACTTATTTCTTATACTGTGCCCTCATAGACCAGATGCAATCAACTAGAAAACTATGAGACAAGAAGAAATTCCGACTCAAGATGAGCTCTTTAAAATATCAATAAACAAAAGTGAAACCAATGACGCGAATAATAGCCAACAATCAATAATCAGAAGAATGTACTTCTAAGGAAATAGAAATAATAAAACAATCTGAAAATGACTTTAAAATGAATATGTTTATTATCTACCATAGAAAGTGGAAGGATTGATATAAAAAAACAATAAATCATTAAACAAAAGAAAAAGGCTATGAATCAAAAACAGATATCTATAATAATAAACCTTTTAGTTAAAAATATGAAATACAATAAGAGCTGATACATTTAGAACTCAAATGAATAATTAGGAACTGATAGACAGTACTGAAGAATTAGCAAAGAATGCATTACAGAGCAAGAAAGTGATATAAACTATGAAAAATAAACTAAGGGCTTAGAATTAACATACACTACTATCTGTAAGATAACCCACAAGGACCTACTGTATACCACAGGGAACTCTGCTCAATATTCTGTGATAACCTATATGAGAAAAAAAACCTGAAAAAGAATGAATATATGTATATGTATAATTGAATCACTTTTCTATACACCTGAAACTAATACAACATTGTAAATCAACTATAATCCAATAGAATAAAAAAATAAACTAAGAAACATAGAGAATAGTTGAGATTAATTTCATGACTGGAAAGAGTTCCTAATACAGAGAATGGAGGAAATGACACAAAGGCATTATAGTCAAATTTTTTAGAATTGAAGATGAGTCATAAACTTGAAAAATCATACCAAATGTTGAATGAAATTATTATTTTCTAAAGTATACATTAGGTACATAATAGACTGCAAATTATCATGGACTAAGGCAAAATCTCAAAATCTAGCTGCAAGTCATAGAACTTTTCATAATGGCTCAAATCTGGAAAGTATATAAACATCTGTCAATAGCAATGTGCACAAATAATTTGTGCTTTAATTATACATTAAAATACTATATATCAATGATGATGCATTAACTATAATCATATGCACATTTTAAACTCTTAAAATTGAAAATATTTATTTCTTGCTCATGTTAATGTATATGCAGGTGAGTAAAGGACCTCTAATCATCTTAGTCACTTGGAAGGAGCCCTCAGTATAGGAAGTTAGTTGATAAATATCCTAGGTTTCTCACTCCTCAGTCAGTATAACTAAGAGGTGTGTTTGTCACTGTCTCTCAGAGCTCCTCAGTGGGATTAAACTACAATGGCCACACTGATGATTGGTTTGATAATGTTAACTTTCTCAGTTTACTCTTCGTCTTACTTTTCCACTTCCCTGCTGCTGTTTACTGAGATCACCTTCCAAATAAACTATTTGCACTCAAATCCTTTTCTCATTGTCTGTTTCTATGGAAACCTAATTCAAAGAAGTTCCCCTTCTACATGAAAAATTGCAGTAAAGAACCCCTACAGGAAGACAAATTAGAAAATTCATGCTTCCTTCAGGTTTACGCAGCTTTTTATCAGATTGATTTAGTGAGCAAAGTACAGGCTAGATTTTAACCCCCCCTTTTCTCAACGGAAGAGAGCCCTTCTTATGGAAATAGCCTACAAATTGTACACAATTGATTTTGTCTGGTATGTTCTTTCATCAGATAGTTACTTGACTGACACCCTTACTGCTTTCAGTTTTCTGCTCAGACATCGTGGGATAAATGAGACCGTCTCTGTCGGAATCTTCTCTGTCAAATCGCTAATACAGTAAAACCATTAACTACTGCTTATAAATCAGTGTAGATCCATGCCTTTGTCCATCTTTTCTCTTATGTAGAATAGAATACCTGAAGTACTGCTGAAATTCCGCCCTCTGGATTGGGGGTGGGGTAGGGGTGGGGTGAGGTGTGGTGGTTCCTTCCATTGTCTGCTTCAGTGCTACACCCAACTGGTGCCAACGTATCATGTAGAAATATCTGCTAAACAGCTCAATCATTTTTTCAGTCAACAGGTTATAGGGAGCATCTCAGGAAGCACTATGACATTTAAAGAGAAACTGGATTTTTTCAATGGATGCTACAACCCAAGTGGCAGAAGTTGCTTGCTTTACAACTTAAATCATTCTAGAGAGCCTTTTCTTTCTGGGCTTTCTTCAAAGAAGGCAGCATCACTGGTCACTTCATAAATAGGTTGAAGTAAATGCAAATGGACAACATATTGTCTACAAATTTTTAAAAAATACAACAAAAATTGTGTATGTTTCTTACTGGAAGAGATATAAACAGCAGCAACTCATCATTCATGAGTTCGAGATTTACTGTTTTGAACCAATCAAGGGACTGAATTTAACTGATTTGTTGTGGGTTTGCCCAGATAGAGAATTTGCAGGTGCTTTAACCCAAGTACACTCATTCTGATGAAAAACCTCAAGGCAACCCTATTCAATTAAGAGCTGCAAAACTCTAATTTCCCTGTGACTTTCCAGTCCTCTCTCTGATTTAAGCATTTGCTTTACATGATTCCATATGAAATGCAAAGTGAATATATTTGGCTAACTGCATTAGTCCACTAGGGCTGCCATAACAAAACATTGCATGAATTAAACAACAGAATTTTTTTTTTTTCACAATACTAGAGACTAGAAGTCCAAGATCAAGGTTTGGCTGAGTCAGCTTTTCCTGTAGCCTCTTTCCTTGGCTTTTTGTGTGTGTCCTTACATGTTCTTTTCTTTGTGTGTGTGCACTCCTGTGTCTCTAAGGACATCAGTCCTATTGAATTAAGGCCCCATTCTTATAATCACATTTAACCTTAATTGACTCTTTCAATTGATGTATAGTTGACTTAAAACATTATGTTAGTTTTAGGTGTACAGCATAGTGATTCAGTATTTTTACAGATTGTACACCATTAATAGTTATAACAAGATAATGGCTGTAATTCCCCATGCTATGCAATATATCCTGGTTATTTATCTGTTTTATACATAGTAGCTTGTATCTCTTAGCCCTATACCTCATTTCCTCTCCTCATTTGTGTCCACTATTTTGTTTCCTATGAGTCTGTTTCTGTTTTGTTATATACATTAGCTTGCTTTATTTCTTTAGATTCCATATATGAGTGATATCATACAGTATTAATCTTTTTCTGTCTGACTTACTACACTAAGCATAATATTCTCTAGGCCCAGCCACATAGCTGCAAATGACAGAATTTAACTCTTTTTCAGGGTTGCATAATATTCCATGGTGTGTGCATGTGTGTGTGTGTGTGTGTGTGTGTGTGTGTACCACATCTTCCTCTTTATCCATTCATATGTTGATGGAGAAACACTTGGTTTGTTTCTATATCTTACTCCAATGTATGTTGTGGTGCATGTATCTTTTAGAATTAGTGTTTTAGATTTTTCTGAATATATACCCAGGAGCAGAATTGTTGAATAATATGGCAACTCTATTTTTAGTTTTTTTTAGGAACCTCCATATTGTTTTTCATAGTAGCTGCACCAATTTATATTCCCACCAATAGTGCATGAAGGTTTTCTTTCCTCCAAATCCTTGCCAACACTTATTTGTAGACTTTTTGATGATAACAATTCTGAGAGGTGTGATGATATCTCCTTGGTGTTTTGATTTGCATTTCTCTAATTATTAGCAACGTTGAGCATCTTCTCATGTGCCTGTTGGCCATCTGTATGTCTTCTTCAGACAAATGTCTATTCATGTCTTCTGCCCATTTTTTGACTGGGTTGTTTGCTTTTTTGATATGGAGTTGTATGAGACATTTATAAATTTTTGATATTAAACCCTTGTCAGTAATATCACTTGCAAATATTTTCTCCCATTCAGTAGGTTGTCTTTTCATTTTGTCCATGGTTTCCCTTGATGTGCTAAAGCTTTTAAGTTTAATTAGGTCCCATTTGTTTATTTTAGCTTTTATTTCTTTTGCCCTAGGAGACAAATCCAAAAAAAAATTACTGCTAAGATTTATATCAGTATTCTGCTTATGTTCTCTTCCAGGGGTTTTATGGTTTCACACCTTACATTTAGGTTTCTAACCATTTTGAGTTTATTTTTCTATATGATGTGAGGAAATGTCCTAATTTAATGTTTTACATGTAGCTGTGCAGTTTTCCCACAACCATTTATTGAAGAGACTGCCTTTTCTCCATTGTATATTCTTGCCTCCTTTGTCATAAATTTTTGGTTTTATTTCCGGGATATTTATTATGTTTCATTGATCTATGTGTCTACTTTAGTACCAGCACCATGCTGTTTTGATTACTATAGCTTTGTAGTATAGTCTTAAGACTGGGAGGGTGATACCTCCAGCTATGTTCTTCTTTCACAAGATTGCTTTGGTTATTCAGATCTTTTGTGGTTCCATATTTTAGAATTATTTGCTCCAGTTCTTTGAAAAATTTTATCAGTATTTTGATAGGGATTTCATTAAATCTGTAGATTGCATTTGGTAGTGTCATTTTAACACTACTAATCCTTCCAATCCAAGAGAATTGAATATTTTTCCATTTCTTTGTATCATCTTCAATTTCCTTCAGCAATGTTTTATACTTTTAAATGTATAGAATCTTTCACCACCTTTGTTAACTTTAGTCCTAGGTTGTTTTTTGTTTTGTTTTGTTTTGATGTGAGTTTAAACAAGATCTTTTGTTATTTCTTTCTGGTAGTTAATTATTAGTGTATAGAAAAGCAACAGATTTCTGTATATTAATCTTGTATCCTGCAAATTTGCTGAATTAGTTTATTAGTTCTAATATGTTTGTCTAGAGACTTTAGGGTTTTCTCTATAAAGTATCATGTCATCTGCAAATAATGAAAGTTTTACTTCTTCCCTTCTAATTTGGATGTCCTGTATTTCTTTCTCTTGTCTGATTGCTGTAGCTAGAACTTCCAATATTATGTTAAATAGAAGTAGAGAGAGTGGATGTCCTTGTCTTGTTCCTGAAATTAGAGGAAATGTTTTCAGCTTTTCACCATTGATTATAATGTTGGCTGTGGGTTTGTCATAAATGGCCTTTAATATGTTGAGATATGTTTCCTCTATACCCGCTTTGATGAGAGTTTTATCATGAATGGATGTTGAATTTTGTCAAATGCATTTTCTGCATCTACTGATATGATCATGTGATTTTGTCCTTCCTTTTTGGTAATGTGATGCTTCACATTGAATTATTTGAGAATATGAAACCATCCTTGCATCCTTGGAATAAATCCAAATTAATCATGACATATGACCCTTTTTATGTACTGTTGGATTTGATTTGCTAGTATTTTGTTGAGAACTTTTGGAACTTGTAAGTTTCTTTTTTTGTCATATCTTTGTCTAGTTTTAGTATCAGGGTAATAGTGGCCTTGTAGAATGAGTTTCAGAGTGTTCCTCCACTTCAATTTTTTTGGAGTAATGTAAAAAGGATATGCACTATTTCTTCTTTATATCTTTGGTATAATGCCCCTGTAAAGCAGTCTGATTCTGGACTTTTGTTTGCTGGGAGTTTTTTAATTCCAATTTTAATTTCACTACTAGTGATTGGTCTCTTCAAATTGTCTATTTCTTCTTGATTCAGTTTTGGAATATTGTGTGTTTCAGGAAATTTGTCCATTTCTTCTGGTTTGTCCAATTTGTTGACATTTAACTGTTTATAACGTTTTCTTATGACTTTTTGTATCTCTGTGTTATCAGATATTTCTCTTTTTTCCTTTCTTATTTTGTGTATATGGGTTCTCTCTCTTCTTGATGAGTCTGGCTAAAGGTTTATCAATTTAGTTTTTCAAAGAATTAGCTCTCGGTTTTACTGATATTTTCCATTGTCTTTTATCTCTATTTTATTTATTTCCTCTCTGATCTTTATTGTTTCCTTCTTTCTGTTTACTTTGGGCTTTCTTTCTCTGTACTCTCTTTTCTACGTCCTTTAGGTAGTACCCTAGGTTGTTTATTTGAGATTTTTCTTGTTTCTTGAGGAAGGCTTGTATTGCTCCATACTTCCTTCTTAGCACTGTTTTTGCTCCATTTTGTAGATTTTGGAGTGTTGTTTTTGCATTACCACATCTCAAGGCATTTTCTGATTTCCTGTTTGTTTTCTTTAATGACCCATTAGATTTTCAGTAGCATGTTATTTAGTCTCCATGTGTTTATATTCCCATTGTTCTTTATGTAATTGATTTCTAGTTTCATACTGTTATGCTCAGAAAAAAAAAAATGTTTGATATCATTTCTAGTCTCTTAAATTTGTTGAGATTTGTTTTGTGGCCTAGAATGTGATCTATCCTGGAGAGCAGTCCATGTACACTTGAAAAGCATGTCTATTCTGTTGTTTTAATGTCCTGTGAACACCTATTAAGTTCAACTAGTCTATTGTGTCATTTAAGAGCACTAGCAGTTGCCTTACTGATTTCCTGTCTGGATGATCTGTCCATTGATGTAGTGTTAAAGTCCCCTACTGTTATTGTATTACTGCCTATTTCTCCTTTTATGTCTATTAGTATGTGCAACTACCCTATGTCTCTTGATTGGA